>NC_080681.1:131423742-131716551 GCF_030445035.2 Dasypus novemcinctus
GTAGCCCAGGGAGACATGGGGTCTCCAGGAAGGGAACTTGAGTTGTAGGAACAGCATGTGCAGAAATTTAAAAAAGGCAGAGGGGAGTGTAAACACTAAAAAAAGGGTATGGAGAAGAGCGGATGTGGTTAACGGGAGGTCCCTGGTTCGGTTCCCTGTGCCTTCTAAAGAACATGAGCTGGGGAAGCGGACTTGGCCCAGTGGATAGGGCATCCGCCTACCACATGCGAGGCCCACGGTTCAAACCCCTGGCCTCCTTGACCCATGTGGAGCTGGCCCATGCGCAGTGCCAATGCACACAAGGAGTGCCCTGCCACACAGGGGTGCCCTCACCCCCCGCGTAGGGGAGCCCCATGTGCAAGGAGTGCGCCCCGTAAGGAGAGCCGCCCAGCACGAAAGTGCAGCCTGCCCAGGAATGGCACCACACACACGGAGAGTTGACGCAAGATGACGCAACAAAAAGAAACAGATTCCCGTGCCGCTGACAACCACAGAAGCAGACAAAAACAAGAACACGCAGCAAATGGACACAGAACAGACAGCTGGAGTGGGGGGGAGGGGAGAGAAATAAATAAATAAATAAATCTTCAAAAAAACAAACAAACACGAGCAAGACAGTTAGCTGATGCCAAGGACAGGTGCCACAGGCTGACACAATATGTCCCAACGAGATGAAGCAACAAGATGATGCAATGAGATGACATAACAAGACATACAGCAAGCAGGGAGCAGATGTGGCTCAAGCAATTGGGTGCCTCCCTCCCACACGAGAGGTCCTGGGTTCAGTTCCCAGGTTCCCTCCTAAAAAAAAAGCAGACACAGCACATAACGAACAGACACAGAAAGCAGACAGTGAGCACAAACAATGAGGGGGGAGAAATAATCAAATAAAAAAATCTTTCATAAAAAAAAAAAGGTATGGAAGCATTCACTATCAGATGAATGGATGAATGAAATGTGGAATAACCATACGATGGAATAGTATTCAGCAGTAAAAAGAAGGGATGTGCTGGTAGATGCTCCAATGGGGATGAACCTTGAAAGCAACACGTTAAGCAAAATAAGCCAGACACAAAAGAACAGCTACTGCATGATTTCTCTTATATAAAAATACTTAGAATAAGCAGATTCATAGAGACTGAAAGTAGAAGAGTAGTTACTGGCAGTAGGGGGAGGAGGGAATAGGGAGTTACTGTTTAACTGGTGACTTTGGGGTGATGGAAACTGTTCTGGAAAATAGTGGTGACACTATCACGATACTGTCAATGTACTTAATGTCATGAATTTTATACTCCAGATGGTTAAAATTATTGATATATATTTTACCACAATAAAAAATGTAGAAAAAAAGGCAGGAGACAAGCAGTTTTCTGTTGCTGGGCCATTATCATGTAGACAAAGAAGGGCGTGGTGAGGAAGAGAGTGGTATTTTCAGACCATAATGCCTTTGAATGGGGGGTAATGTATTCTGACCACATGGGGGAAGCCATGGAGAGATTCTGCTTTCAAAACGGAAATAGCTCTAATGTTTGTTCTGAATGTAAAGGAGAATACATATTTACCATAAAAAACAAAATTTTAAGAAGTATAAAGGGTACATAAAGCACCTTTAATTCTACCACCCTGCTGTCCCACTATCAGTATTTTGGGACTCAATGTTCTGCCGATAGGACGCGCAAATATATAAGGAGCAGGTGGGGAAGTTGCCCTCAGTTCTACTCATTCATCCTTCAAACTCCCATGTCCTTTAAAACACATGCTTCCTTGTTGTAGTCATCCACTATCCACTGACCACGCCAGGTCCCTAAAAGATTTTTAGCACCTGATTCTCTGCCTTTTTCTGTACGTCACACCAAGAACGACAGTAGGAGGCATCGATCATCAATGATCATCATCCCGACCTCCTCGCACCGGGGAGTCTGTCTTCCTTGGAGACTCCGACACTTGGCCTCAGTAGTCACCATCCCATCCTGTTGCCAGCATCCCACGCTACCACCCCTTTGCTCCGGTGACAATTCTTCCACTCCTCTGGGTCTCCAATTCAGCGCCTTTTCACTGCTGCCATCCCTTCATCTCCTCATTTCTCGTCTTACCCAGTACGATATCACGGTGGCTCATCGCCAGGCCCTTGCCCCTCTCCCTTCTGTGGCACTCACAAAGCAAAACACCAACTCGCTGCCCACGGCCTGCCAGCATCCGGGCAGCTTAACGTGGCAGGAAACTAGCGCAAACGTGCTCATGACCCCACAGCTCACGCCAGCCCTCGGTGCCTCCCAACAAGCCCACCACCAGGACCAACGGGCGTTGGTCTTTCCTTCTCACATCACTATGCTTCCTCTCTGCTTCTTTCTCCTACTGCTTTAATGACTCCACTTAGGTTTTAAGCTTAGGACTGTCGGCAGGAGGGCGATGGGCTGGTATTTCTGCAAGGCCGGAAGGAGAGACGCTGGGTCACCGACTAGAGTGGCGATCCCCGGAAAGCCGCGCCCCTGAGGCTGCACGAGCTTGGAAGGGCTCGGCCCGGCTGAGGGTGACGGGGAAGGCGCCACGGCTCGGGGGCGGTGGCAGTGAAGCTCGCAGCCAGCGCGCGGACGGCCGGCGCACGGCGCCCCAATGTCGCGTCACCGCCGGCGCCGGCGCGTCTGCGCGCTGTGACGTCACGCGCGCCGGCGCAGCGCCTTCACGCCACTCCCAGCGGCCCCGTCGGGGCTTTGTGACGCCACGGGAGTCCGAGCCGGCTGGCTGCGGGCCACGGAGCGCGGGCCACGGAGCGGAACGCTGCCTTGGGCCGCGCACGCCCTTAGCGGACGGCGGGAGCCGGAGGCCGACGCCGGGCCCCGCTCGCCCGCCCCCCCGACTGCGGCCGCCGGCCCGGGCGCCCGCGCGCCGAGGGGCGGGGCCTCGCCCTCCGCCCGCGGGCCGGGCGCTCTGGGCGGGCGCGGGACACCCGCCCGCGCCGCGCGTGCTGACGCGCTACGTCGCTGCCGCTTCCGCGTCGCCGGCTTCCGGCCGCGCTGCCGCCATTTTGCTCGCGCGGAAGCGCCGCAGCTGGGTGGGAGTCCCGGAGAGGGAGAGTCGCGGCCGCCGCAATGCCGTCGTCGCCGCTGCGGGTGGCGGTGGTGTGCTCGAGTAACCAGAACCGGAGCATGGAGGCGCACAACATCCTCAGGTAGTGGGGGCCTCCGCCCCGGCCCAGCGCCCCGTCGGACGCCGGCCGACCGGCTGTCCCTCCCGGCGCCCGCCCCTGCCCGGCCCGAGCTGGGCGGCGGGCGGCGGCTCCTGTCCCGGCCGCCCCGCGGGTCCGCCGCTGGCCGGCCGGGCGGCGCGGGGCGGCCCAGCCGAAGGAGGCCCGAGGGGCCGCGGCTCGCGACGGCGCGGGGCGGCTTCCTTGCCGCGCTCGTTGGCTCCCGGCGGGGCTGGACGCAGCGAGGAGTCCGGCAGCGCGCGCTGCCCCGCACGTGGGCTCGCACCTGGGGAAGTTAGTGTCCCAGCCGGAATGTTCACGTGTCGCAGAAATCTCAGAAGTTCCCAGTAAACCTGGAAGGCCGGTGGTGTTCGCAGCCATTTTGCATGCATATCTGTTTATCCGAAAGCGAACAGGCCCGTCTGTAAAAATACTTAACGTAAGGCGGTGAATGTCCAAAACGAGGTTGGGGTCTAAGTGACCTCAGTGTCCAACGATTTCTTACACCACATAACCTTAGGATAGAAGGATTCTCTTAAAAAACAAAGGGAAAGACCTACTGTCGTAACCATAGGAAGTTGTGGGTTTGCTGCTATCTACGTTTTCAAGTCTCATACACCCCCTTTCTCCCCACGGCAGCTTTCAATCGGTAATTTCTGGAATACGAGTGAATTTGGTACGGCATTACTAGGTATTTCATTACTTACTCGTCTTTTGTGATCTCTGTATTATATATATTTAATAAAAGTTTAATCCCGTTTGATAAAGTTTCTTCTTTCGAAATCACTTAAAGTGTAAAATTGACCGATTTCGTTTCTGTTACGATGTGCACATCAGCTTCGATAGTAAAACCAAGCTGAAGCTCCTTTCCCTGCATTTGCACATGTGGAAGGGAAAGGGAAAGGGCCAGGCCTTTGTTAGGCAGCTCAGCTTTGACTCTCCTGAATAATTTGAACGTTAGGCCACTTGGGGGAAATTAGAAATCCACCCCGCCCTCCCTTATTTTAATGAATGGGGAAGTTGGTTTATGGAAGTTGTCCCTGATTGTATCTGCCAAGTTTGAATTTCTTTATTGTTGGGTTTTTCTTCCTAATAGCTACCATGCTGTTCACTGTATTTGCTTAATGTTATTTTTTTGGAGAGTGTGGTATGCTTTGAACCTAACGGATCAGTGGGAAGGTTGTTTTTAAACGTGAGTATTATGCTAGAATTACATTGTGATGAGTCCAGTCCCCAAACTGCAGTTGTCTGTAGAGAGGATCATTGATAAGTTGAGGCAAAAGAACACAAGGTTCACATCCCTAGAAAACAAAATTACCCAAATTTGGTTCCCTTAATTGAAACGACAAGTGATCTGGAGATCTCATTCTGCTGATTCTGGCTGGTGATCCCCTGTTTAAGCTCTTCTGCGATGTCTTTACAGCTAAGTAGGAATGGAATCCTTAAAAAAAAATGTTTTTTTTTTTCTTTCAGTGATTCTATTTCACGACTTTGTTAAAATGAAATAGGTTTAGTGGCTATTTTAAAGTCAACTCATGCTAACTTGATACTTCCTGGGACCATCGCTGCAAGCTTGAGTCTTTGTTCAGTTGAAAGCTGCTCTAACAGGCCCAGGGTTGGGTCCCTTGTGGCTTGGGGTATAGAAGAGCTCTTCCAAATAATCTCCAAGAGAACTCTTACATGTACTTCTATGTGCTTTACTGTCTTTCAAGCTTTCTCATAAAAAGTAGACTTAGAGTGAGGCAGAAGGAGGTAGGTTTAGAGCAGGGGTTCCTAACCAGGGGTCCATGGATCCCAGGTGGTCCATGAGCTTGAATGGAAAAACATCAACTTATTATCTTTATTTTTTCGGACCGCTAGCTGAAATCTAGAATGTCCTACACTTATGAATGATTGCAGTAAACAAATTACAGTACTACTCATTTCATCTGACTGGCAGAGGGGTCCGTGGAACAAAAAAGATTAGGAATCCTTGGTTTAGAGTAACATACATCATTGTGAATGAGGACTTACTGTTACTTTACACATCAGTTTTTACTTGTATTTACAGTGTTTTCATGTTGAAATTATTTTAATTTTTAAGGTAATATTTGTGCAAAAATTGTCATTGAAAATACAGAAGAAAAAATAAAGATTATTTGTAGAACACTTTTGAATATTTTTCTATGCATATACACATACACTAATAGGAGATCAAAATACTGTTTGCATTCTGCTCTTTTCACTTAATACTGTGAACATCTTTTTAAATCCATTTTTTTGTTGAATAACGGGGAGTGGTTCAAAGCTAGAGTAAAGAGGACTCCTATGCAGCCATTACTTTTTGTATTTGTTTTTTAGTTTCATGTAATTAGTTAATTTTTCAACCAGTCCCACATTAATAGACTGTTACTTACTTTTCAGTATTAAAGCATCAACGTTCTGGTGCTATATAAATATCTTTACACCTTTTCTGGTTATTTTCTTGGGATAAATTTCTAAAGGTGGGGTTGCTGAGTTAAAAGATTGACATATTTTAAATGTTCATGCATTTTGTCAAACTGCCTTCCAGAAAAGCACCTGTTTACAGAGTTCCCGTTTCTTACAACATGGGCATTACTGTTTTCCTCTTTGTAGGCTGGTGGGGTAAACAAAGAATCTCACCCTTGCTTTACTTTAAAATTGCTATTGAGATTGAGATTTCACATGTGGTCATTTTCACTTTTAAATATTATCTATTCATTTATGTGCTTTGTCCCTTCTGTTTGGGTTATTTACAGGCTTTTAAAAACATCTTTAGGAAACTTACAAGGTAGTGGTTTTCTGTTAGAAGCTGCGAGTGCTTTTAAAAAGTCAAATTTAGGGACTCAGGAAGGCTTTAAAAATGATTATGAAAAGCATAATGAAAAGCATAGACAAATACTCGGGATAAGTGAAAAGCAAGAAAATTCTGAGTGCAGTTTAGCTGCAACTACATAAAGCTATGCAAGAGAAAACTTCTGGAATGAAATATGTATTTCAAAAGGAATATGATTAACTTGAACATGCATAGTTGGTGGTCTATCAAATCATGTAATTTTTTAATTGAAGATTGTATTTTCCTGCCAAACACAGGTGGTAATAAATGTTGGGGTTTTCTAGAACTAGTCATAGTGTTCCCTGGGATGATAATTTTTTCATCTTTTGAAACAAGGTGTTTCAAAGTCCCATCATGGGTGTAGTTTGTATTTGGGGAACTTTGCTTTACATTTCCATAGAGCCTTATGTTCTTTGTCCTCGGTGGCTTATGGTCTCCTCTTGGGGCCAATTAACATGTTTTTTTATTCCTAACTCCAAGATTAACTCTTGTTAATTTTTAGTGTTAAGGAACATACTGAGTTTGGGAAGATATATTTTTAATTTAATTTTAAAATAAGACTTCTCTAAATTGCTGACCTGGACTGTCAGTCTCTTTTCACTCCTTAAATGGGCATGTTGTTTTGAAAACATGAGCGTAGAGGCTGTGGAAGGAGCAGGTGCAGAAACAAGGCAAGGAGTCTCCACACTCCACATGTTAGGTGCTCTCCCAAAACCGTCTGGTTTTATCCTCAAACCTCTTGGGACACCCATACTTGAAGCAGGTGAGAAGATCTGGTCTAGTGAGTGACAACTCCTGGGGACGTGAGTGACAGCATCAAGACTGAAGATGGAAGAGAACATTAGTGAAGAAAAGAGTTGAGTCCCTTTCAGGCCCTAGTGTGTGGTGGGCCTCTCAGGTCTATGTGGTCCTGGTGGGCGCAGCTGGCCCCGGGCCATGCTGTGAGGTAGAGGTAGGTACCTGGCGCTCCTCAGCCATTGGCCCAAGCCTTGGGACTACCAGACTTGTCCACTGTCACACAGCTAGTCCCTTCCACGGGATTTGAATCCAGACGGTTTGAGACGGCAGGCTCCCAGCCATGGTGCAAAGCCATACCCCGTCATGGACCAAGTTAGCAGGAGTGTGCTGTCCTTCAGGGAGGGCAGTTAGATCTGCTTTTGGACCTCTGCTGCTTCAAGATTTTGGTTCTCGGTGACTTGAAGAAAGTAAACTAGACTCTGGTTTTGGGGAAGGTGGAAAGATTTGAAATCATGTCCTTCAGAATGGCTGAGGGCATGCCCACGGGATGCCTCTGGCCTTCATGGGTTTTAAGGGGCGGGGCACGCACTGCTCTTTTCCTTTTGTGTCTTGGGAAGTGGCAGTAGGACGAGGTGGTTAGAGGAAGGTCAGTTTCTGCTTAAATGTGAACTTGAGATGACAGGGTAGGCAAGGGTTGTAATAGCTTCCACTGCTAGAAAGTTTCCCCCTGCATTAAGGATGGTCTTCTCCATCCTTTTACAGGTGAGACCGCAGGTGGAGTCCAGAGCAGGGGTGATTCACGCTCACGTGGGGAGTAGCAGGGTCTAACTTAGAGGGGTAGAATGCAGAGGAGGAGGTTGATGAGTGCAGCGTTCTGGGCCACCTGCCCTGAGATGCCGAGGGCCTGCGCTCTGCTGGTGCTGCTAGAAAGTGGCGGCACCTTTGTGGGGAGAGGCCCCGCAGGAGGACCGTGGACCTGTGGGAAGCCAGTGCTGGGGAAGAGGGCAGGGTGGCTGGTGCCGGCCTTCTGGAGGAGGCGACAGTCGCACTGAGCTCAAGAAGGTGGGGGGTAAGCGTTTCCCCTGCTCTACCCAGACGGCCTTCCCTGGCTAGACCCTGGCGATTTCATTCTTGACCTTGTAGAAACTGAGAATAAAGTAGAAAACATATATTGAAATATGTTTAAGGTGTAAATTTTGCTAGTGACATCTTAATTTTGTTGGAGTGTCAACATTTCTAAAGTGTTTTTTTTTTTTTTTTTTTTTTTTCCACCTTCCCAGTTTTGGTTTTATGCAACAGTGACATTGCAGATGCACCTGAGTGGTGGTGGCCTGTCAGTGGCTGATGTACCTACTGCAAATGTGAAGGCCCCACACAGGGAGCAGTCGGACGTGTGGTCAGCTGGGCTTTTCCTTTCGGGAAGGTGACTTTGGAATTTCAATTTTAACCAAAATAATTTTTTAAAAAGAGATTGCCCTACAGAAAATTAGAAAATAGAAAAAAATACTTTATCATGGGAAATGTTAAATTCTGGAAAATGGAGTTGTTTCAGTTATTTCAATGGCAAAAGGTAAAATAACGTAAAAATTATTGTAAGAAAATGTCCACAGAGCAGCACACGTGTTAGATTATTGATATTTGTAGAGACATTCATGAAGACATGAGTATTTGGCTAGAAGATTGGTTTAACAAATAATAGTTGGCCTTTCAGGTAAAGCCCTTCCATTGTCAGGAACGTTTTAAAAGCGGTCAGCCTTCTTGTGCGAGACAAGTTGTCAGCATGAGATGGGTCTGTTAGGTCACTTGCCTCGGCTTAGAATAAACAGTCTTTCTGTTGCAAGTTAACCTTTTTGCCACTTGAGAACATTTTGTTGGGAGAAATGTAAATTACGGTTCACTTTTAAATGTGCTTGATTAAAAGTAACATTTCAAAAAGAGTAAGGAAAAAAACAAAAATAGAGTTTGTAGTATTTAATCTTGTGTTTACTTTTTTTTTTTTTTTTTCGTTTTGAAATTTTACTTTTGAGAGTGGTTGGTAATAGTAGATGGTAGTAAACATTTGAAATAGGTTTGGTTCCCATATGCATAAGTAAACGAGGGCCAGGGAGGTCACTGTTGAAGATGGACGTGAAGCCTGCAGTCCCGTGCCTGGAAGCAGATTTATCGGTTTAGAATTGAGGCTGCCCTGCTGTGGTCCAGGTGATGAGTGCCAAGCAGCCTTGGTCGGGTCTAGGTGGGAGAGAGCTGGCGGGTGGCAAGCACCCTTGGGTGGGGAGGCAGCAGGTTTTACAGGCAACTTACCTTAGGTAAGGCTCCTTAGGTCGGACTCCGCACAAGCCTTTCAGAGACAAAGAAACAGACGAGAAGCCTGTGAGAGGTCAGCCAGGTTGTCTGCGATTGTTCTTAGGGAGGTACACAGGTTGAAATGGAGAATGTGCCTTTGACCACCTGAAGACCAAGTCTCAAACCACCGTGGCAAGAGAGGAGTAAATGGAGACCTGGTGCCAGGTGATTTCGTCTGGTTAAGCCTGTGGGCAGTGACATGGGGAAGGCCCCCTCCACTGGTACTCCAGCCCGGGGGCTCACCAGGACTCCGCCCACCCAGGCCTTTTTTGGGTTCATGCCCAGAGCATTGGCGTTCTCAGAGCTCCAGGTGACAGGGTGTGTCCCAGTGTTGGGAACCACTGACCTGCCTGTCCTGCCTTGACCCTGTAGGTATGGTCTCTTGTAGACCCAACTTACCCACTATTTGGTTTCAGGTGATTTCAGTTTTAAAGCAGAGCTGCTGCTGCAAAAAAAAAGATCTCTCACCTTACAGGTTGTGAAAAAGAACTCGTCTAAGCTCCGAAGACACCTCGAAAAGAGTAGCTCCAGTACGTGTTGAGCAGCAGCGCTCGTGCTTCCGGCGCTGGCGCTGGCGTGGTGGGTGGCGAGGCGACGCTGGGCGATTCGTGGCAAACATCCGGGTGCTTACCTCGCCGTGCAGCCTCGTTCCCGTGCCCCCAGCATGCGCTCTGAGCCCTGGGCACCACTGGCTTCCTCTCCTTTCTCGTCCTCTGCTCTGACCTTGTTTTCTTAAGAGTGGCTTCCTGCTGTTGCCACGTGCCCTGTCTTGACGGTTTGTCGTTCTTTGTAGCTCATATTCCAGTGTGAAGGACTTGTTTTCTCCCTGGTCTGATTTAGCCCAGAGCTCAGCACCTGGCACAGTGCCTGGTCCTGGTGGGTGCTGGGCAGGACCTCTCCCTGGGAAGAGGGCTGGGGCTTAGGCTTGGCCAGAGGCAGAGGCCAGGAACAGCTAGTGCTGCTTTGCCGGGCCCTGTGTAGCCCCGCCCTGGATGCAGGTGGAACGGTCGCAGACTGGCCAGGGTCCTGGGGTGCTTGCTCATGAGAGAGCGCAGCGGGCACCTCACTGTGGGTCCCCCTTTCTCCATCACCCTTTGCCACAATTGAGACCCCAAGGTGCCAGCACCGACAGCAGGTGGGCCTGCAGACCGGGGTGGGGCTTCGGTCCGGTTTCTGTCTTCACGGCTCTGGGGTCGAGCTGTGGGTTCACTAGCTGCCACACTTTTCTGTCCAACGATTAACAACAACTAAAACCAGTGGGGTCTTGGCGTGCATGGGCTGCAGTAGCAGAAGCTTTTGCCTCAGCCCCATTTCATTGACATGCTAAAATGTGTGTGTCCCCTGGAGGTCACGTGCAGAGACAGGCGGGGACCCACGGATTTGTCGTCTTCTCTGCACAGAAGTGCGCAGGGCGTGGGTCTGCTCCCTCAGAGCCTGGGGGTGGCAGCGCCTCTGGGGGCCACAGCAGGAGGGCAGGTGGCCTGAGAAGGCCATTGGCACAAGAGCACCAGGGCAGACATGAGCTTTGTGGAGGGCTTATAGTTTGGGGGCTTCCATCTGCCAGGCGGCCGATGGAGGCCGGGGGAGGCGGCACAGGCCGTGGTCAGCGAGGGCAGCCCCCACACGTCCAGCGAGCTTGCTTAGTGCACAAGTGACCCCAGGGTGAGGAGGGGGGCTTCCGTCCACGTGTTCCAGAAACACCCTCCTCTGGAGGGCAGTGCCTCCCGGGGCGCCAGGGCCTCTGTCCCTGTTTCTGGACTGGGATGGGCAGGTGAGGCGCAGGGTGCTGCCCTTCCTCACACAGTGTCCTGGAGCCCCGTTGCCGTTGTGTATCAAAACCAGCAAGTCGGGGCCCGCACCGCTGCCTGACAGCCTGATCCTGCCAGGCAGACGGACAGAGGGCAGGCCTTGTTGGCTCCTTGGGGCTCACAGCCATTGCTCCTGCGCTGGCTTGGCTACTTCGCATATGCTCTCCCCAGAAGCGGGGCTCTCTGCCGACTCCTCCCTCCCCTTCTTGGTGGGGCTGGGTGAGCCCTGCTCTTGTCGCAGGCACAAGCGAGGGTGGCACGGCCCGCACGCACCCCTCTGGAGGCAGGTGTGTCGAGGGCACTGCGGCCCGGCCGCGGGGTTGGTGGTGTGCTTGCTTTCTAGCCCTGCTCTGGCTGGAGTCGGCGTTATGGCTGCGCGTGGGCGTTGTTCTGGTCTCCCTGGGTCTGTGTGGGCCTGGCCCATTAGCAGGCAGTCTCTGCCGCCGTACCCCGCGGAGCCCTGACCTAGTCCTGGGGTGTGACGTGCTGGAGGCTTCCCACCCAGGGATGTGACAGGCGCGGGGCCTCTGGAGCACCTGGAGGTGGGGTATTTGACATAAGCAACACGGCAGAAGCCAAGCTGCGCGATCCGGCAGGGCTTTTTTAAACGCCGACCCTGTCCCTCTGCTTGCACTCTGTCTGCCTGTGCCTGAGGGTGGCCCGTGAGATGTAGTGTCTGCTCTTTGCTTTCTTCACTCTTAAATTTTGGAGATTGTTCCATGCAGCATCTGCAGTGCCCCTCCCTCTTGTTCTCAGAGGGTCCTGTTGGAGGGGTGGGCTTGTAGGTTGGTTCTAGTCTTCTCTAAGTGCTACAGTAGAGCTGCAGTAAATGTTCTCATGTGACCATTTTGCAGATTCTCTTTCTAGAACATTTTGGGGCTGGAGGTGGTGGGAGGTTTTCACTTGCGAGCGTAGCAGCCACACTGCCCTCAGCGGTGTCCGTGAGAGGTCTCTGCCCACGGCCTTATGGGCTGGCCGCTCCACGGCCACTAGCCCAGCACCTGCTCTGCGCCCCGGCCCAGCTCTCAGTGCTGTCAACACCTCTGGGTGCCTGGTGCGTGGTGGGAGGGGGCCGTCCACACGTCTGTGTGCTGGAGGCCCTTTCAGGTGCCTTGTGTTCGGGCTGACCGTCTTCCTTGGGGTGATTAGTCCATTTACCTTCTTAGGCCCTCTTTCATGTATGACCTTTTGGATCAGGCGATTCTCTGCTGGACCCCCAGACCGGGAGAGCCAAGGCAGACGTGGCTCCAGGTGGCCGTGTGCTCTGGGGCCGGGCCGGCTGATAGAGAGGAGCCCTGCAGGGGGAAGAAGCTGCCGTGAAAAAGAACGCCTGAGGCAGACCCTTTGCTTACCACCTACGCCAGCTATTTCGGGACTGGTCCTTACCCACGGGAAGAGGAGACAAGCTCCCGGCAAGGCCGAGGGCTGCAGCCAGTGGGTCCTTCAGGTCGAGGATGTTTGTGAGTTACAAAATAAAGCTCACATAAGAGGTCCAGTTTATTGACACTCATTTAGCCTTTAAAACTTTGCTTTTATTGATTACTTGTTCTAAAGAACACCAGTTTCCAGACCAAACTAAAGTTTTTGCGGATGACCTGTTGCAGTAAGCTTGAAAGTCTGGTTAAAGTGATGATGAGAGTCTTTTGACCTTAAAACTTCATAGAGAGAATCTTTTTTTTCTAATACGTGTTTACGCTTTGAAGTATTTTTATGATGGCTCTTAGGAGACTCATTTCCTGTGCGTTCCACCTATGCCTAGGCTGTCAGCCAACATGTTTTCCCCAGTTTGTCAGGAAACCTGTGTGGTTGATGCCGTGGGGGTACAGGACAGCAGAGCACAGCTGCTCGCCTCAGTGCTCCCGGGAGCCTGGGCAGCCATCCGTGGTGCTCTGGGTACCAGGCACCCTGAGGAACAGACCATCGCCCAGGCTCGAAAACAGGAGAAAGAAGAGGGGCCAGCCTTGGGGGCCCGAGCAGCTGTCAGAGTTGTGGAGGACTCAAGGTCAGAGGGCGGGAATCCAGAGAGCCCCAGGGCCAGGGCGCACCGACCACAGCCTGTGCTCCAGGAGGCGTGCTGGTGCCAAAAACACCTGTGGTGCCCCTAAACCAGTGCACACCGTTTGTCCTTTGCCTGTTTTGTACACTTTGTTTTGGGGGCTTTGTCATACTAACTCAGCTGCGGCTCTCCCTTTTGTGTCTTTCAGCAAACGAGGCTTCAGCGTCCGGTCCTTCGGAACAGGGACCCACGTGAAGCTGCCCGGGCCGGCGCCAGACAGGCCCAACGTTTACGATTTCAGAACCACTTACGACCAGATGTACCACGACCTTCTTAGAAAAGACAAAGAACTGTATCCCTGCTGGCCGCCCTGAAGTGCCGTGCGGCGGCCTCTGCGGTGTGATCTGGTATAGGCCTTGCCCCGGCCGGTAGAGGAGGAAGGCGCAGCTGCCAGCTTTGCGGGTCGCCGAGTCATGGTGCAGGCAAAGCGGATGCACGGCTCCTTTTTTTTTTTCTGAGAGAGTTACATAAGCCTCAAAACTAAGCTTCTATTTTCCTGGTGCTCATTGGACAGTTCAAGGGTCAGATCTGTTCGAGGCATCACAGGGGAAACTACATGGTCAAGTCTAAGGGTCTCACGTTGTAAAACAAGCTTAGAGGAGGGAGAGAAAAACCACAAAGTCCCACTTGCTTTGCACACTGCCAGGTTGTCTGGTTTCCTCTGCAGGGTTGGGTGGCGGGGTGGCGGGCCATGAGGGCGACGTGCGCGTGGATCCACGCGGGGCCGGCGGGGTGTGGCTGCCCACACGGCTCAGGTCACGTGTTAGAGGGGTTAGAGGGCCGGGCTCACCGAGGTGGAGCTTGGCAGCAGCAAATGATGCGAGAGAACTTTACTCCATCTCAGGAAGAGAGAAAACAGACTGGATCTGCTGCTGCTTAAGGCTTGAGAAAAGAAAAGGTATTTTAAGTGGGTTTTTATGACTGTGGCCCCAGGTTGCATCGGGCCTTGGCTGGGTGTCTCCTCCTCCGTGGTCCTTACCGTTGATCTCGCCCTCCAGGCCTCTGTTAACGGCACACGATGCTGGTTCCCGATCTGGGCCCAAACGTGTGGCGGATAGTTCTCAGTGAAGGGATGTGAACACGAGTCCAGATCTTTTTGTCTTTCACACTGACATACTTGGTATTTTTAATAAACCAAAGTTGTTTTCTGTGCATACGTAGCTTAATTAGGTGGCCAGGAGCAGCCCCAAAGGCACCCTTGCTGACGTTGGCACTGGACCCTGGTGAGGATGGCCTCCCTCGAGCTCCCCCCTCCCCCCAGCTTGGTCCAGGCCTTGTGGGTGGGGCAGGGCCACGGGGCTCTTCTGGCCTGGCCCTAAGCGGGGAATCTAGGACGGGAGTTGAGGTGGCTTGAGGGCGAAAGGGGCAGGTGGCAGAGCTGCAGCTTCCCTGGGAGCTGTAGTGTCAGCTCAAGAGGTTTGAAAGGTGCAGGCTCTGCGTGCCCCAGCTTTCTCAGAAGCCCGGAGCCTGCACTGCAGAAATCTTCCAAATGGGCCCGAGGACCTGACCATGGGGCTGTGTCCTTGTCTACGCTCCTGAACCTGGCTGCGCGTTGCCACAGGCCCATGCTCTACCTCCCATACTCACGGAAAAGCTGTCTCTGAATCTTCCTGTTGTTGCTTTGTTTCAATCTTCAATCTCCACAGAAGCATGGCTGCAGGGCCACTTTCTGCAACTCTGCTGGGGTTGAGTGGTCCCCTCACCTCTGGGGAAGTTTGGTGTCAGCGCCAGGTTTCCCTGCTCACAGTGAACTCCAGGTGTGTCGTTAGCTTATCTTGAGGCCTTCATCTCTTTTTAAAGATTGCTCTTCACTTAGCACTGTTTTTTGTGTGTTCAATTTTTCCGTTTTACTTTTTTCCAGAGATTAGTTTTTCTTGAGTCTTCAAGGACTCGGCTCTTCACCTGGGCCTCAGCGGGGCTGTGGGGCAGCCCTGCAGGTCTGGGTCAGGCGGGTCCCCCTGGCTGCCCCAGGTCAGCTCTTCCCCCACTTGCTGTGGTGTGACGCCCCACGTGCTTTCCACACAGCTTGGGAAGGACATGTGGTATTGGAGACACTCAACTGTGGTGTCCCTGTCAGCTGTGGCCCCTGCTGTGCGCGAATGACGAGCTTCTCGTTCACACAGTGGGCACGGTTCAGCGAGCAGGCCGCATGTGGCCGAGGCCCTTCCTGGCACAACTCTTCCTGACCATTTTGTCATCTGGGAAGCCAGCACCCCAGCACTCTTCACACTTAAACTCTTGGACTCTTGGTGAGAGGTGAAAACGTGAATAGGACACATGTTCCCCCCGTCAGTTCCATGTAGCCGGGCCCCCTCGTGGACGGCCTGGCTGCCCTCAGTTTCTGGAAGAGGACGGCGCTGGTGCTTCCCAGGGTTCAGCGTCTCTGTAGGGTGATGTCGCATAGGTAGGTGGTGCCCCTTAAGGAAAGAGCCCAGGAAGAGCGCATGTGGGCGGGCAGCTCAGTGCTTGCCCCTGCTTGGGGGCTGTGGGAAGGTGGAGTTGGCGACCGTGTGCGCCTCTCAGAGCCCTCTGTGAACGGTCACTCAGGTGGAGGCAGGGCAGGGGCAAAGCTGCGCAGCCTGCGGCCAGCAGAGGAAGGGACGCCTACAGGGTTGGGGCACCAGTCTGCAGAGCCTGCAGGGAACGACAGAGGGACAGGCAGGGGCAGGTGGCACTGGGGCTGAGGTGCGGTCACCAGTCTCCACACCAGCCTCGGTGAAGGGGCAGCTGGTCAGCAGGACACCTGGGTGGCATGGGGAAAGTTTCTGATGGCTGGCCTGTGAGCTAAAAATCCAGTTTTGTAACATTCAAGAATCTGGTTTTGAAAAATTGACCATTATAATTTTAATCCTTGGAAAAGCAGTGGGCCAAGCATTAAACACAAGAGTAGGAAAATGTTTAGGTTTTCAAGGGAGTGAATGACATGCCTACATCGGAAACTGCAACCCAATTCGGCAAGACCTGCAGGTGAGGCGGGTGGAGTGTGAGCCAGCTCTGCCCCCTGCTCGCTGTGAGCCGGGCTTCCTCACCCGCATCGCGGGGCCTTGAACCCAGCACAGCATTCCTGAGAAATAAAAGTGCTAGAGCATGTGGGGTGCTGTGTGCAGGACCAGGTTACTAGGCTCTCATATTTTGGCCATTGGTCCTGTAAGTATAAAAGTATCAAAATACTTTGAAAAAATAAAAAACCTTGTTTCTTAAATCTTTGGTTCTAAATAGATTAAAGCTAAAACGGGTTGGCTAACAGTTTTACGTTACCGTTACTGAGGAATTCACGCACAGTACAGTCCGCACCAAGGTGACCTTCAGTGCACGCGTAGGGCTTGGGCTTGTGCTGTCCAGTTTTACCACTGCCTCGCCACCGCTAGAGGGGACGCCAGCTGTCAGTGGTCACGCCCTGCCCTGCCCCCCCACCGGCGGTGTCTGGGAACCGGCCTGCGCACACGTTAAACGGAGTCCTGGGCCTAGGATTCGTGGTTCTTCGTGACTGGCGTCGGGCTCGTCCGTGCTCTCGCAGTGGCCGCGTTCGTGGGAATGTCAGCGTGGTGGTGTTTTCTTCCTCCTTTGCCTTTGGTTCATGTTGGGCACAGAATGGCTCTGCCCTTCGTGGGTTTTAGCATCCACTTAGTGGTTCATGTGGCCGAGACTTCTGCACTTCTCTTTTTCACTCCAGAGGCAGTTTCTGCAGTTGAGCTTTCTTCCAGGGTCATTTTTGATTGGGATCGTCCTGCGGTTGAGGAATCCCAAGATTATTTGGAGTGCTTAGGTGAGAATATACTACTTTTGTTTCTACTGTAAGGGACCGTTAGTCCTACCAAATAAGAGGTAGGTTGCTAGCATAGGAAAGGAAGGCCCAGCAGCAACCCCTCCTGCGTCGGGGGAAGGAGGTGGGTCTCTTCTGAAAGCGGGAGGGACCTAGGGGCCAGCTCAGCCCCCGCCCCATTGCACATCACTGGCCTGGGGACACTCGACCCTGTTGGGCCCTCGACCTTCATTGGAGACAAATGTCACGGACTCTGAGTCTTGCCTTTGGTGCTGATTGGAGCTGAGCAGGCGAGCTGGTATTTCGGATTCTTCTGTAATTTAATTTCTTTTGCGGGTCTTTTGTAGTACTTTTGGGTTTAGATTTTTGTTTACTCCTTGACTCATTTCCGTCTTTGGAATTCATCATCTTGTAGGGCATGGGTTAATTTACACGTACACACATCTTCGCTGTGGTTTTCTTGATTGGGGGTGGGAGGGGGCAGCGACAGCGGCCATGCCTTGGGGGGCGTGGGTGTTGGGCCTTTTCTGAACCTTCTCCGGTGCCAGTGGACTTCCTCGCAGGGCGCGCTTCACGTCTCGCTGAGCTCGTCTGGAGCTGAGCTCCCGCCCTGTGCTGCGCTCAGTGGACGCAGGTGCAGCTGGGGGTCTGATCCCTGCTGCCTCCTGGTGCTCCATGGCGCTCGCCTCTCCAGCCTTGCCCCGGCTCTGCATCAGAGCCTCATCGCCGTGGTCCAGCGGCATCCTCCCTCTCGAACGTTGTGTGGGACGAGCTGTGGCGGCCGCCTTTGGCCTGTCCTGATGCCCCTGGGCTGCAGCTGTGGCTTCTTTTTTTTTTTTTCTTTTAAGATTTATTTATTTTTTTAATTTCTCTCCCCCCCCCCCCCCCGGTTGTCTGTTCTCTGGTCCATTTGTTGTGTGTTCTTTTGTCTACTTCTGTTGTCAGCGGCACAGGAATCTGTTTCATCTTGTGTCAGCTCTCTGTGTGTGCGGCGCCATTCCTGGGCAGGCTGCACTTTCTTTCGTGCTGGGTGGCTCTCCTTACGGGCACACTCCTTGCACGTGGGGCTCCCCTACACGGGCAACACCGCTTCATGGCATGGCACTCCTTGCGCACATCAGCACTGCGCATGGGCCAGCTCCACACGGGTCAGGGAGACCCGGGGTTTGAACCGCGGACCTCCCATGTGGTAGACGGACGCCCTAACCACTGGGCCAAGTCTGCTTCCCGAGCTGTGGCTTCTAAATACTTTCTGAAAATGGAGTTGGTCCTAAACTAGACACTGGTTTCCAAGAAACTGCTTTTAAGTACACTTCTGGAAACAACTCTTGTTTAAATGTACAGTGTGGTCTTAAGCTGTTTCAGATGGGACCAGATGATAAGTACGTCTAGGAGAGGCTTGACTACCCACTGACCAGCAGGGCCATCTGGCTGGGCAGGCGGCAGGGTGCGGGGTCACCCAAGGGTGCCAGATGCCAGCCCAGGGCTGGGAGCTGGAGACTGGCCCGGAGGCGCAGGAGTTGGGTCAACTGCGGTCCACTCAGGAAGCAGAAGGTGAAGCTGGCCATTGCACTTTCCTGAAGGGGGGTGGCGACGGTTCCTTCTGGGCATCTGGGAGTCCTTCAGGCCGCCCGAGACACCCTCCTGCAGTGCTCCTGCACGCAGCCCGGGTGGCTGCCTGGACATGGCGTCTTGCTCTGGGTTTTGCAAAGGCCATGCTGCTCACCAAAATGAGTTTGTATCTGCCGACCTGGGATCCGCAGGTGGTCCTCCCGGCGTGGCTCAAGGCTCCTCTTGGGTGTAAACTGCACGGTGCTCAGTGCTGGCTGCCTCTCTTGCTCCAGAGTGCAGAGGGCGTGGTGGCTCGCGGCGTGCAGCACGGCTGTCTGATGGCACGTACGCTGTGAGTCCTTGTGCTTTAACTTCCCTCAGCTTCAGTTTCTTTTTTTTCTTTTTTTTAAGATTTATATTTATTTATTTCTCTTCCTTTCCCCACCCCCCCAGTTGTCTGCTCTCTGTGTGTTCTTCTGTGACTGCTTCTCTCCTTATCAGAAGGCACGGGAATCTGTGTCTCCTTTTGTTGCGTCATCTTGCTGGGTCAGCTCTCCGTGTGTGCGGCGCCATTCCTGGGCAGACTGCGCTTTCTCTCACACTGGGCGGCTCTCCTTAACGGGACGCACTCCTTGCGTGTGGGGCTCCCCTACGCGGGGGACACCCCTGCGTGGCAGGGCACTCCTTGCGCGCATCAGCACTGCGCATGGGCCAGCTCCACACGGGTCAAGGAGGCCCGGGGTTTGAACTGCGGACCTCCCGTGTGGTAGACGGACGCCCTAACCCCTGGGCCACGCCCGCTTCCCAGCTTTTGTTTCTATTGCAGTAGCTGGCAGACGTCTGTGGCTCTTCTTGCGAGGCACATGGGGGGCTCAAGGTTGGCCCAGTGGATGGGCCCCCTTGGGACTTTGCCCCTATTCTAGAGGTTTCCCTCAGGCCGGATGTGGCAGGAGTTCTCTGTCCTCTGTGGAGCAAGGGGTGGTCCCTGCACCGCCGACCGCCACATCCCAGGGGAGAGGACGTGGCCGTCCTGCGGGAGGCGGGCTCCCGTCGGGAGCAGAGCTCGCTGATGTCCGTCACGCCGGAAGCCCTGTGCACAGTTATGGAAAATGCAGGTGTCAGTGCTTCCAGGCTCTGAAGCAAGGTACCGTGGACGGGCCGTGCTCTGAGCCAGACCGAGACCTGTCCGCTCACAGGGCACCTTGGATATGGGGAGGGGGCGCGACGCTGACGTCGCAAGTGGCGGCCCGTGTGCCCGAGTCAGGCTCCGCTTGCCCGCTGGGAAGTGTGGTGCTGGGCAGTCAGCCGGCCCTTCCCTCCAGGCAGACAGCCCCTTGGCTGTTCCTTCCTGGCCATCAGGGCACCTGGCAATTATTTCACCCATGCCCCCCATGTACACTCAGTGGCAGTGCCTCTGGGCTGTGCCCGCTTCTGGCCTGGGGAGTGAGGGGTCTTGAGAGGGCTTGGGCTAGTGCAGTGGAGGGGACAGGCACCCGGACAGAGAGGCCAGGGAGCAGCCAGGGCACACGTCCGCTGGGCGGGCTCAGGTGGGCGTGGAGCCTTCCTGGGAGGTGTGGCTACTTGGGGAGGGGCTGGGAGGACTTGGCCCCTGGGAAGTGGGACCAGGGACGTGTCTGCAGCCAGAGGAGGTTTGTGACTCAGAAGTGGAGGTGGCCGGTGCGGGGGCTCAGCAGTGGGCGGTGGGCTTGGGGGACCCAACCAGGTGGCGGGAGAGCAAAGGGACAGGCGTCCGTCTGTGGACACAGCTCAGCCCTTCATCGGTCGCGCCTCAGCCATGCGGCCTGGTCACAGCCCCCCTGCGTGCAGTTCGGTGGTGTCTCCCGTGACCTGCCCGGCTCCGGCGACCTCTGCTATGGGGCCTGGGGCGTCCACTTCCAGCCGCGCTGCCGCCCGGCAGGACTCCTCCCTGCCAGTGTTCGCTGCCTTTCCCCGCCGCTGTGGGACTGACCGTCCCGGGCTGGCGGTGCGTGGGTGGCTGCAGGCTCCCCTCAGCCAGCTGCCCGGGAACGGGGCCTCACTGCCGGGTTTGACTTGTAGGATGTTGTCCCAGCTCTGCAGGCCGGGCCGGAAGTCCGGAAGTCAGGCTGTCGGCAGGGAAGATCCCTCCTCGCCTGTCCAGCTTCTGGTGTCCATCAGCCTCTGTCACCTCCAGCGGTAGCACTTTGTCTCTGCTGACATCGTCCCACAGTTGTGTGTCCAAACTGCCTCTTTCGAAGGACGCCGGTTGCGCTGCGTCAGAGCCATCCTTGTGCGGTCTGGCTTCATCTCAAGTCCCGGGGTGTGAACTTGGGGTGCGCTCCAACCCATCCCTTGCATGCGCCCTGCGCCCTCAAGAGCCCCTTTGCAGCCCTTGTCTGCAGCCCTGCTTGCTCATGCTCAGAGCCGAGTGCCAGCCTTGCTGCAGCGCCTTGCCCCCGTGCTGCCAGGCCCCCACGGCACAAAGCATTTCCCCGCAAGGCCGCCCAGGAACGGGGAGTACACAAGAGTCGCCCCGTCAGCGTCGGCATCGGACAGGGCGCAGCTCCACGGACTACCGAGTTCTCCCGGTGCGTGTGCAGGTAAAGGCAGCAGGACTCCAGGCTTGGCCGACACCAACGAAAACTGATGTGGCATAAATACATGTTCCTGAGGAAGAGCTGTACGCGGCCCTTGGCGCAGCTCAGAATCCTGGCAGCCCTGGGCGGCGCAGCCTGAAAACTTAGTAGGGGAGCTGACGTTGCTCAGTAGTTGAGTGCTAGCTTCCACATACGAGGTTCCAGGTTCAGTCCCTGGCCCCTGGTACCTCAAAGAAAAAAAACTAGGGTGGGGGATTCATTGGGAAAACTAGACCCATGACTCCGTCCCACTGATGGGCCGTCCCTTTTTAATTCACTACCACGCTGTACTTTGCTCTAGTACTATTTTTACCCCCTTAAATCTATTTTAATTTTGGTAACATGAAATTTCCCATTTTAGCTATTTCTAAGTATATAATTCTGTAGTGTTAGTTGCATTCACTTTTTTAGAGAAGTCAGGTTTACAGAGCAGTCGTGTATGCAGGATTCCCATATTCCCCCCTGTAACAGCATTCCCTAAAATTGATGAAAGTGCGTTCTTAGAACTAGTAACTGCAGTCCAAGGTTTACCTCGGGGTTCTCTGTTGTGCAGTTGTGTGGGTTTTCAGTGCAGTTCAGTGCTGTTGACCGTGTGTCAGTACCGTCCTCAGTCCCCAAAACGTCCACCCCCAGGCAGGAGCGCTGCACCCTCTCCCTAGCCCTGGTAGCCTCTGGTCCACTTTTGTGTCTGTGATTGCGCTTATCCTAGATACACAGTGCATGTGGAATCATCTAGAATTGGTTTTTGTTAAGGCCTTTGGGCCCCGCTTCTCAGGCTGTGTCCCTGGGCACGTGCAGCCCCTTGGCACTACCCAGCCATCTTGGGCCACCCTGGCCATGTCCAGGGAGCCCTGCTGGAGCCGCCTCTTTAACCCGGCTCGGCTCGTGGCTTCCCACGTGCTCTCTGGTCCTTATCCTCTCTTTTCTTTGTAAAAGCAGCGTTGTTGTGCAAACGTCACAGCTCGGGGCGACATCCTTTGCCCAGAGGGGCCCTTTTCGGTGGGTCACCCAGGGAAGGGTTCCTGTATGTTTTGTCAGTCTGAGCTCTGCCGTATAATTCTGTGATGAAACATCTCATTTTTTAAAAAACACACACTAAACTGGAATGAGGGAGGGGGAACAGCCCTTTCTTGCGCTTCCCTGAACCCGAAGTGCTTTGCAGTTGATCACCTGGCAGGGGAGACGAGGATGGGGTCGGGCCAACCGGCTCGCCTCGCAGATACCCTGCTCCTGCCGCCACTCGGCCATCTCGGCTGTTCCCTGCGGGCTGCCGCGGCTCGTGCCGGCGCCTTCAGCCGCTCCGCTCTGCGGAGTTTCCAGGTCTACCCCAGAGCTGTGTTTTAGGCACCCCAGTGTGCTGATTTGTGGCTTGGCTTCCTCCTAGTGTGGCATTTGAGCCTTTTACGCAGGGGTCACTCCGTGTTGCAAACTCATAACCGCACTTTTACTCAGGAAGAAAAGTAAAAGTTCCACTAAAAAGCTGGGGCCTAGTTAGCGCTCAAGTTTCTTTTTTTGTTTTTACAGAATGCTGACCCCATGCAGAGCTGGGGGTGGTTTGCCCACAACAATACACAAACGAAATGGGGTTTTCCCACTGCATTTTCTCTTATTTGTTCAGCTAGCTTACTTGCTTCAAATGTAATTATTTTCCTCAAGTTTAAATAACTTGATCCCAGCTCAGTCTTCCCTGTTGGAAGTAATGTTTAAAAGTCTGTCTTACTCTAAACCAGGATTCTTAACAAGGGGTCCATGAGCTTGAACTGAAATTCAAAAAACGATATTCTTGTGGGGACGTGTCGGTGCCGGCGGACTGCGTTTATTAACCAGCGCAGCGTGGCCTCGGTGAGGGCGCTGCGGTTCTCACCTGACTGGCAGAGGGGCCCGTGGGGCGAGGGAGTATCCTGACACTGAATGGTATTTTGACACTTGTATGTTTGCACAGATTATATTGTAATCAGTTTGCTTCAGTTTAATCTTGAAACATTAAAAGGAAGTATTCAATGGAACAAAAAACTTGCCCCCTTACAGAAAGAGGCACAGCCTGTTGCCTGGAGCCCTGGGGGCGCCTGGCCCTGAGCTGCTGGGGCACTGGGGCTCAGCTGCCCGGACCTTTTCGCGGCACGGGTCGAGCGTAGAGCCCACTGAGGCGAGTGCTAGTGCTCAGTCCCACGGGTGAGCTGCTACGTGGCGGCCGGTCAGGAGGCTTCAGCTCGGAGACTTTGTTCCTGCCTCTGACCTTTGACCCCACAGCCAGTACTGCCCCATTTCCAGTTTAGGGGTTCTCTATTTTTTCCACACTGATTTGGAGAAGATGGGTTAAGGCTAGCGTGATTCTCTTGGCTCTCCCAGCCGGTAAACGGCCCCACACGCCTCGTGCAGCTGAGTGTAAGGTCCCCGGGGCCCCCAGGTCCAGGCCCCCTTTGCCCAAGACCAGTGTCCCCCACGGGGAGTGCTGTGGCCGGGCAGTTCCTGACTGGACAGCAGGGTGCTTTCTGGAAGCCCCTCACATTGGGCAGTTTCCAAAGCACCAGATCAGACAGAACTAGTTGTTTTCCCTCTGCACCTAAGTTACTCAGGGAGATGACTGATTAACTAGAATGACAAGAGCTATCCATTTCTGGATCCCTTGAGCTGGATGGGTTGGGTTTATTTTAATTTTTTATTTTTAAAGAAGCTTTAGATTATATAAATGTTACATAAAAAATGTAGGGGATTCCCATGTGCCCCATCTCCTCCCCCTCTCACACTTCCCCACGTCAACAACATCCCTCATTAGTGTGGTACATTTGTTAAAATTGATGAGCACATATTGAAGCACTGCCGCTATGGATTACAAGGTTTTTTTTTTGCTCTCTCCCCCCCCCTCGCTCTCAGTTGTCTGCTCTCTCTGTCCATTCGCTGCGTGTTCTTCTGTGACTGCTTCTGTCCTTATCAGTGGCACGGGAATCTATGTTTTTTTTTGTTTTTTGTTTTTGTTTTTAAAGATTTATTTTTATTTATTTAATTCCCCTCCCCTCCCCCGGTTGTCTGTTTTCTGTGTCTTTTTGCTGCGTCTTGTTTCTTTGTCTGCTTCTGTTGTCGTCAGCGGCACGGGAAGTGTGGGTGGCGCCATTCCTCGGCAGGCTGCTCCCTCCATGCTGGGCGGCTCTCCTTATGGGTGCACTCCTTGCGCATGGGGTTCCCCTACGCGGGGGACACCCCTGTGTGGCAGGGCACTCCTTGCGCACATCAGCACTGCGCATGGCCAGCTCCACACAGGTCAAGGAGGCCCGGGGCTTGAACTGTGGACCTCCCATGTGGTAGACGGACGCCCTAACCACTGGGCCAAAGTCCGTTTTCCCTCTATGTTTTTTTTTGTTGCGTCATCTTGTGTCAACTCCGTGTGTGCGGCGCCATTCCTGGGCAGGCTGCACTTTCTTTCACACTGGGCGGCTCTCCTTAAGGGGCGCACTCCATGCATGTGAGGCCCCCCTAACAGGGACACCCCTGCGCGGCACGGCACTCCTTGCGCGCATCAGCACTGCGCATGGCCCAGCTCCACACGGGTCAGGAGGCCCTGGGTGTGAACCGTGGACCTCCCATGTGGTAGACGGACGCCCTGACTACTTGGCCAAGTCCACTTCCCGTGGATTACAATTTACATTATAGTTTACACTGTGTCCTGCACAGTTGTCGGTTATGAAAAAATATATAATGTCTGTAGTAAAGTAATAAGTTTACTTTAATCCATTGTTAATTCTTCAAATTTGAGGATTTGGGGGTGGTAACGCCCACTCTTCTAGTTGAGAGGGGACCTGGGTCCCATGAGACAGACGAATGGGACTCTCTTGCCTCCAGCTGTAGACTTCCTTGGGAGGGCGTTGTCCATCGTCCTGGGTGAGTGCAGTGAGTGGAGAGGAGGTGCTGCAGCTCTGCTGCACGTGAACGCACTGAAGAGCAAGTGCCGGGCATGTACTCACCCAGGGTAGTGCGAGATAGAGTGGGCCAGTGTCTTGCCGGGAGTTCAGGGCTGATTTGTCCACTGTGTTGTGGAAAATACCTTGAGGTCAGCCTGCCTGCCCACACCTGGCGTGTGTGGAAAGGTAGTGGCCACACCTCCAGGTGGACGTGGGGTCGTGTGTTCTCTGAAGGATAGAAAGCTGGGGCTCCGGCGTCCGAGAGGCGGGGGTGGAAGAGAGCGCTGGGGTGTGGAGGCTGCTGCGGGTCGTGCTTAGAAAGTCTCCGGCAAGTAGGAGAGGAGCTGTTTTCTGTTCCGGATTAGTCTTCGCTGATCAGGCCTCAGTGAAGGTGGCTTTGCGGTCGCTGGCATTTCGGGGCAGACTGTGGGCACCTCTGCTGTGGTTTGCCCCTTTTGACAGGTGTACACAGCTGGGCAGGCGCCGACCACAGCCACCAGTGCCCCCCTGCCCATGCTTCAAGGCTGCAGGGCACGCAGGCTCTGAGCGGGCGGCGTGGCTTGTTTTTCCTAATTCCTACTGTACTCTTTCACATCAGTGTTGCTTGTTCTGCAGATGGGCTGGTAGCGTTGACTCCCTTGCAGTGCTGGCCGTGGCGGTGCTCCCTGCTGTGCCCTCTGATGGGTGAGCCCCACGTGCCCATGCCAGGGCTCTGCGGTGCCCGGGTCAGCCTCGGGACGAGCACATCTTGCTGGGCGCTCCAGGGCGGACGCCCTCACTGAGCCATGGCACTCGGCCCCACCAGGCCTCAGGCGGTCGGTGCTGATCTGAATGCAAACAGGAGTGTAGCCCGATGTAGTGACCCTAAGATGGGAAGGAAAGGCCTGAGTTATCCCTGGGGGACAGGAGCACCATGAAAAACACCTTCGCTTTCCGCTGGGAACGCCAACGTCCCCTCTGCTCAGCAGCAGTCACGCTCGGGGGTCTTCGTGAGAGGCTGGGGACCCGGGGAGGGGCTGAGGGCGAGACATGAGACCTGCCAACCAGAGGTCCCTCGGGGCAGGAGGGCGGGAGGTCGAGGGACGCGCCTGTCAGCAGCCGGGCACCCCCCTCGGTGGCCGGTCGTCCCCCAGTCACGTTGCAGGCCTCTGTTCCCTGGGCCGGGAAATCGGGCAGTGTCCCTGGACTTGCAGCCTTGGAGCCTTCCAGAGCCGGGGCACTCGCACAGGCCGCAGCCGGCCAGGGGCGTGCGGAGGAGCGCGTGGCCGGCGGCCTCCCAGGCGCCTGCTGCACCCACAGCCCGGCCCCTCCTGGGTGGTCTGCCCGTGGGCGTGGCCTCAGGAACCCAGACCCCTGGGTGTGCGCACCTTTGAAAACCTTCCCCCAAAGGGAACCTGGATCCCTGCTTGAGGGTTCCCGCTTTAGAGCTCACAAGTCAGTGTGATCAAATCGAAATGTGGAAGGAAAATTAGATACAGGCCTTTTTTTTTTTTAAAGACTGCAGCGCTGCGAGGCAGCCCCTGGGTTCTTGGCACTGGCTCAGGCCCTCAGGACGGGGAGTGCCCGGTGCTGTGGGGCAAAGCTGCCCGCACCTCAGACCAGCCCTGCGGGGTGCACCTGTGCCCGCCTCGGCCTTGCAGGGTTTGGGCCCATCACCAGACCCGGGTGCTGTTAGCGTCAGGCTGAGGGGCCCTCGGGTCGCTTTGAGAGCGTCCAATCAGACTGGCTGAGCGCCTGAGGGTGCCGCAGCCCTGCCAGGGCGCCCCACGCTGCTTGGCTCCCGTGCCCTCCCCGGCCTGGCCGGCCCTGAGCCCCTTGGTGGGCTGGAGGGTTCCCGCGTCCTGCGGTTGCTAGGAGAGGAATGCAGGCGGAGGCCTACGGCCTTTGCCCACCGGCGCTGCCCGTGGGGGCTGCGGGCCGCTCCAGGTGCTTCGCTTCTGCGCCAGCCCCGCTCTCCCTGCCGCCGGCAGCAGCTGCTTCAGAGACTGGTCCCAATCAGAAGACGCTGTCTTCATATTCTGAGTCTGATTTTTCTTACCCAGATTTGCCCCAGGGCTGGCTCGTGACGCCAGTGAGTCCCGCCTCCCTCCGGCCCTCTCAGGTTGGGGGGGGTGGGGGTGGGGTGGCGTGAGGGACGGCGGGGCCGCGAGGCCGCGGGGGTCCCTCCCCTCCACCTGGTGGGTCCAGGCTCTGGGTGTGAGGCCAGATGTGGGGGGGAGCTCGTCTCCTGGGGGCTTTGTGCAGGGTGGAGTGTGTGCGTGTCGGGGCTTCCTGCCGCCCTGTCAGGCCTGTGCCGGCGTCCATCCGTCCCCAGGGGCTGCCCCATCCTGGGCTTGGTCCGGCCCTCTCTCTGTCCTCCCTGGAGCCATCTCCACTTGGAGCCTTTCCTCGGCCTGGAGAACCGCTCCTGCCCCCTGGCCTGGCGCCCACCCTCACCTGCAGGCCAGGCCAGGCGGTGGGGCCTGCGGCTCCTGGGGAGCGGCTCCCGAGCGAGGCCCGCACAGCGAGCCTCGGCTACCTGCCGCTGACCGCAGTCAAGGTGCTGCGCGGACGGCAGGACCCCCTGGGGTTCGTTCTGTCGACCAGACCGTCAGCCTCAGTTGCCAGGAAAGAACAAACGTCCAGAGCCCCAGAAGCCGCAGAGAACCACGGGCTGTTCCCGAGGCACCGCCGGGCTAGGCAGGCGCCAGGGTCTTGCTCGTGTGGCGTTGACACGTCTGTCGTTTGCAGTCGGCTTTTTTTTTTTAATTTGCATTTATTTTTATCCTGAATTCCTGAGTGATAAGTTGTTTTTATTTTCTTGTGGTTGATTTTTTTTTTCTGTTAGAGCAATTAATTGTAGGTTTATAGGAAAGTCTTGCAGATAGTATGGAATTCTGGTATATCTTCCCCAACACGCGGCGTGTTCCCAACTGTTGATGCTTTGCGTTGGTGCCTGAGCCATGTTGTGACACCTGCATGTTAACGCCGCCCAGCGTCCCCCTGTCTCCCCCGGGGCTCTTGGAGCTGTCCAGGCAGGTGGTGTCTTCCTGAGCCTAAGTCCTGGCTGTTCCCGTTTCTCCGGCATGGCCTCCCCGTGTGGGCTGTTCTATCCCGGGAAGGCCTGGGTCCAGGTGTTCCGGCCCGATCCTCCCCGTCGTGAGCTCAGGGCACGGCCGCAGCCCGCGGGGGCTTTGTTTACCAGAACGATCTCCAGGACCAGAGGAGTCTGCCTCCAAACCCTGGGCGGGCACTGTGCTGCTTTAAGCCCGTGAGTACACGTGGCGCCCTTCGGGGGCCACCAAGCCAGGTCCAGCCCCGTGTCCACCGCTGTGGTGGGCGGTGCCCGCTCCTGCCAGCCGACATCTCGGGCGCCACTCCCGTGGCCTGGCCCGTTCCTCGGGTGTCCCGAATGTGAGCCTCTTCGTGTGGAGTCTGGGGCTCCCTGGGTCCGTGAGGAGCAAGCAGGCACAGAGGTGACCAGGCACGCGGGAGGACTGCGTTGCAGCACAGAGACGAGCTTGCTGCCCGCCTCCGCCTGAGGCTCCCGTCCCCTCAGGTTGGCTCTGGCCGCATCACGAGCATTCACAGAATGCAAAGCTCTAGGAAGGTGCGTCTTACGTTGACAGAGAAGCCTGAAGCATTTCTCCACAGCTGGAGACCCCCAAGCGTCTCAAGGCTGCTGCATCTGTGCTTCGGTGGTGTGAGAGCGCCCGCGCGTCCCCCTGGAGCTGGGTGTGCACCGTCCCTGGAGCCGTGCACCGTGCGAGCAGGAAGGTCCTTCCAGCTCTGGGGCCCCAGCGGCCAGGTCGGGGTGGGGTGGGGCTGGGGGCTGAGGTTCTAATGCTGGAGGAGCAGGACGTTCACCCACAACCAGGCCAGGGGCTGCCGCTCCCTCCGCGTGAGCGGGTCGCGCTTGCCCTGCGGGAGGGCCGCCCGAGCCCACCACCTCCCACCCTCCGGAAGCGCGGGGCTGCTGGGCACTGAGGGCCTCTCCTCACCCCCGCCTTCTGCAGGCGTTTGACCCCTGCTGCCCCACTGGGCGAAGGGGACGTCCCCGGGGCCTCCTGGGTTGAGCTTCAGAGCCAGTTTCCTCCCCCCACCTGCACTGCGCTAACCTTTCCGCCCTGGCCAAGCCCTGGCCCTCGCCCCCTGGGGCTCGGCGGGTGTGGCCCTGTGCCGCTCCGTGCCCCTCCGTGCCCCCACGTGGCCTGGGCTGTCCACCAGCTCCGTGTTCTTCCGAGGCTCAGAGTTCAGTTCCTGGGAAAACCAGGAGGTCCTCCGAAGGGCATGATGCTGTGCTCCTGGCGGCCCGGCATGGGCACTGGAACAGGAGGCTCCCCCGGCCCTGTCCGGCTCACGCCCTGGCACACAGGCGCTGGCCGTCCTCCAGGAGCAATGCGAGCAGGCCGTGCGCGGTGCACCGAGAGGCGCTGCTCCTGGCAGCAGGGCGCACTCCCCTTCTGCACACGTGGCCGTGCCACCAAAGCAGACCCTCAGGGTTGCCCAGACCTCTCAGCAGGACTGTCTGAGCCGCAGGGGACAGCTCAGCGTCTCCGCCTGCCCCTCGCCGTTCTGCTTCCTCACTCGGGGCCCCTCGGGGCTTGAAGTGGCTTCGCGATCATGTTCTTGGGCCTGCTGGGGACGTCGGCTCCTACCCAGGACTCCAGGGCCCAGAACTGCCCCCCCAACCTGGTGTCACATCGCAGGGCCTTGTGCCCTGACCCCTAAGTGGGGCGTCTCCTCCTCGGCTCTGTGGTCTTCCCCTCGTCTCGCATAAAAAACTGGAAACTGAAGAGGGTCAGGAGGCCCCACTGCCCGCTGGCCGCCTGTGTCCAGGGGCCACCTAAAGCTATTTCGTGCAGGCTGCAGGTCTCGGAGAGCACTGCGTGGCCATCAGCACCTGCATCCCCAAGAGGAGCGCGCCGTCTTTCCCGTGTAGGGCCTGGGGGCGGGGGTCCAGGGGTCGAGTCCAGTGCTGACCAGGTGCTAAGAACTTGAGCCCTGGCCACCCGATCGCCCTCCGGCTGCGAGCTGCACTGGCCCACCCGCTGCTGGGCTGTCCCAGAGCCGATTTCCCGCCACTGGACTTCGCTTCCAAGCTTTGCGGGACCTAGTTCCAGAGGACTCGGCGGAGGGGCAGAGCCGCGTGGGCACAG
This sequence comes from Dasypus novemcinctus, assembly GCF_030445035.2. Taxonomy (NCBI): domain Eukaryota; kingdom Metazoa; phylum Chordata; class Mammalia; order Cingulata; family Dasypodidae; genus Dasypus; species Dasypus novemcinctus. The sequence continues at coordinate 131,453,671 of NC_080681.1, forward strand.
CGCAAGTGAGGGAGGGCCTGGGCCGCGCGCTTGTGGGGGCACCCGCCCTGCTGGCGGCACCTGCCACGCCGGGCACAGGCCTGCCCGAGCACAAGTACCACGGCACTGTCCTCGGGAAGCCGTCGTGCTGCAGTGAGCGCCCTGCACGGGGCCCTTCGTGGCCCCTTCCAGCTCTGGGGCCCCTGAAGTAGGGGCCCCCTCCCAGGGCCCAGGACAGGACCTGTGTGGCTTTGTGTGGCCCCTGCAGCTGCTGGACACTGAGCGCAGCTGGACACGGGTCCTGGCGGCACGTGCTGACGGCCTCGCCATCCCCTCTCCCTCCCAGGCCACCTCCTCCCACTGGTGTCAGCAGTCCAGCTCCGTCCTGCAGCCGAGGCCACCCTGCTGCTGTGCGCGTCAGGCCTGGGTCACAGCTGGGGCTCGGCTGCCTTGGAGTTTGGCCCAGGAGGCGCGTTTAGGGCGAGCAGGCCCTTCACGCTGTGGGGGCTTCAGGGCGCTGCGGAGACAGAGGCCGCATGAGGCACGCTGTTGGCGGTGGGGGTCAGTGGTCAGGGCAGCCACAGTCATGGGGCTTCTGCCGCCTCGAGGCCCTGGGTGGGGTGGGCAGAGGCCCGGCCGTGGGGGTACCCAGACAGCGGGGCGCCCTGGGGGCTCAGCCTTCAGAGAGCCAGACCCCCTGCCGTTGTCTTCTCCCTAAGGGTGAGGGCTGGGCTGGGGGCCACCCAGAGCCTGTTGCCTTCAGGCCCCCGCTGACAGGCTGATGGCTGTGGGGCGATGGGGGCTGCGCTCGACGCGGGCGCCGGGCAGCTGGGGGTTGGCCCCGTGGGCTGCGTGTCCCGTGCAGTTCCTTGACGCGTGCGTCCAGCTACACTCAGAATGGCATCTTGCACATGCTGGACAGAAACAAGAGGATCAAGCCCCGGCCAGAAAGGTTCCAGAACTGCAGGGACCTGTTCGACCTGATCCTCACCTGCGAGGAGAGAGTGTACGACCAGGTGGTAGAAGGTGAGCGGAGCTGCCGCGCTGCCTGCCGGGAGGCGGCACGCCTGCCCGGGGCTTCTGGCTGCCCCAGCTGCCCCCTTGGCACATCGCTGGCCTCCCAAGCAGCCCGAGTGAGCCGAGCGGCGGCTCCCGTGAGCAGGAGGAAGCCACTGGCCGCGTGGCCTCAGACAGCAGGACAAAGGGGCCGGGCACCAGGACGCCCTCCCACCCCAGCCCACCTCCCCCTGCGTGCAGGGAGGGGGCGCGGAGCCTGGGACGGTGAGGGCAGGTCAGGGCTGTCACCAGAGCCTCTTAGCGTGTCCCGTGGGACAGGCCCGGGGAGGGAGCTGGCCTCCAGGAGGGGCGTGCGCTGAGGGGCCGGTAAGGCAGTAAGGCTGAGCTCTCCTTGGTCACTGCCGCTTCCCTGCAGCTCTGCAGCTCCTCCGTCCAGCGGCTCCCCTGGGAGGGCGTCTGCAGGTCCGGGTTGGCACTGGGCGCTTACCAGGAGCAGCGGAGGCCCTGTCCGCGCCCAGCCCGCAGCGGGCCCTGCTGCGCGCAGCCTCCCGGATCTGGGGCCCGACGCCTTGACTCTGCCCCACTTAGATCTGACCTCCAGAGAGCAGGAGACCTGCCAGCCCGTGCACGTCATCAACGTGGACATCCAGGACAACCACGAGGAGGCCACGCTGGGCGCCTTCCTCATCTGCGAGCTGTGCCAGTGTGTGAGTACCGCGCCCGCCGCGCCAGCCCCCTGGCACCGCTGCCGGCAGCGGGGCGGGCGGTGATGGCCTAGCTGAGGTGATGCTCACGTAACACGCAGACGAGTGCAGAGGTGCCCGCCGGCCAGCCGGGGGCCTGCCTCGCGCTGGCCTCTGCTCTGGGCGGAGGAAGTGCCGTGCCCAGGGCCAGGCATGTGCCCGCGTCTCCCCGGAGGCTGCCACCAGCAGACAGGCGTGGCCAGCGCCCGGAAATAGCGACGGCAGAGGCTCTGCAGACACGGGGTCCTCGTGGCCGCCAGGACCTGTCCAGGCGTCTGGGCAGCCGGGCACCCTCCGGGTTGTGTGCAGGGGGCAGGAGCGCAGCGCACATCTGGCCCTTCGCTGCAACAGAACACCTGCGCAGAGAGAAGCCTAAGTGTCTGGACTGCCTCTGCCATTGGACTTACGTGAAGTTTAACTTGGGCTGTGAGTGAAACACCAAGAAAAGCGGTGTAACCGGCAGGCTCAGTGTCACGCACAGGCGATGGCTGGTGGTCGCCACGAGGGACCCGGGCTCGGCTCTGTCACCCCTCCGCCTGCAGTTTCCCAGGTTGCCTCCTGACACAGGGTGACTACTGAAGCTCCAGCGGTCATGCTCACAGTCCAGCCAGCACTAGAGAAAGAGCTAAAGGGAAAGAAACCCCCCAGTTTCTATATGGGCCTTCGCCTGATGCTGCCTGAGCGAGCTCCTCACCCGAAAAGGCCCTGCGCAGCCCAGGCCCTGTGGGGGTACCTGCCGCGCACAGGGAGTGTCTGAGAGTGGGGGCAGCGTGGCTGCGGGGCCTGGGCCACCGGGTGCAGGGGAGGGGCCCGCGGGGCAACAGGCCTGGGGGCCCTGGGCGGGGGCTGGGGGAGCCCCTCGGGCTGAGGGCGCCTTGCTCTCCCGCAGATCCAGCACACGGAGGACATGGAGAACGAGATCGACGAGCTGCTGCAGGAGTTCGAGGAGAAGAGCGGCAGGGCCTTCCTGCACACCGTCTGCTTCTACTGACCCGCCACCCCGCGGACGCTCGCTCTCCCGCCACGGTGGCGGGCGGCAGCTGACCGATAAATTGTACATAGGAAATGAGAAGATTTATGCCAAGGCCATATGGAAGCAATCAAGTTTTTCTATCTCACGCCTTCTTGTGAGTGGGATATTGATTATAAAGATTTTTTTCTTTAACCAGAAAAAAAAAGGTTTATAGTACATTCCCCCCGTATATGCTTGTCTTTTGTTGGACTTTTTTCCCCCTTTTCTCCCCACACCTGCTGGACTGTACAAATCCCTGAATAAAGCCCGGATGTTAGCAGAGGAGGGCCCGCGGCGGCCCAATAAACGCACTGCTGGTCGCCTCGCGTGGGCCTCGCTTCCTCGCCCCCATCGTCGCAGCAGGGAGCGGGCGGCCCCCACTCAGGGCCCTGCTGGCGTGGGGGTCCGAGCCGGGGCTCCAGGCGTGGAGGGGGGCAGCTGCCCGCCGCGGGGCCAGCCGCGGGGGGGAGGGGGAGGGGGGGGGAGAGGAAGAGGAGGGTTTGGCCCCAGGGACCCCTCCCAGGCCCCTATCCCTGGGACCCCGGGCCCAGCACGGTCCTGTCCCTCCCTGCTTCTGCCCTCGGTGGCCCCCGGCCCCACCGCAGCCCTTTGCCCCCCCCCCCGGCCACGAGCCCTGGCGCTGACCCACGCCCCGCAGCCACCAGGGCCCCTGCCCGCTGCGGGGCGGCCCCGGGGGCTGAGCAGGGCCCTGTGCGCCGGGCGGGGCGGGGGGCCCAGCTGAGGTCTCCGAGGGGGCTTGGCGCCACGGGGGCTCGGGAGCGCGGCGCCGGGCGCGCGGGGCGGTCCTCCGGGAGGCGGAGGCGCGGAGGGCGGGCGCGAGCGGGGCGGGGAGGCGGCGCCGGAGCCGGAGCCGAGCGGAGGGAGGCGGAGCGGAGCGCGGCGGCGCGGGCGAGCACGGCGGGCCGGCCCGAGCGACCCCAGGAGCGGACCCGCCGACCCCCCCGCCGGCGCCCCGACGCCCCCGCCCCGCGCGCCTCCTCCCCCCGCGCCGGCGGCGGGATTGCCGCAGGCGGGCGGCGGCGGGTCCGAGGCGGCGCTGACCTCTGCGGAGGCGGCGGGGGCTCGGCCGCGGGCCGGGGCCGGGTGGGGGGCGCCGGGGCCGGGGGGGCGGCGCTCCGGCCCGGCCCGGCCCCGCCCGATGCCCATGAGCGCCAACACCATGATCTTCATGATTCTGGGGGCGTCGGTCGTGATGGTGAGCGAGGGGCTCCCCGCGCGCCCCGCGCCGCCCACCCCTCCAGCCTCCCGCGCGCGCGCCGCCTCTGCGCCCCGCGCCTTGTTTACCCGCGCGGCGCGGCCCGGCCTGCGCTCGCCCCATGCGCCCCCGCCCCGGCCCGCTCCCCAGCGCTGACCGGACATGGGCTCTTCCAGGCCGTCGCGTGCCTGATGGACATGAACGCGCTGCTGGACCGATTCCACAACTACATCCTCCCGCACCTGCGGGGCGAGGACCGCGTCTGCCACTGCAACTGCGGCCGGTGAGTCGCCCGCGCCGCGGCGCGCACGCGTGGCCACACGGGCCGGGCCCCACGCAGGCCGCGGCCGGGGCGCCCTAGGCCCGAAGGGGCTTGCAGGGCGGGGGCTCCCTGGCTGGTCGGGCCGAGCGCGCGGGAGGGCCACGGCCAAGCCGGACACGCGTGGAACCAGGATGCTCCCAGGTAGGAGCCCCACAAACGCCGGGAGAGAAGGGCCCGCGGCCGCTCGGCCCGCCGCGCCCCACACCCTGTGCCCCAACTTTCCCGGGGCCCGGGCGGGAAAGTGCAGAAGGTCAAGGCGAGAAGGGGTGGACCCAAGCCCCTCACCCTAGCGAGCAGGAAACTGAGGCACGAGTGGGATGCGGCTTGCTCAAGGTCACTCAGAGAGCAGGGGGCGCCCGGGCCCTCCCGCGGCCCCTTCCCACCCCGTCCTGCGCGGGGTGGTGGGCTCCTCTGGGCCACGCATGTCTGTACGTCCATGTGAAAAATAAACCTCTTCCCCGCGCATGTGTGTACCGTCTGTGCATATACACGTGCGTGCTCATCATGCACGCCGCACGCACGGCCTCGTTCCTCCAGACCCGCAGCCACAGCCCCCCGGGGTAACGGCGGCGATCCCACCTGGCAGATGCGCCACTGGGCGGTGCCTGGGGGCTGGAGACTCACCCAAGGCCCCATCGCCCGCCTGCTCTGGTCACGTGTGTGGGCGCTGAGGGTCGGAGGGGGTGGGCAGGGCAGTCGCGGGCCTGTGGAGGGGCTGCCCAGTGGGTATAGACAGGCGCGCTGGTCAGAGACTAAGAGCCCCGAAAGGAAGTGTGCGGAGGGCGTGCGCAGCCTGCAGCCCCGAGGAGAGGGGCGGCTGCTTTCAGCCCTGGGGCCCCGCCGCCTGGGCCAAGCGGGATTCATCTGGGGTGGCCGCAAGACCCTCACAGGAGCCCGCCAGTGGGCGCCGCGCTGGGCCTGCGCCTGGCTCTGTAGCCACTCGCAAGGCTTTTCCCTGCAGTGAAGTCTCCCCAGCCGGCCGCGACACGGGGGCTGTGTGCACAGTGTGCCTGCACAGGTGTGCGTGTGCAGCACGTGTAGCCCCAGAGTGCACGCCCGCCCGGGGAGGCCGGGAGCTCCGCAGCTTCCTTGGCTTCCCGACTCCCAGGGACGGCCACGCCACGTGATCTGCAGAGCAGACACACGGCCGCTGTGTGGCGTACGGGGACACAAGCTGCTCCATACGTGTGTCTGCGTCTGGAGGACGTGACACCCGTGTACAAGGACCACCGTACACTGGCGTGTGCATGCCAGTAGTGGGTGTCATACAGTGTACAGCCAAGAGCGTCTCAGGGCGTGTTGGCGTGCGTCCATGTGGGTGCCGGGTGCTGAGAATGCGTGTGCCCAGAACATGTTTGCACTCAACCACGTGTGGATCAGCTGTCTACACGCCTGACCAAACGGCTTCTTCGTGAGCACACGGGCCTGCCCTGAAGCTTGAATGTGCCTGTACACAGCCTTTTATACAGAAGCCGTGTGTGTAAATTAAAGCCACGAAGTGTGCGTGCCGACGGGCGGGGCAGTGCCCGTGTGCACGTGCTGCAGAGGCCCACCGTGCGGGAGGTACAGAGCAGGGCAGGCTTGTGTTCGCGGGCATTGCATGTTCCAGGCTCACGGCTGTGGCATGCACGGGGCTCGGGGCAAGCTGTGGAATACGTGCCGTGTCCCGTGCACGCGGCCAGCGTGGGTACGGGACACATTGACCGCTGGTAGGCAGGCGGCATGTGCGGTGCTGGCGGGACGTCTGCACATACACGCCAGGCAGAGGTCTGTGAACGCCCACCTCTGCGGCAGCCGGGTGGCTCTGCTTTCATCTGATGAGTGCCCCGGAGCTTGGCTTGGAGAGCGGGGTCAGCGTGGAGGAAGGGGAGGGCGCTGCAAGCCCTTGAAGGCCTGGACCAGGTGGTGGCTGGCACCCCTCGCGCGGTGCCACGGGTGATGCCGACTTGCCGCGTGAGCTTGGTGTGTGGCGGGGCCGTGGCGCCATGGCTCCGTCCTGGGGCAGCAGGGCCCTGGGATCCAAGGCGGCCGGTCAGGCTTTTGTGTGTGACCAGAGGCCTGTGGGTGCAAGCAGAGCGTGGCTGGACGCCGAGAGGAGGAATCCAAGCCACGGGAGGGTCCCACCACCCTTCAGCTGCAGGGAAGCTTTGGGGAGAAGCAGGTTGGGGACTGAGGAGCTATTTTTAGGCCGGACTTTGAGGTGTCTGTCGGTCCCCGCGTGGAGATGATGTGCAGCCAGCGGGAACTGTGACTCTGGAGCTCAGCTGGGGGCGGCTGCAGAGGGACGTGGGGGCGGTGGGAAGGGAGTGGCCGGGCGAGCGGAGGGCGCAGGAAGGGCGCAGGAAGGGCGCAGCAGGAAGGGGGTTCTGAAGAGAGCTGTGTCCTGGCAGCCCAGCAGGAAGGGGCTGGAGGACCCCCAGGGCGGCTCCTTCCCTGTCCTGGAGAGGAGGAGCCCTGAGGAAGGGCCACGTGCGCTGTGGCACCTGCGCAGCCCCTCTCGGCCGGGCCCTCCGTCAGCGGCCCTGTGGGCACTCGAGGGGGCCAGGGCAGCTGTGGTGCCCCAAGGCGCTGAGGGCCAAGAAGCCTTCCTGGAGTCGGCGGGAATGGGGAGGGCCGTGCCCCGGGGAAGCAAGGGAGGCCGAGGGCAGGGCCCAGCCTGGAGGGCCCGGGGGCTCCGGCTCTGGGCAGCACGGTGAATCCAGGGAGGGACCCGAGGATGACAGAGGTCAGAGGGTTCCTGCAGCGGCCCAGAGACAGGCCAGCGGAGACGCAGCAGGGCCCTGGACCCTGCCCGGCTCGGCCCCTGCCAGCTTGGGCAGCTGTGTGTCCTGTGGAGGCAGGCGTGGGCATCTGGGGGAGTGGGGAGGGACGCCCCCAGGAAGGGGGAGGAAAGAAGCTGAGCGGGGTGGGCTGGCCCTGCGCCGGGCACAGGGGCTCTCCATGGAGGCGTCAGCCAGCGGGCGTGGACAGCGCTCAGCAGGCTGAAGGCAGGAGGGCAGGAGGCTGAGCCGGCCTGGCTCGGGGCCCTGGGCAGCGGAGGGCACTGTGCCCGCCAGGGCAGCGCCCATCCTCACCGAGGAGGCCAGGCGGGCCTCAGGACGGGCCCCTGCGCAGGGGCGCGGCCACGCCCGTGCTGGACTCGGGGGCGAGAAGTGCCAGCCCGCCCTGCCGCCCCCCAGGCACCACGTCCACTACGTGATCCCGTACGACGGGGACCAGTCGGTGGTGGATGCCTCGGAGAACTACTTCGTGACGGACAACGTGACCAAGCAGGAGATCGACCTCATGCTGGGGCTGCTGCTCGGCTTCTGCATCAGCTGGTTCCTCGTGTGGGCGGACGGCGTCCTGCACTGCGCCGTGCGGGCCTGGAGGGCGGGCCGGCGCCACGGTCAGTGTCCGCACCCCCCGCTGCCCCCGCCCCCTCCGGCCCCGCTGACGCTGCCCCCGCCAGCCCCGCCCGCCCAGTTGCCCCTGGCCCCGCCCCGCCCCTGGCCCCGCCCCGCCACTGGCCCCGCCCCCGCCACTGGCCCCGCCCCTCCGCGCTGGCCCCGCCCCTGACCCCGCCCCTCCCGCAGACGGCGCGTGGACCTGGCTGCCCCGCTTCTGCAGCCTGCGGGAGCTGGGCCGGCGGCCGCACAGGCCCTTCGAGGAGGCGGCGGGGAACATGGTGCACGTGAAGCAGAAGCTCTACCACAACGGGCACCCCAGCCCGCGGCACCTCTGAGCGCCCGCCCGCCCCGCTGCTCGGACGCCAACGGACCTTTTCGGACGCGGGCCCGGGGCGGGGCTGCACGGCGGAAGGTGCTGCCTCTTTTCCTTTTCTAAAGGGGTGCGGGGGCTGTGGGCGCACGGGGGGCGCGGAGGGGGCGCGGCGCCCCTGCCCTGCACGGGGCCACGGCGTATCCAGCCGAGCCTGTGCGCATGCGTGTGACCACACAGCCAGTCCTGGCGGAAGGGGGCGGGGATCTCTCGGGGAAGGGACCCCGGCGCCCAGCCCCGCAGGGGCCGCCCCGAGGGTCCGCACGCGGGACGCGGGCGTGCAGGGGCGGCGGGACCTCGGGGAGGCGGCCCGTCCAGCAATAAGACCCCGAGCCGGCTGCCCAGCGCGTAGCTGCTGGGGGCCCCACTGTGACCTCCTCCCCGTCAGTAAACTCTCCCCAAACTCCCTCCTGTCTGCCTCTTCCTTCACCCGGGGCAGGGGGCGCCCGGCCCACCACGGCCCACCAGGTCCTTGCGTCAGCGCGGGAACAGGAGCAGAGACCTTGATTCAGAGTTTTTATTAGCGTCTGAAGGTTGCGCTGCCCCTGGGCCCTGCGCCCGCCCTCAGCGCCCTCAGCAGCACCGGCAGGTTACCAGGGCCACACTGCACCCGGCAGGCTGCGGTCCCCCAGCTACCCCCTCCGGCGCGTCAGGAGCAGGCCAAGGCACAGCCCGGCCAAGGGGGCGATCTGCTCCCCGAGCGCCGGGCACCAACACGGGGCAGCCGGGCCTGCAGCCCCACAGCTCCTTTCCTCGAAGACTGCGCCGTCACCGCCCACCGCCAGGCCAGGCTGCCGGGGGCCAGAGGCCCAGAGCCCCCACTGCCAAGGGAATGGGTTCCAGGCCTGCCTCCCAGAAGCCTGCAGGGAGCAGCCACGACACGGCGGCAGCTGGTGCCACACGCAGCCGTGGCAGGAGCCAGGCGGAGGGGTGTCGGCCGCTCGTCGACCCTAGTCTGTCCCCAGATGCCGCCTGCTTCGCCCAGGGCTCAGGGGCGCTGGGGCCTGCTGTCCGCTGGCTGCTCAGCCTTCAGCCATTGCATCTTCTGCTGGTGCTGCTGGAGGGCATCCTGGACTCGCGCATCCATCATGGCCTCGGTGAGGACGCCGTCCTCCGAGGCATACGCCATGGCCTGCAGGAAAGGGGCACTAAGTGGGGCTGGGCCCAGAGCCCAGGAGGCACCTGGCACCCCTGCCAGCGGCATCACCCTGGCCGACCCCCCCACTGCCCTCACGCACCCCTGGAGACCAGCGCTGCGCCCCTGGGAGACCAGGCGGGCCAACAGGACTCGAGGGGAGCCCTGCCCACTGGTGGGGGGTCGGTGCCAGCATAGATGGGCGGTCCTGTGGCGGCAGATCCCCTGGACATGTGACGAGGCCCCCACCTCAGCTCAGGGTCTTCCTCCCCAAGCCACACCCCCATGCCCATCATGAGAGGAACCCCAGCCCAGGCCCCCGAGCGGGCAAGGGCAGGCGGGAGGCAGGAAGGGCCCCGGGCAGGGCCGAGCAGAGACCAGCTCCCAGGACAAGGGCCTCGGGCTGCCCCACACCTCGAGGGCCTGAGCTCGCTTGACGGGAGCCCAAGGTGAGTGCGCAGGCAGGGAGGGGATGGAGGTCACACGACCAGTGCACAGGAAGTTGTGGTGAGGGTGGCACACACGTGAATGAGATGGACACCACTGCACACCGGGAGCGGCTGAACAGGAAAAGGTTTCATTTTATCTACGTAACCACGACAAAAATCTTAAAAAACCCAGGAGCAAACTGCAATGCAGACCACATCCTTCAGTGAGTAACACAACCCTAACACCCACTAACGAAAACTGCAGGGGGCAGGGCACGGGTGAGAACCGTCTTTCTCCCTCTTCTGAAACATACATCTGTGCTAAAAAGTAAGAAAAATTAGAAGTTAAGGAGCGGGAGCAGCCCAGTGACCCCGTTCTCTGCTCCCACACTCAGCCAGAGGGAGGGAAGCGGCAAGGACACGAGCAGCGTTTGCTCAGCGGCTTTGGCTTCCAGAAACCGCGCCTCAAGGGCACGCCCGGCTCGGCCCACAGGCCCCCCTCAGCAGCCCAGGCCCCAAGCAAGGATGGCCCGTGGCCGTGCCCCCAGCTGGCCCCCAGCGGGGCTTTGTCACAGCAGTGTGCCCTATCCCGCTCTGCCTCAGTCTCCCGCGTGCCCAGCTCTTCTGCAGACCACGGAGCAAACAACTTCCGGAGGCTACAGCCCTGCTCCTTGGGGGCCCAGGGCCCCTACCCCAGGGCAGCCCACTGAGCTGCTGCTACAACCGCCCAAGCCCTCCTGGACAGACCACATCCCCGGGTCTACATGAAACTTTTCCTAAAGCCTCGATGCCCACGGGTGCTCCCAGGCAGGCAAGACAGTCCTGAGTCACCACTGGATCACCTTGGGGCCTCTGCTGCCCGCCGACTCGCCTCAGCACTGGAAGCAAGAAGCCTGTCCTCTCTGCGGAGCTGGAGGCGGCATCCTGGCCAAGTCCGGTGGGTGCCGAGCTGAGCCCGCACCTCCTCCCAGAGCCGAGGCTCCACGTGCAAACCTGCTTGTGCCCTTGCTCCTGCCCAGCTGCAGGGCCCCTACCTGCGCCGTCCTAGTCTGCAGGTGGTTGCGTTGTGGGGCGCGGCCCGTGTCCCAGAGCTCAAAATGTGTGGGCCACATGGGGCCCAATGATTCCTGAAGCCCCAGTGTCCCCCCAGGCGGCAGAACGTGGAGGCAGCACCTCACAAGGAGGCGGCGCTGCGGGGGAGGGCAAGAGGCCCTGGCAGCTGGGGCCACGCTGAGCACCTCTCCCCATGGCAGCCCCTGGCTGAGCCCCAACTCACCTGCCAGGCCACGGCGAGCTGGGAGATCTCACGGCCCGACATGCCCTCTGTGAGCTGGGCAATCTCCGAGCACTTCTTCCCATAGTCAAACTGGGCCAGCTTCAAGCGCCTGGGGACAAGGAGTGTCCAGGTAGAGCCACCGCGAGGCTGAGGCTCCAAAGCACTCGTGGCCATGGACGGCTCCCGCACAGCCATACACGTTTGTATGTGGACACACATGGGTGAACACGGACACACAACCCCCATGTGGCAATGCACACTTGCTGACACAGTTCACACAGCCACCCGCGGCTGCACAACCCGACACACATGGCACCGCGGACACGCACCGTTGGGTCCACAACCAGAGCCAGCCTTCTGAAAGCCCCGACACCCTCCGCACGCAGCCAGCCCACGCGCCTCGCTCTGACCCACTGACCTGGCCCTGTCTAGCGGGAGCCGGGCAGTTAAGAGTGTGGCCAGGGTGCTCCCCCAACCACCTCTGGGGTTGGGGGTCAGGTCTGGAGCCCACCCAAGACCAGGGGAGGGCAGCTCCTGGGGTGCACATACCACGGCCCAGTTTCCCACCCCCTCATCCCCAAAGGCAGGGTGACACCTCCATCCTGCCACCCAGTCAGTGCTGGAACCACACCCGGCAGGTTAAAAACCCCAGAAATGGTGAACTTCCAATCCGTGAGCAGTCTCACATGAGGGAGGCTCTGAGAGCTAACCTCCGGCTCCTCCCCGAGCTCACAGGTTTCTGGGGGAAAAGCAAGCCTGGAAGAAAAACAGTCGTAGAAAAAGCCAAGAGCCCTCAGGTCACAGGCCGCGGCCGTGGCAGGAACGTGCACAGCAGCAGTAATGTGCGCAGTTGTCAGGGCAGCCAAGAAACGGAGGCTGGGCCCAGGGGACAGGGCAGGGCCAGGTCGGCCCGGAACAGAGGAGCAGGCCCGAGAACAGGCACAGCGGCCGGAGCAGGGCCGGGGCACTCCCTGACAGCGCAGGGGCGTGAGGCCTGACTGCGGGCTGCGCGGCCCAGCCCTGGAGGTGTGCAGGGGCTGCTCTTGCTCACCGGGGGCTCCAGGTGGGCCCGAGGGCCAGGGACGAGAAGCAGACCCCCAGGTGAGCTGGGCCCACTGCACGCCCGTGCGGCACAGCAGAGGGTTCAGGCAGTGCAGCCGCCCGCCTCACGGCCTCCACGCGCAGAGCGCGCAGGTGAAACCAGCCGGCCCGCCAGGGCCCCGTGAGGGCAGGGCAGGTGGTGACGGGTCTCCACTGGGCAGGGTGCCAGCGGGACAACACCACACGAGACCATGAGGGCAGTGAAGCAGCCAGACCCAGAGACGAGGCAGCTGGAGGCAACCATCCCCCCATGGGTGGGGAGGGGCCCGAGGGGGGTGGGCTCCAGGGCGGGGGCGTGGACACTTACTGCTTCCCTTCCGTGGCTGGCTTAAGAACATACTTGTCAAAATACATCCTCACCAGGCGCTCCCGCTCCTCCCGCTGCGGCAGGCCGAAGCTGACCATCTCGTCGACGCGGTCGTTGATGGCCCAGTCGAACTGCTCGGGCTGGTTACTGGCCAGGACGAGCATGAACCTGCCGGCCAAGCAGACGCAGCGATGAGCCCGCCCGGACCCCGGGCTGCACGGCCGCTCTGCTCCTCTGGAGAGCACGGGTGGGTTTCCGAGACCCTCTGAAGGGATTCTGCAGGCTTAAGCGCACCTGAGAAGGCTCAGACCCAACAGCGTTTTGGGTTTTTTCCGAGGTGCCAGAGGGCCAGGGATTAGACCCGGCCCCTGCTCAGCCAGGAGCCACGTCAGCCTCCCTGAGGGTTGCCTTGCTGGCTCGTTTTTGTTTTTAGGCACCAGAAACTGAACCCAAGACCTCCCGTGTGTGAGGCTGGCGCTCAATCGCCCGAGCCAACTCAGCGGCCTTTCATCCGGAAGCCCCTGGACAATCAGAGGGGTGGAGCCGGCCCGGGCCGAGCCGGCCCTTCTCCCTTCTGGCCACCTGCTGGTGCCACCAGCTTACAGGGGCCTCAGGTTACCTGGTCTTCACACAAAGGGACCTGCTTAGACACGATCTCAACCATTAGTGGCTTTTTGACAGTATTCAAAAGCGAAAACCTACAGTCACTGTTACACACTTGGTTATAAATATGTAAAAGTCACTCTTGGTGAGAAAATACAGATCGTAATGATTTTACTGAATAATTAGCCATTTTATTCTGATGAGGACCTCGAAGCGTCTCTGAAGCCGTCCTGCACGGAGGCCCCGCTGCCGGCCCCAGGACGCCTCGAGATGGCGCCGAGCCTCAACAACATGGTTCGCTGAGCCTGGACTCGACCCAGAGGTCGTCCTGACTCAGCCTCGCGCGATGAAGAGCTGAAGCCCACACTGACCCTCTCCAAGAACCGAGCCTGTGGCCTGGACAGGTCAGGTCCTCGAGGCTCAGGACCTCTGACCAGCGGCCACCAGCTTCTCCTCTGCCATCAGCTGCACCCACCCAACGCATAAATCCTGACACGGCGAACGACCACCACGCTCGGCCGTTTTGAAAGTCACTCGTGGAGACGTGCTGTGGAGCACGAGGGGGCCTGGGAACGAGCTGGAGGGAACGCCTCGGCCCGACGAGGGGGCGCCAGTGCCTGTTGGCGCCGTCCTGCCAGGCCCCCTCATGGCGGGGAGCACCGCCACGCCAGCCTCCCCCTCTGCAAAGGGCCGTGGCAAGGCGCAAACATGACGACGCGCAGAAGCGGAGCCCAGCCCGCCGCCAGCCCCGGGCAGGCCCTCACTTGCTGCTGTGCTGGCCCGTCCTGTGCAGGAAGGCGTTCAGGGCGGCCCGCAGGTCCTCGCTGATCTTCTCCTGCAAAGCAGGGGCCGGGGTGTGAGGGGGCGGCTGGGGCTGGGGGCGGTGCAGCACGCAGGAGGCCACGGGAAGGCGCTCAGGGCAGCTGGGCCGCTGACCCACCAGGCAAACCCCAAGGTGTGTGTCTGGACCGCAAGCCAGCCAAGCGCGTGGACACTGGGTCCCTGGTCCCTGCGGGCCTGCCGGGCTCTGTCCGCCAGAGGGGGCCTCCAGATGTGGAGCCCAGGAGCCCGTGCGCCCAGCCCCAGCTCCCCCCGGCCAGGAGCCCAGGACACTCACGGTTGCACGCTTCCTGAGAAAGGCATCCGCCTCGTCCACAAACAGCAAGAGGCTGTGGAGGGCAGAGCAGCGGTGTGAGGGCAGGAGGACCAGGCAGGCAGCAGCGCCCGTCGGGAGCGCAGACAGGCTCGTCACAGAAGCTGGCCCCCCACGCCGACAGGGCGCCGGCGCGCTGACCCCCTCTCTCCGGGGGAGCTGTCCAATTAGCACCCCAGACCCGAAGGGGATCCAGGCAGCCGCCCCGAGCGGGAAACCAGGTCCGAGTAGCCACGGGGCCACGGGGAAGGGGTCGCACGAGACCCAGGGCCCGTCCCGCTCAGGCAGAAGCAGGCCTGGACGCGGGGTCCAGGCAGGGCCGGGGGCGCCCCGCGGGCAGCCACTCACCCTCGCCGGCTGGTGCTGGCCCAGTCGAAGACCTTGTGCACGGCAGTCACGCCTTCCCGCCCCAGGGGCGCTACATCACCACCCGTCATGATGGCGTAGTCCATGCCCGAGTGCAGCGCGAGTTTCTGGGGGGGACAGACAAACCGTGGTGCCCACGCCCTCCGGCCGCATGCGCCGCCTGCGCCCACAGAGCACGGAGCTGGGGTGCGTGAGCGCGGGGAGGCCCCTTCCCTACCAGGGCAGCCCCTGCCCTACCTTGGCAAACAGCGTCTTGCCCGTCCCAGGGGGCCCGTACATCAGAACGTTCCGGTACACGCTCTTGTTCCTTCGGGTATTCCGCGTGGCTATCGCGATGTCCCGGACCCGCTCCTCCAGCTGGGGCTGCACAGAAAGGAGAGCTCGGTGGGCGCACCGCTTGCCAGGCCCAGTCCTAGCCGGCCGCTGTGTAGGGAAGGGCGCAGGGCGCGGGAGCAGCCGTCCCTGCCTCGGCCTCTGTCCCCAGTGTCCGCCTGGGCTTGTCTCAGACGAGGCTCAGGAGGTGCCACGAGCGCTGCTTTGGGTGGCAGATCCACTGGTGCCCGAGGAGGTGGGGCGGGCGGGCTTGGCCTGCTCAGTGACCCCTCTGGAGTGCAGGAGACGGAGTGCCCGGAGGAAAGAGGGGCTGGACCCACGTCGGCCACTTACGCTGAGAACGACGCCCTCCAGCGCGTCCTGGGGCTTGCTGAGCAGCCGCCTGGTGACCTGCAGGGGGAGGGCACGTGGTCGGGAGACCAGAGGCGACGGGAAGGACGAGCGGGGCAGGCGGGGGCTGCCAGCGCGGGAGGGGCGGGCCCTGGGGAGCGAAAACTGCTGAGCGGCCTGTGCCGCGTCCCCCTCCCATGAAGAAACGCTGGGCCTGCATAGGGCGCTGGTTTGGGGGCGGATGTGGGGGTCCGGGTGAGCCCCAAGTCTTCTAGGCCCTCTCCAGAGAGGACAGGTTCTCAGGTGCCCACCACAGCCTGCTGTGGGGACCCACGGGAGGGCGGCCACACACGCCGCTTCTCATGCCCACGCCCCGTCGGGGGGGCCATGCTGGCGCCGACGGTCCCCAGGGGGCCAGGGCAGACCCAGAGGGGCCGTCCACTGCTGCCGACACAGTCCTCGAGGCCACGCCGGGCAGAGCGGGCAGGTCCAGGCACAGAAGAGAAGAGAGTCCTAATGGCTCTGAGTTAAGAGAGCGCGGCAGGAGCGCGCCGGGCAGGAGCGCGCCTGGCACGGGCGCGGGGTGGGGCGGCGAGCGCGCGCCTGGCAGGAGCGCGCCTGGCACGGGCGCGGGGTGGGGCGGCGAGCGCGCGCCTGGCAGGAGCGCGCCTGGCACGGGCGCGGGGTGGGGCGGCGAGCGCGCGCCTGGCAGGAGCGCGCCTGGCACGGGCGCGGGGTGGGGCAGGCGAGCGCGCGCCGGGCAGGAGCGCGCCTGGCACGGGCGCGGGGTGGGGCGGCGGGGCGTGAGCCGCGGGGGACACAGGGCTGGGGCTGGGGGCGGGGGGCCGCGGGCTCACCTGCACGGGGTGCCTCAGGGCCCCCAGGAGGGAGAAGCGGGACGTCTCTCTCACCAGCGAGGGCTTCCCAAGCCGGGCCTCCACGTAGCGGCTGGCGACGGAGGTGGCGTTCTTGGCCGAGTAGACCCCCACGGCCAGCAGCGTCAGGCCTGCCACCTGAGCAGGGCGGGGGCAGGTGACCAGGGGCCCCCGGCAGCCCCGAAGCGCCCGACCAGCGCACCCCGGCCTTCTGGAGCCCATGAGACCTGGGCTCCTGCCCCGTCTAGACAGACCCCAGCGCACAGGCGCCAGCCAGGGCACCTGCGAGCGCCGCCTCTCGCCGCCCCACACTGACCCTTCGGGCGCCGCTGCCTCGCGCCCAGGACTGCAGAGCACCTCAGAGCACCGGGCGCGGTGGTGCTCACACAGCGCACAGAGTGAACGAGGGCTCCAAGCAGGGGGGCTGCGCTATGGGCTCCCTCAGGCTCCCCAGGAAGCAGCAGGTACCCCCTCTCCACCTGCACACCGATGCCACGAGCCCCGAGACAGCGACGCCTTGGCAGAAGCCACAGAGCACGGCCCGGTGGCACGTGGGCAGAGACAACCAGCCCAGGACACGACACGGAACGCACAACAACGAATGCACGCCAGTCCGGGGGGGGATGGCAGAGGTTCTCGGCGAATGGCCCAGCAGAGACGGGCCCCTGCTGCCCTCGAGACCCCCAGGGGCTCAGGAGTCGCCATCTGAGCAGGGTGGGGCTGGCCAACAGTGGTTTTGAACCTGTCCACTTCCCAGCCGGGCCCCCGAGGGCAGAGGGCACCTCGGTGAGGGACAACTGCAGGAGGGGAGCCACGGCAGGGCCAACCTCCAGGCAAAGCCCGTCCGTGGGGAGCCGGATGGGACAAGAAGAAGACAAAGGCCGCAGGCTGGGAAGAGGCCGGGAAGGGGCAGGAAGGAGTGGGCCAGGGCAGACCCTGCGCCCAGAGTGAGGCAGGCCGGGGCGCAGCAGGCCCCAAGGGATGGCGCCAGCAGCCCTGAGCACCGGCTGTGCGCCAGGACCAAGGGGCAGCCACAAGCAAATCAGAGGCTCGCTCTCAGGGCTCGCCACCCGCAGGAGACCAAAGAGGGAGGCACCAGGACACCCAGCGGGCCACGGACAGGAGCACGCCAGGAGGCAGCTCAAGGCCGCAGAGAGCTAGCGAGTGTGGAAAGACCCCCAAGGGGGCAGGGAGTAGGCCCCCAGCCGGCCTCCGCTTAACCCGGGTGGTCGGGCACTTTCCCAGCAAGACCCAGCAAGGGCTCCTGACCGCCTGCCTCCACAGCTCGGGACAGCCCCAGCCCCCTCGGCCCCCACACCTGCCCCAACCACCCGCGGGCTGCGCCGCCCACACGTGCCCCTGCTGGGAGGTGACATCACCCAGCAGCGCCCAGGCCCGTCTCTCCACCCAGTTGTTGTCCTGCTCTCGTCAGTACCCCAGCGCTCACTCGCAGGCGCCAAGCTGGCCCTTGGCTGGAAGCACCCAGCAGAGCACAGAGCCACACCGAGGGCTGGCCAGGCAAGGGGTTTAAGGACCTCTTGGCAGCTGCCCCGCACCGTCACCCCTGCCCTGCGTGCTGCGAGCACCGGTGTCGCGACGGATGTCCAGGGTGGAGGTGTGCGTGGATACAGCGGACAGACAGTACCCGGCGCTTCTGCCAAAGGCAGGAAGCCCTCACCGTGCAACGCTGAGACATTAACGGAGTGGAAGGAACGAGTCCCGGCAGCGAGGGCCGTGCCAGGGCCTGCCTTCCCGTCCCAGCCCCCAGCAGCGCCCACAGCGCAGAGCAAGCCTGTTGGGGCTTCCAGGTGGCCAGCTGGGCCTTGCAGTGCAGTGGGGGTCTCCAGGGAGAGAAGACGAAGCGCCACCCCTCCAAGGCCTCCCTGGACGCCTCTCGGTGAGACGCTGGCATCGAGGTTCTGAGCCCGCCTTGCCAGGCCCGGCTGAACTGCTAGAGAACCCCCAAGCCCCATGAGCTCAGCCCGGCCCCTGTGCCTTCCCCCGCAGGCGGCAGCGAGCTCGGGGTGGCACCAGGTGCCAAGGTCTCCCCGGCCAGCAGGAGACAGGCACAGCCACCCGGGAGCTCAGGGCAGGGCTTACCGTGGCAGTAACTTTGTCCCAGTCTGTCACAAAGGCGTGGAACCCTTCACCAAACAGGGTGCCGGCTGTCCTGTGCGGGAAACAGCAACGGGACCGGGTGGGGATGGGCCGGGTGGTGGAGGCCCCAGGTCCCACGTGACAGGGGCCACCTGGCCTGCGGCAGGCTGTGCCCGCACCTCAGGGACTCCAGCACGGTCTGGCGGTGCTCGGCGGCCTTCAGCCGGATCTGCTCGCGGATGATGTCGGCGTTCTCGCGCTCGGCCTTGGCCCGGGCACGGGCCTCTGCCTCCACCCGCAGCATCTCGCCCTTGTGCCGCAGCTCCATCTCGTGCTCCACGGTGGCTGTGGGGAGCGGTGCTCAGCCACAGCCCTCACCGCAGCCCTGCCAGCCTCGCTCTGCTCACACCGCCGTCACAGCCCCCCTCTCCAGGGCCTGCCCCAGGCAGGGGCTCTCCAGTAGGCCCTCGGGTGGGTGGGCTGATTTAGGCCCCTCTGTCTCCTGAGGAACCCGGGCAGGCTTCCCAAAGCAGCACTTATAAGGGCACAGAATAAAAGGCAGGAAACTACAAAAAAAACCAACTACATGGAAATAAGTCCACCAAAATACCAAGACTGACCCGCTCAAACGTGCCTGTCGGTGCACTAGGCACGAGGCTGGCAGTGAGCCCATGTCCTGCACCGCTGCAAGGCGGTGTAAGCGAGACAAGGGCTCCAAGTTCTCTGCCGCAGAGACACCGGAGGTTTCCGTGTGGACACAGCTGCACCCCAACACTGCACTTATGTCCACGGCTACAGGATGAGCTGGACCTTTGCCGCAGGGTGGGGAAAACCCCTAAGGACCCCTCCAGGTAAACAGCCCTGGGGGCCCAGGAGGTGCAGGGGCCTCACTTGGACGCGCCCACGGCTTGTCTGCGCCCCACGCCACAGGACCAGGGAGACGGAGCGCTCCAAGCCCGTGCCTGGCGAGGGGGCCCCTGACGCAAGCTTCAAGCCCCACACACGCTGCTTAGACGCTCCTTGGGGACCAGAGTGGCTAAAGCAATTCTGCCTGCAACAACAGCCCTTTTAAGGGAACGCACGCGTGCCTCCGACTAAGCACACAGCCCACACCTGCCGCCGCCACGCTGCCCCCAGGCCCCCACAGGGCACGGCTGTACCTCGGCGGATCGCCTCCTGCTTCTGCACGGATTCCTCCTGCTTTCGTAAGTTCTCCTCGTTGAGGGCTTGCTGAGAAGAAGCCACAAGAGCGAGATAAACGCTTTGAAATCACAACAAAAGCGACCAGAACCCACCCAAGAGGTGCAGGTGCTCCAGGCGGCGGTGCTCGCTCACGTCCGCTGGCGCCCCAGAGCCCTCCCCTCGACCCGGGGGCACCCCTCAGTTCTGCTCCGCTGGCCCTCCCGAGCGCCCACTGTGATCCCCAGCACCCCCAGAAGGCATCCACCTTGCGGGGACCACCATGGCCGGCCGAAGGTCTGCCCCTGCCATGGGGCCCGTGCACGCACGTGTGCAGGTGCCCGAGTCAAGCCCCTTCAGAGCCTGGCACACACCGCTAACCAAGCAGCCCCACACTGCCCCCGAGGCCCCATGCTCTCAGGTGGGCCTGGCTCACCTGCTGCCTCAGCTGGTCCTCGTAGCGCTGCCGGGCCAACTTGTCCTGGTACTGAGCCCGCTGGGGAGGGAGACAGCCATGAGAGCAAGAGCTGTGGCCAGGGATGCTGGCAGGCTGATGCCACCCCAGGGAGCGAGCACTCAGAGGGTGCAGCCCCTCCCCTCCAGCACGAGATTCCCAGTGCACAGCCAGCACGCCCGTCACGCTCGGGTGCTGAGTCGTGTGCTGCAGTTGGCTGGTGGAGGCGGGTGCCCTCCCACAGGCCCAGAAAGAGACCGGAGCTGGCCCCGGAACCCCGCCGCGCCCCAAGCGCGCCTTACGGCCTGGTGCTGCCGGGTCTCCTCGCTCAGCGTCTTCCTCCTTTCCTCGGCCTGCACGCGGATCTGCTCACTCTTCAGCTGCTCCACGGCGGCCTCGTACTCCTGCGGAGCGGAGCACGCTGCAAACCAGGGCGCAGGGCCTCCCAGGAAGCCTCAGCCTGTGCTTCCCTCAGCCCCATCAGCTCTCAGCAGTGACCTCACCAGGCTCAGGCCACAAGCAAGTCCAGACCCGCAGGCAGGGGGCCAGCTCCTGGCACAGCCTGGCCTGGCCCTGATGGTCTCAGCTGCCCAGGTTGCATCCTCAGCCCTGACCACTTTACATGGGGGCCGCTGGGGGCACAGGCCTGAGCCTCCCCTAAGGTCTCCATGGGCTCCAGCACCAAGGGGCCTACCAGACGCAGAGAGACAAGGCAAGATGGTGCTGGACCTGCCAGCCAGGCCACACGCCCTCAGAGACTAGCCGGGCCCACCTGCCCTGCCTTTCCTGCTAGTTTCCTCCAGACCGAGAGGCTGTGGCCAGTGCCGCATCTTTGGCCTCGCTCTGCTCCCTTCCTTCCATCAGCCAGAGCTGCATTCGCAGGCCAGCTGCCGCCCGGCACGCCAGCCTGTTGTCCAAGTGCACTGCCACCTCCCGGGGCCTCCCCTGCCCCTGCGGCCCCCGCCTCACTCACTTTCAGCTTGGACTGCTGCTCCAGCTGCAGCGTCTGCTCCTGCATCTGGGCAAGACTCAGGGCCTCCTTGGCATGGCCTACGGGAAGATCAGCCCGTCACTGCAGCCGAGCGGGAACTGGCAGGGGCCTCCGGGGCTCCACCACATGTGTGCTGCCCTTCTGGCTCTTGCCACCCCCCACGGTCACTGCCCTCCCTTTATCCCACACGAGGGCCTCACCAGGCAAGGCTGCCACACTCATCACAAAAGGCAGGTCAACAACAGTGGTCGTTTCCCAGCCATCAGCTAGGATATCCTTTGTGCTTTACATCAAGTAAGTTTATCTTTTAAGTAACAAATGAATAAAAACCAAAACTAAAAACTCGGGGTGACAACTCTTCATGTGCCATGTATGCAGGTGGGTGTGAGTCCACTTGCACAGAGGTTGTGTTTCCTGTGTGTGTCTCATCCATAAAGAACTGACACACATCAGCGTTCAAGTGTCTGAGAGACACCAGGCTCCTACTCTCTCCCAGCTGAAAAAGCAACAGAAGTTTCAGACATAAAAATATTGTTGAAGGGAGTGGATGTAGCTTGCGTGGTTGAGCATCTGCTTCCCAAGTACGAGCTCCTGGGTTTGATCCCAAGTACCTCCTAAAAACAAACAGATAGAAAAAAAACCACACAAAAAAACAACTGGAAAATAGACATGGTGTGATCTAATGTGAAATAACACAAAGAAACAAACTCACAGAATTAGAACCTAAAACAAACTACTAGTAGACAGGGTGGTAATAAGGAATAAGAAGTTAAGGTTTAAAATATCCAGAGTTCCTATTTGGAAAAATGACATGCTTTGGTAACACAGTGGTGATGACAGCAGGACACTGTGAACAGAATAAACAACACTGAAACATGCCTAAATGTGGGTGAAAGGTTGTAAGAATGGTAACAGAATACAAATTAAAAAAAGCAAAGAGGCGTGTACCTGCACTACACAGTGACATGTAAGACAAACTGGTCTACAGTTACAGACACTGCCTTTATCAATTGTAACAAATATTTCATATCGCCACAAAGTGCTAATAACAGATGAGCACACAGAAATTTTGTTTGATGTGTGGTGTTCTATAAATCCACAACTTCTCTAACGAAGTAAAAGAAACCCATGTCCCCTTCCTGCAGCACCCATCTGGGCCCCCGCTTTGCACACATCCACCCCTCTATCCACCCAGAGACTGCTGTATCTCCTGAGGCTTCGGAGCAAGCTGTGGACACGGGCATCCTCGACCCCAACAGCAGCTGGCACCGTCGCTAGCCAGAGTCTGGCATCTGCCCATGGAGCAGGTCTTCCTCCCTTTGGGAGGTGAAATGGCCCGAGGCTGCAAGGCCGTGAGGACCACCCCTCAGAGGCCCCACAGGCGCTTCCTGGGGTGGTTGCTGCCTGGACAGGCCGGCTCTGGGCAGAAGCTCAGGGAAGCTCTGGGCCCCTCCCGTCCAGCTGGCGGGCGGAGAGCCCCTCTCACAGTGTTTCTTCAGCCCGGGATGGGGCCTTAGTTCCCTGGGCTGGCCCCGCAGTCCAACAGGCAGGCCTCGTCCAACTCACAACCTGACCTGTGGCAAAGGAAGCTCACCTCCCCGCAGCTTCTTCTCACCTGGAAAAAGAGCAACTGGAATCCCCTCCCCCAGATGCCTGCAAGAACGACGGGAAGATGCACGCAGCCGTCCAGCAGAGGCCCAGGGCCAGCCCCACAGCTAGGGCCTCTCCTCTCAATCGAGGCCGAGAGAGCCCAGCCGGCCCTGCCCTGGCCATGGGCATGGTCGAGCTGGGCACCCAGGGGGCCCGTGGACTGAGGACAGTCTTACAGAGGTGCCTGAGACACCCAGAGGAAGGGAGTACTTTGGGGACAGAAGGGCCAGGAGACCGGGGAGAGTACTAGCTCGCCCCCAGCAGTAAGCCAGGAAGGACAACGGGAATGAAGCAAAGGAGAGTCCACGGCAGGGACCAAATCCACGGGAGGAAGGGCCCACGATGCCCACAGCAACCAGGGCACTCTGCAGGACTCTGCCTGGAGAGTCCAAGGCAATGGGGACTCAGGTAGAGAACGATTCAGAGGCAGGAGCTCTGCGGGGCCAGGGCAGGAGGGATGTGGGGGCAATTCAGACAGGAAGAGAGGGAGGGCCCCTCACCTGCTCCCCTAAGGCACACCCAGGTTATTCACAGGCACTGTTCCACAGCCTATGGGAAGTGGGTTGGCTTCTGAGAAAGAAAACTTCAAAACTCTGGGTGTTAGCATGTGAAACCCCACAAGGCCTGAGGCAGAAAGCACTTAACAAGGAACCATATCACATGCCAGAAGCTTGCCATCGTCTCACACGCCTTGAAGCCCAGCTGTGGTTTTTCAATCCAATCTGATCACCAAATGATCTGACAAACTTGCAAAAACCTAATGGGGGAGTGAACACTAGGCCTACTGAGGCACAAATAGCTGGACACAAACGGCTGAATATTCTAGATGCTCCTCGCCCAGGGGAGACCACAGCCACGGAAGATCTTGGGGAACTTCTCTGAGGCTCAATCCCCAAGGAAGCAGAGGATATTAAGCCCAAAAGTGCCAAGCCCTTTCCCACCCTTAAAACAGAAAGGCTCTGATTCTGCATGCTTTACTGCCTCCCAATACAATTACCTTTGAAAAAGGTTCCTCTGCTTAAACAAAACTCTGAGAACCACCAAAGTCATTCATTCAAGGGTCTACTCAGTGCCTTCTATATGCCAAACTCTTAAAGAGTGGATTGCTACAAATCCTAAATCCTAAAAGAGAAATAAAACTTGGGGACACGGACACGGACCTGGTAGAGACCACGTCACTGCTGTCACCTTGATGATCCTGGACATGGAAGGTCATCAGGTGGAGCCAGGACTCCTGGCCTGCTGCTTACAGACCCTGCCACCCCACTCTAGTGTCTTCTACATTCCGGAAAAGTCAAATGGACCTAAGTGTGCTCCACGTCTTAGCAGAAAGTTGCTAGCAACCACCAGAAAAACTGAACTTCCGACCAGATCGTGCCTTCCTGGGTTCCTCATGGAGGCAGCCGGTGGTGGAAGGCGCCCCAGTCCCTGCACACTGCACTAACCGAAGGCCGGGTTCCAGCCCAGCACCTGGTACCTGGAACCTCTAAAATCACCTGCTTCGGTTCCCCAACCTAAGTGCTCCTGATTTTTAGGGAGGTACAAGAGAGTGACAAAGACGGTCCTGAACCTTGCTGCACCCAAGAGGGTTTTGGTCAAGCCCACTCCTGGAGATCACAACTTCCCCTTCGCACCCACACTCGACACCCGAATACTAAAAGCGTTAAAAGCCCGCAAAGTGCCTAGCCTACTTGCAGCTCCAGAAACGTTGGCTCCGCGCTCTGTGAGGAGCCTCCGCCCTCTAGGGCCCTCACCATGCCAGCCACCTGCCCTCAGCCCAGCCCCGCCGACCCCCGCCCGGTCCCACATCGCCCCGCCGGTGCGCCCACCCCTGGCCCCGGCCCGGCTCCAACCACCCCCACCGACCCCTGCCCTGTCCCAGTCGGCCGCGCCTGGCCCCGCCGCACTCACGCGAGTGCTCCAGCTCGCGCGCCGCCTTGGCCGCGCGCTCCAGGCCCGTCGGGTCGAAGTTGCTCCATTTGTCCTTGGGCGCCGGCCGGTCCCCGGCGCCGCGGTCCCCACCGCCCTCCGCCGCAGGCGGCAGGGGCAGTGGAGGCCCCGCGCCCTCGCCTGTGGGGCCCTTGTTGATGCCGAAGAGCCAGGACATGCCTGGCCAGCCGCGAGCCGCCGGGACCCGAACGCGAGCGTGGTTCGCGCGCCGCGGGGCAGCCTGCACGCGCCGCGAGCCGGGAACAGGCACTGCGCAGGCGCAAGTCACGCCCCTTCCTCCCGCGACGGAAGCTGGGACCGCGTGCCGCGTGCCGGGCCTCGGATTGGCCGCGAGGAAGGGGGCGTCCCTCGGCGTGCGCCGCGATTGCCCGAGCCGACTCCGAGGGGCGGGACGAGGCGCCGACTACAGGTGCCACCCGGAGCCAAAATTGCCGGATGCGCGCGTGTGCATCCTATCTTACGTCAGTTCCGCTTGGTAACGGTAGTGTGTCCCGTTGCTACGGGCGCCCGGCCGCGTTCGGGCAGTGACGGCCGTGCGGGGCGAGGCGCCGGGGGAGCGGAGAAGGAAGGCGGCAGTTTTGCAGGAAACGCCTCGTCCGGGGTGGGCATGGGCACGGGGAGCCCGGGGCCGCGGCGACTGTAGGCCCGGGAGGGCGCGGGGCGCTTGGACCACCCGCCTCCCGTGCCCGAGTGTAACCCGCCAGCCCGACCCGCCCTCCGCGACCACATCGCCCCCTGCTCTGGCCGGGCACGGGCTGGGGACCGCGGGAGAGAAGCCGACTCGGGACCGGAGCTTTGTCCAGCGGAGGGCGCAGCCGCCCACCGGGTTCTGCGGGCCTTGGGGTCCGGCGACTCCGAGAGTCACAGGGAGGCCGGGTGAGGCTGCATCCAGAGGTCCCAGTGCCTAGCGCGTGCAGTTGGCGCTAAATAAAATCAAAGAAGCTGGAAACGCGGCCCCAGGCCAGTCTCTGGTAAGGTCATCAATGAAGGACTTGTTGGAGGACAGGCTCTCCCCTTACTTGGTGTCTTCCGCAAACAACGATGGTGGGTGGTTGTAGGATTCCTTGTGTCACTCGAAAGGAGTGGGAACAGAGAAAACTCACCCCAGATGTACGGAGCAACAGAGCAGAGAGGGTGCCCTTGCAGGAGGCGGCCCATTCCAGGCTTCTGGTCACTGGCTTTGGGCAAGCCCTTCTCCTTGGGCATCTTTAAAGGCTGTGCCTGCTTCAGTGAAAAAAGGGGCTGGCTGGACCAACCTGGGGTCCAGGAGAACAAAGCCTGGGGGGCGGGCATTGCATTGGAACCCACAATGTCTGCAGCTGGTGCTCTGGATGCAGGATACAGGGTTTCCCTCAGTTCTTTCTTGATGGAATTGGTGGATTTCAGACAATTAAATGAAGTGTCTTTTCCCACTAGTATAAAAACAATTTTAAGACCGAATAAAACCGGGGGGGGGGGGGGGGAGTTTAAAATTCTCACGTAATTCTGTCTGTGGTTTCTGTTCCAAATAAACACAAAAACTAAATGAGTTTCTCAGAGAGAAGGTGCTCCCCAGAGGCCTCCGTCTTGGATTTTGTGACCAAGCCACAAAGCACACCTTTAGCAGCACCCAACAGGGTTTCGCAGGACAAAGAAGAGAACTGGGTAAGAGGCCCTCGTCCCCGGACACCACACAACCACAGCCCTGCCTGCCCCCTCCAGCTCTGCCTTCAGTCAGGTGTTTGGCAGACTTGTACATTTTCTTGCATAAGTAGGAAAATAACTTCGGAAAATGATGCTCTGCATATAAGAAGTCAGTTCCCTTTACCTTGGTCTAATTTTAGAAAATCACCAATGATTTTGCTTTACAGGGAAACCAAGTGAGCAGCAGAGGTCTGCTCAACTGTAGCTCTCAGAGACGTTTGCGGCCCAGGCCTGGGTTCCTGTGGTGGCCCCCTCAGAGCAGTCAAAGCATTAGGACTCTCCAAAGGGGCATCTGCAATGTCTGGTCTACCTGAATTTGTCATTTAACATCTTAGATTAGAAGCCATTTAGGAGAACAAAGATGCCTTTCCTAAACGCACTTGACACCCAAAGGGAAAGCTGATGAACTTTCTGCTTGAATGTTTCACATTTGATTGACAAAACATGAGGCCTTTTGGAGCAGAAACCAGCGGTCACAGATGTGCTTGCAGTGTGCTGTTCCACTGATGGTCGTTCCCACCCCCCCACCCCCAACCAACAGCTTGATTTTCTCCTCTGGGGGGTTCTCCAGCGTCAAGGACCTGCCACACAGACTGAGAAGTTAAAGATGCAGGTGAAGAGCCTGGCCCACAGCCTTGGGCCCAGACTGGGAGGACACAGCTACCCCTGGGAGCCCAGGCCAGCAGGAACGGGCCGGATTCCCAGAGTGGGCATCACGCCCGCAGGGAGCAGCAGGCATGGCCGTCTGAGGCCCCTGCATCCAGCCAGGCCTGGGGAAGCTATGGCCCTCAGACCTGGCCTCAGGGCCCTCCGGCACTGTGGGGCAAGGCCCCTGTCGTGTCTTCCGTGGTTGGCGCCCCTCACAGTGGGAAGTCGCTGCTGCCACCCAAAGCCCCTCTGGGCCTCCTTCCTTCTCCCCAGCTTTCAGAAGGACCCGGTGGTTTCACTGCCCCAGCCTGTCTGCAGCCTGGACTGGCCTGTGCGCCCGGCTCTGCCCACCCTGGGCAGGTCCCAGCCCCGCCAGAAGAGAAGCTTCCTGGCCCAGCCCCTCATGGTCACAAGCCCGCGGGCTGGGGCCCTGGATTGCTGGTCCCCACCACAGTGAGGGAAAGCAGGGTCCCCCAGCCAGCCCAGCCCTGCTGTCTCCTCCTTCAGTCTCAGGAGGTTAACAAGAGGCAACACGGGGCTAGCATGTAGAGCCCGCGGGCGCTGAGCCCCGAGTCCGTGGCTCTACTAGGTGCCTCCCACTGCTGTGGGGCTCACCTTCCTGCTCTGTGCCACAGGTACGTACCCAAGAGAAGAAAGGCCAGGACGCCAGCACACCCCTCACAGGTGCACGAGCTTTGGGGACACACTGGTGGGGCCGGCTACCCTGCCCTCTCTGTGAGCACCAGGTGTGCCCTGGGGCTGAGGCTGGGACCACCAGGGGCGCCTCTCGTGTCCTCGTGGACACTCCTGGAGAGGGCTGTGATGGGTCCCCGGGGGGTGTCGGCTGGCCTGGAACACTGCCTGGCCAGGTAGGGCTGGTGCCAGGGCCGAAGAGGCAGAGCAGGAACAGACTTGCCCGTCACGGGCTGACTTGGGGACACGCCAGCTCTGGCCCCTCCTGAGCTGTGCTGCACACACCCCCTCTCAAATGAGTGGGGCCTCGGCAGGGGAATGAGTGGCAGAAGGACTCCTGGACCCTGAGTGTGTTGAGTCAGGGTCTGCACGTCAGGGGCTGGGGGGCTGAGGGAGGGACAGCTATCTGGGAACCATTGCTCTCAAGGGCAAGTTGCAAGGCGTGCCCTGATCAAAGACTTGCAAAATGGGCCTGATGACGTGAAAGGCAATCGCTTTCACTACAGGAATAAAGCATGTCCAAGCAGAGGTGCAAGTGGGGGCTCCTGTCACCTCAGCCCAGCAAGGGTCAGGTGAAGCCAGAGCCTCTGCCTGGGGGTGGCAGGTGTTCAGCGGGGCACATCTCCGTCAGCCTGCGCCATGCAGGCACGGAGGTGCTGCTTAGGGAAGGCCTCGCGTCCCTGCTTGGCTCTGCATGTGGGCACGGCTCTGCTGCAGCAGACTCTCCCCCCGTGAACGGCCAAATCCTCCAGGCGGTCAATCGGCCCAGTGCTCCAAGCGCCTGGGAAAGCCTGCTGGGGGCAGGGTCAAGGCTTCTGGGGGGCTCCCTGGCTGTTCAAGCCCACCAGGCAATCTGCCCTGGGAGGGCCAGCTGCTGAGGTCACGTGGCTCCTGGAGTGCCCTAGGCTGTAAGGCACTGCCACAGCCCAGCAGAAGCCGCGCAGGCCCTGGATAACCACCCTGGGGTGACGGCACAGGTCAGCTCATGGGAAGCCGGCCTGGCATACACCCCTCCCCCCGGGTTGGACGAGCACTTGGGATGAAAGCATTTGCCCGGGACCCCTGAGGCTGCCACACACAGACCATACTTCTCAAAGCCTGCAGTTAGGAGCTTTATTTTCCATTCGCTAGTGTTAGTGAAAAGTAACAGCTTCAGATGACCTGCAGGGGCCTGGGTGGGCACGGGACAGCCCTGCCCTGGAGGATCCCGGTCACCCCCCTGGAGGAGACCGCATTGGCTGCAGCAGTGGGCCTGAGGCAGCCCACAGAACAAGCCCCCTTCCCTCAGCCTTCCAGCATCCTGCCCCAGTGCTCACCCCCAGGCTCACCCACAGCACCAATGAGTCTCTGGAGAGAAGCCGCAGGGGACACAGGGGTCAGCCTCTGCCCTCCTGTCCCCAGCACTGCCCAGCCCCCCCGCTGGCAGCCTTATGAGGGGTACAGCAGCCTAACGAAACTAGGCTCCAGCTCGCACATGCTGAGCTGCTTCAAAGCAGGGAACCCAAGCCAGGAGGAGGGCAACGTGGTCCTGAGCTGTGCAGGGAATCCGAGTAGAGGGAAGCTGGGTGGGGGCGTGAGGAGGAGCCCAGGTGCTCCCTGCGGCCCAGGATAGTGGTGGGTGACCAGGAGGTAGCCTGTGGACACTGCTCCTCAGGGTCAGGAGATGGTGTAGAGAGCCACTGGGCGCTACCCACTCCTACCCCCGTCCCTGCCCCCCCTAGGTTCCAGCTTGGGAGCCCCCCAAAAAGCAGGGGCAGCTCTTGCAAGTGCCCCTTGGGGTCTGGGGAAGTGTCCCCAGAGTCCTGAATGCCTGGCTCCACTCGGAAGGCCTGAAAGACGCCCTCTGCAGCCCGGTGGCCGCTACCTGGGCAGGGAAGCAGGGCCACCCGTCCCTGGCAAGCCCACCCCCAGGCTAGGTGTGCGTCCACCCACCTGGCCGAGCCGGCCAGCTTCCTAGCACCCACCCTTCTCCAGATCCTGCCCCCTCCAGGAAGCTTTTGGGGACCTCGCCAAGCCAGCTCCTCCTCCCTTTCACCCTGTCCACCTTACACCCACACTGGGGACCCCAGGGGCCTTGGAGACTGCGAGGCCCTGCTGGACAAGTTCCCCGGAACCACTGCCAGCCCTGGGGAGTGATCCTGCGCCGGCGTCCCCAGCCTGTCCCCGGCTCCATCTTCCCCGAAATCTGCTAGGAGCCCAGCGCTGGACGGGGCAAGGGGGGAGTCCAGGAGGCGGACAGGGGCGGGAGCTGCTGCGTTGGGCCCAGCCGATGAAGGCGGGCAGCCCGCGACCCGGGCGCCAGGTGCAGGGCCGAGGAGCCCTCTGGCCAGCGCTCCCGCCCCCGGCAAGGCCATGGTTCGGGTGGCGCGCGCGGGAGCGGGGTTCCTCGGGCGCCGCTCAGGCCCCCCGCGGCCGGCGGGGGCGCGGGTCACGGCGCGCGGCGCTCCCCTTCGGGCGTGCAGGCCTTGGCAGACAGCGTCCTCTCCCGGCCCGAGCGGAAGGCCGCGGTCACCGTCACCAGGTAGGCCGTGCCCGGCGCCAGCCCCTGCAGCGTGGTGCTGTTGCGGCCCGCGGGCACGTCCACGCGCTGCGCCGCGCCGCCCCGGAGCGCCCCGCACAGCACGCGGAAGCCGAGCGCGGCGGCCGGGCCGGGCGCCGGGGCCCAGCTCACGCGGAAGCTGCGCGGCCGGGCGTGGGAGATGACGATCCGGTCCGGCCCCGCCTCCTCTGCGGGCGGAGGGAGGCCGTGAGCCGGGCGGGGGCCGCCGTGAGCCGGGCGGGGGCCGCCGCTCCCGGGCCCACCGCCCGCGGCCCGCCCCCGGTGCTCCGCCCCCGCCCCGAGCTCCGCACGTCCCCGGGCCCCAGCCCGCCCCCGGCCCCGCCCCCCAGGCCGCACGCCCCCGGCCCCGCCCCGGGCCCCGCCCCCCAGGCCGCACGCCCCCGGCCCCGCCCCCCAGGCCGCACGCCCCCGGCCCCGCCCCCCCGGCCGCACGCCCCCGGCCCCGCCCCCGCCCCGGAGCTCCGCACGTCCCCTGCCCCCAGCCCGCCCCCGGCCCCGCCCCCCAGGCCGCACGCCCCCGGCCCCGCCCCCGCCCCGGAGCTCCGCACGTCCCCGGGCCCCAGCCCGCCCCCGGCCCCGCCCCCCAGGCCGCACGCCCCGGCCCCGCCCCCGTCCCGGAGCTCCGCACGTCCCCGGGCCCCAGCCCGCCCCCGGCCCCGCCCCCCAGGCCGCACGCCCCCGGCCCCGCCCCGGGCCCCGCCCCCCAGGCCGCACGCCCCCGGCCCCGCCCCCGCCCCGGAGCTCCGCACGTCCCCGGGCCCCAGCCCGCCCCCGGCCCCGCCCCCCAGGCCGCACGCCCCCGGCCCCGCCCCCGCCCCGGAGCTCCGCACGTCCCCGGGCCCCAGCCCGCCCCCGGCCCCGCCCCCCGGCCCGCCCCCGGCCCCGCCCCCGGCCCCGCCCCCCAGGCCGCACGTCCCCGGCCCCGCCCCCGCCCCGGAGCTCCGCACGTCCCCGGGCCCCAGCCCGCCCCCGGCCCCGCCCCCCAGCCCGCCCCCGGCCCGGCCCCGGCCCCGCCCCCCCGCCCGCACGCCCCCGGCCCCGCCTACCGGGCAGCGTGCGCACCCGCAGGTGCTGCGACCTCACGAGGCGCTCGTTGGACTCGGGCCGCAGGGCCACGTCGTAGTCCGTGTCGGGCTCCAGGCCGGTCCAGACCCAGCCCGTGGCGTTCCCCGGCAGCTGCCGGCGCCGCGCGGCTCCCGGCTCGGCGCTGGGCGCCAGCTCCAGCACATAGTAGCCCGAGTGGTCGGTCAGCAGGGGCGGCCAGGCCAGGCGGAAGCCGCTGGACGTGACCTCGGGGGCGCGCAGCTGCTGCGGCAGCATCGCATCTGGGGAGGAGGGGTCCAAGGATGGGAGGGGGCCTCTGCCCCGGAGCTGGGGCGCTGACTGCTAGTCTTGGCTCCCCTGCTCGCTCCGGGGCCTGGAGGCCAGGCTGGTTCGGTGCAGGGGCAGTGCCCGGGGATGCTGGCGGTGTGTGAAGCAGGGATGGGGCTACGGGAAGCACAGAAGGCCAGCCCCCCACTCCAGCTCCCTCAGGGGCATCCCTGCCTGCCAGAGCCCCAAACCCAGAGCAGCGAAGGGGTACCCACTCCCCACCTGGGCCCAGTGGCCTGGACACGGGGCTCTCAAAGGTGGCTGAGAACAGAGATCCAGACCCCCACCCCAGAGGGGCCCGTGCGGGTTCTGGGGTCAGGCAAGGCAAAGGGGGCCCAAGGGTGTGGCCAGGAGTTGGGGGTGCTGACCCCTCCGGAGATTAGTAGAGACTTGAAAACTAGGAACAGCCAGACTTGGGGTTCAGGGGTTGCTGCCTGCCTCAGGCCCTGGAGCCTAAGGGAGCAGGAGCATTTAGGGGACACCAGAGTGGGACCCCAAATGTTACCCCAAATGTGTGACACCAAACCCCACACAAACCATCTGAGCTACCGTGCCACTGATAAACGTCTGGGGGTCAAGGCCGTCGGATTGCTGCCGCGTTCTGGGTATGGCCTGCTCTCCTGGCTGCCAGCCATCGAGCTCGCTCTCCTGCCCACCCCCACTTGGGCCCCACCCCCAATGCCAGGGGCCCCCACCCCACTGCCCAGGCTCCCTGCCCCTCTCGGGTTTTTTCTGCCCAGCCGCCTGCTTCTCTCGTGCTGTCCTCTCCAGGCTTGACCACGAGGGTGACCCAGTGGACAGATGAGAGCAGACATCCCTGGGAGGAGCCTTCTGGAGGACCCCCCACCCCTCTCCAGCCCTCCGTCCAACGCCTTCTGACCGCAAGTTGATGATTAACGCACGGGCAGAGACTGGGGAAGCGCCCTGGCGTTTAGCGGCAGCCACAGGCAGGGGCCATTGGCCAGGCCTTCCATCCGCAGCCCCTCCCCCTGGGGCCTGGCTGGGCCAGAGGTGCCCAGAAGAAAGCTGGGCGCTGTCACTCAGTCCCTCACCGGCGCTCACAGGTCCCCAGCCCCAGCCTCCCAGGCAGGACGCCAGAGCTCAAACCCTCCGTGCCTGCCCTCCGTGGGGGCCCTTCCTGGCTGCTCGGGCCTGCTGACCTGCCGGCCTGTCACCTCTGCACCCCATGCTGCTGACCCACACGGCACTGGAACGCCCCTCCTGTCTACTGAGCACGCTTCGCCCCCACCAGGCCCCCCACCCGCAGGGAGCCCCCCAGGCAGCAGGGCACACGGGCGGCTGGAGCGCGCCTGGAAACAGAGCCCCGAGAAGCCGCGCGCCACCTCCCGCCCGCAGCCCTGGCGTCCCTCGGAGCACGCAGCTCCTCCTGAAGTGCAGGCCCAGGGGCCCCCGCCGCCCCCCGCACCTACCGAGGATGGAGGCACGCAGCTCCCGGGCGATGATGTGCAAGTCGTCCACGTCCACGAAGTGCAGGTGCGCCTCGGGCGGAGGCGAGGCGGCCTCGGAGAGCGCCAGGAGGTTCCCGCGGCCCGTGCTGACGATGAAGACCACCACCCCCAGGTCCTTGAGCGCCTGCATGGGGGGCCCCACGGGGTCGCTGGAGCCCCCGTCGGTCACCCACACCAGCACCTTGGGCACGCCCGGCCGGGCACCCGCCGCCTCGGCAAACAGCTGTTGCTTGGCGAACGCCAGCGCCAGGCCGGTGTTGGTGTCGCCCATGCGCTGCGTGGCGGCGCGGATGGCGTCCTGGACGGCCGCGCCCGAGCGGTGCTGCGCGAAGGGGAACTCGGCGTGCGGCCGGCTGCCCACGTGCACCAGGCTGGTCTGCAGCGCGCCGGGGCCCAGGGGCAGCGGGGCCGCCAGCTGCCCCAAAAACTCCCGAACCCGGGAGAACTCGTAGTGCGAAACGCTGGCCGAGCTGTCCACCAGGAAGAGCAGATCCCCCTGGGGGGCTGACGCTGGGGGGCCTGGGGGAGAGCGGGGGGCTCAGCCCTGGGCGGTGGTCCCCAGGCAGCTCTGCACCCGGAGCAGCACCCCGCAGGGCCCTGGGAGCCGGCTGCGTCTCGCCCCGGGGGTGGCGCCCTCCAGACTGGGATCCAGTCCCCAGACCCCAGACCCCCCGGGCGGGTTTGCAGGCCAGCTGCGGGACCCGGGCCCACAGGCGCACTCCGGAGCCGTGGCCCATCTGTGCAAGGACAGCTGGTTCCTCAGACGCCCCAACACCCCCCTTTCTCAGCAGATACTGCCTAGGCCTAGACGCCTGCCCTGGCACCCAGGGATGGGAGGGGAGGGTCTGAGCTGGGGGCTGCTCTTGGGACCCTTCCACTCCCCTAGTGGGGGGGCCGGGGTTCACCCACGACAGAGCCCTGCGGTGGGCCTGGCAGCAGGGAAGGGGGACACCCCGCCCCCCCGCCAGCCTGCAGATGATGTCACCCCTCCCTGGCCCTCATCCTCCCGTCCACCTGGACCCAGCAGGCAGGACACCTGCCGCAGCCGCCCGACGGCCGGCCTGACCCACCCGCTCTGGGGCGTTCCCCTTCCTGCCAGCGCCCCTGCAGGCGGGTGGGCCCGTCCAGCGCCGGGCCCCGGGCAAGCGGGGCTGGGACGGCCCGGTTCTCGCTCGGCGAGGCTCCCCCAACCCTCCTACTATCCCTTCCAGGGGTGGGAAACTGAGGCCGGGTAGGCCTCCCCAGCGAGCCCGGCGGACCTTCAGGCTCCGCAGTCCCGGGGAGGTACCGGCCCGGGGCACCTGGGCGCGCCCGCCGCAGGTGGGTGGGGCTGCCCGGCCCCGCCGCCCCGGCCCCCGCCCGTCGACTCCGCACGAGCCCCGGGGGGCGGAGGGGCGCCGCCGCACTCACCGCGCTCCAGGCCGCTCCGCGCCAGCGCCAGCCGCAGGCCCAGGGCCAGGCCGAGCGCGGCCCAGGGCAGCATCGCGCGCGCTAGGCGGACGGGGCGCGCTCGGCCCTCGGCTCGCCGCTCGCCCGCTCCCGGCTGCGGGGTGCGCCGCCGAGCCCGCCCGCGAGCCGAGGCCCCGCCCCGAGGCCCCGCCCGGGCCCCGCCCCCGCCCCGCCCCCGGCCGCGCCCCCGGCCGCGCGGGCGCACGCACTCCCCCGACGTGCGGCGGCCGCGACGCGGAGCTGCCGACCCCGGGACGCGGCGCCACGCGGCACCCGCCTGCCGGAGACGGCGGCCCACGCGCGTGGGCGCACACGCACGCTGGCCGGTGTCCCTTTCTCCGGGGGGGTTCCCTCCTTTCCCCCTACCCAGGACCAGAGTGGCTCATCCTCCTGCCCCCGCCCCTGGTTCCCCAGGGCTGGCCCGAGCAGCTGTCCTGCCTTCTGAGGGACCAGACAAGGCCGGGGGTCCGTGTTAGCAAAAACAACGCTCCCCGCGGGGGCCCACCCCTGCCGGCCACAGTGCTGGGGCATGAATCCCCGCAGGGGCCCTAGGGGCCTTTGGACTGAACCAGGATCAGTCGCAGGGCTCAGGGAGGGGACAGCAGCTGGGGAACTTGAGAAGCCCCTTGGTGGGCACAGTTTCCCAGGCAAAGCCCCCACGCATGCGGGCACAGGAGCGGGAGAGGCCTGGCCGAGCCTCAAGCAGGACCCAGCAGGGACCCAGCAGTCCACGGGAGGGTCCGTGGACAGAGGACCCGGCAAGCGGGAGCCCTCTGTTCTAGGGGTCTCGGCGGGGCCTTCCGCCAGCCGCAGGGGCATCCCGGGGTCCAGGAGAGTCCTGCCTGCTCCCCAGGAGGCCCCCTGTGGGTGAGCACTGCCCTCTCCCAGCCCCTCCTGGCCACTGGCGCAGTAAGGCTAAAGCAGGCGGGCGGGGGGGGGGGGGGTTTGCCAGGATGTCCCCTCCCTTCCCAGCCCCCTGGGAGGATGCGAGGCCGGTGGACGGACGGGGCTCAATGGTTTTCCTTCCTCTCCGTCTGGCAGGTGAGACGCCAGCGCGGGGGCACGCACAGGCAGGAACTCCGACTTTGCCTAAAAAAGGAAGCGGCCCGGCTGAGCCTGCGGAGCTTGAGAACAAGCGAGAACTGTGTGGCCGCCACCCACACCCCCTTTGCCGGGAATCTTGGCAGTGACGTGCTGGCTCGGCTCCATCTCAGGCTCGGGCTGGGACCAGAAACTTCGCGGTGCTTCCGCCCGGGCCCCGTCGGAGAGTAGCGGGCCCGGGTCCCCGGAGCCCAGGGGGTGCCCTTCAGAGGTGCCTGCGTGCACCCAGCCCCTCAAGCATGCAGGGATGGCCAGGTCCGGCTGCACATGATGCCGAGGCCGCTGGACGCGCGGCGGTAGCCGGAGGGCCTGGGGGTCCCCGCCGGAGGCATTTCCAGCCGACCAGCCCAGCCAGCTCCCACGTCGCCCTCCGCCTCACTGGGCGCCCTCCGGGGTCCTGTGGCAGGGAGCTGGGCCTGTGGACCTTGTGTGGAGGCAGCAAGCTCCCAGGTGGTCCCCCCGCTTCCCCCGCAACTGGGGGTCTGCAGGCAGGAGGGCCCCACAGGCAGGGAGCCCGGCCAGGCTCAGGGGAGGCCAGTCATGCCTTGGCCTGTGCTGCACTGAAGGAGAAGTTACCGTCCTTTCTGGAAAAAGTGAGCGGGTCTCCTTGGCCACGGGTCAGGCTTCAAGGAAGCGGCTGCGCTCCTCCTCCAGCCTTAGCGTCGGAGGCGGCGGGGGCTCGGCAGCCGGAACAGTCTGTCCACCCGGGAGTCCCTCCTCAGGTCTGACCTTAGTCCCTTCTGCTGCCCGTGCCTTACTCCCCCGAGACCTGCCCCCTCTGGCCCAGGCCTCGGCCCCTCTACCACTGCCCAGCTGGTCTTGTGCCTTAGGGCCCCACGGACACCCTCGCTCAGGGAGGCATGGAGGGCAGAGGGCACCCGGGGGTGTGAAACGGGTACTGGCCTACTGGCCAGGGCTGGGCTCAGGGGAGACCCCGGAGAGCGCAGAAATACGGGGGTCCTGAGCCTCTGCCCTGAAGGAGGGCAGGGGAGGGCCAGGGGCATGGGCAGGTCACGGCGAGGCCCTGGCCCAGGGGCCCAGGAGGGGAGGCCAGCCCCCACGGCCTCGGCACGCCTAGGGGTGTGCAGGCGGGGTGAGGGCTCCCGGTCCCCGCCCCCGAGCTCCATCTGCAGGACCGCTCCCTCCTCCCCCGGCCCGGCCTCTCGGAGAAGAAGGGCCTTTTGTCCTCTGGGCTGTGCTCATGTTCGACCCCAGAGCAAAGGGCAGCGCTGCGGCCTCTGACCCCGCCCCTGACCCCAGCAGGGCCTGTGGGGCCCACCCCGTGCCTCGGGCGTGGCTGTTCTCGTGCTTGTGTCACGCACGCCCACACACCCCCCACGTACTTCCCTGTGTCCACTGCACAGCCCCGACAAGGAAGAGGAAGCTGCTGGGGAAGCCCACAGGGGAGGAAGGCGGGTGCTGGGCCCTGCAGACCCCCAGCACCCCCTCCCACGCCCTCCTTGCCTGCACCCGCCTGGCTGTGGGCTGAGATTTGCCAGGCCTGGGGACTCTGGCTCTTTTGTCATTCCCAGGACCCCAGACCTGGCCCGTCCAGCCCCGAGCTGACCCCTCTCCTGCTTCCCGGCAGCGACAGTAGGGTGGCAGGAGGACACCTGCAGGGCTCCCTCCGCTCCACGCGTGCACCCATCATCTACGGGACACCTCGGGACCGGCAGAGCCCCCACCTCACTGGTCTTTGGGGGCAGGGACCATGAGCACGCCAGCAAAGGCAGATGCCGATTTGTTTTCTTCACGAAAGCAAGTCAAGGAGGGCGAGGGGAGAGGGAGCACCGGGCCATGCCGGTCAAGGCGGGCCAGTGGCCCTTGGCCTTGACCCTGAGCCGAGACCCGGGGCAGGAGCCACCTGCGGGCTGGAGGGAACTACAGCTGCAAGGCCCCAGTGGGGCGAGGAGCAGGGGAGGCCGGGGAAGTGGCGAGTTGCCAAGGGCTTGGGCAGCGCAGGGGGCTTACAGCTCTGCTGCCGCGTGGGGAGCAGGCTGGGATCACGGCCAGGCTGTGTGGGCCGCTCCAGTCCAGGCCGGCAGAGGCAGGAGGGCCGGGCGCTCCTGGCCCTCCAGCCGTGCCCACCAGGTGGACGCAGCTTTGTGCTGGGCATGCCCTCTGCTGGGAGCTGGCTGTCCTTGCCCCCTCCCTCCCCACCAGCCAGGCCTGTGGCTCTCAGGAGCTCTGATGGGGGAGGAGGGAGGCTTCAAATCCAGAGCTGTGCGAATGGGGGGGTGGGCAGAGCTGTGTCACTGCCCGGGGTGGGGCTGGAGGCCCGGGAGGCAAGAGAGGGGCCCTAGCTGTGCCGGCACCCACCCAGCCCACATTCCTGGGCGAAGGTGGGCAGGGCCAGGGTGGGGGATGGGAGGGATGGGGCAGCAGAGCAGGCCAAATCCCCGGGGCCCTCTCGGGGGCTCACTCCTTGTGGGGCATGGCCCGCAGACACAGAGCTCCCAGGAAACACCTTCTGATGAACCCCTGACCCCGCGCAAGTGGGGACCCACTCGGAGCCCTGTCCTCACCTTGAGGTGGGCACCCTGCCCCCCCTCTGGCGGGGTGTGGCAGGGGAGCAGGCAGCCCGTCTCACCAGGCTTGGGAGTCCGATCTGGGGTGCCCTCCTAAGGGGACCCCAGAGTAGCCAGGGGTGATCTCACAGGGCAGGGCCCTGGTACCCCATGTCCTGCAGAGAACCCACCTGCATCGCCCAGAGTGGAGGTCCGGGGAGAAGTGGAGGGCCAGCTCTCCTGGCTGGGGCAGGGCTCTTGGGGAGGGGGCCTGGAAGCCTAAGGGGCTTTAGTCTCAGGCTCCTTGCTGGGCGAAGCAGAGATTTGCAGGTCCAGGTGAGGTCCCAGATGGGCAGAAGTCGACAGATCAAACTGTCCCTCCCTCTTCGCCCAGTGTGCCCCCCCCACAGACAGTGGAGAATAAGGAAGGGGCTCCCTCCTGCCCCGAGGCGGGGGCCTGGCTCTGCCCTCTCGTGAGTCGGCCCTCTGCCCCAGTGGGCCAGCCCTGCTGCCCTGACCCCGCCTCTCTCCTCCTTCCTGCTCGCCTGCCAGCTCCCCCTCCCAAAGCAGACCCCTGTGGGAACCTCCCTGAGCCCCCTCCCAGGCAGTGATCTTTTGTGTGGGGGTCCGACAGGGCAGAGGCCGAGGCAGATGACACCCCTGGGGCCCGCCGGAGGCTGCGTGGGCCTGGGGGAGCGGGCGGCTGGGAAGCACTTGAGACTGGCCTGAGCTGTCCCTGTCCCCACCCCCCCCTGCCCAGCTGTTGTTTTGACGACTCGGGGCCAGGAAGATCTTCCGCCAAGGGCTTTCCAGGAGAGTTTCCATTCTTGATGGCTGGCGGCAGCCAGGGGCTGCCCAAGGCTGGACAGAGGGCAGGCGGCGGCCTCCAGCCAGGGCCAGGGGGACAGCCTGGGCGCCCTGGTGACCGGCCGAGCTCCAGTCTGACCAGGAAAGGCCTTGGAGCCCGGCACCGACGGGGCGGGAAAACCCCAAGAACTCCGGCTGGACTGGACCCAGCCACACGGGGCTCCACTCAAGGCCACGTCCGAGCCTGACCCTGAGCCCTGGCTGCAGCAGGGGGGCTAGAGCCCCAAAAAGCCCCCGCGGAGCGACTGTCAACAAACACACTTTTAAAACACCCTGCTGGGCTGTAAAGGAAGTACATCTTTCCAAGGCTGCCCCAAACTTAGCATTAAAAAAAGGAGTTAGTAGAAGAGTAGTAAGGAGAAACCCTGGTGGCAGAGGTAAGACACGGGAAAGCAGGGGATTCCCCGAGGCAGAGCTGTGGTCAAAGAAAGAAGCTGTGAGACCCCGGGGCCTAGAGGGGCCGGGCCATGCCACCAAGCACGTCCTCTCTGGAGCAAAGCATCCCCAAGTTTGGGACCTGAGAATCTTCACAGTTAGGGGCTGCCAATTAATGACCAACTGTTGAAAGAAATACTAGCTTGTTAGGATCAGCAGGCAACAAATATGAGGACTATTAGGTACAGAACGTAAAATGACTATGTATGAAGTGTTTAAGAACTCAAAAGTGGAATCCAAAAATTGAGCATGTACCAAGAGACCATCAAAAATACCAGAAAATTTTGAAAAAGAACCAAATACGGCTTTTAGATACATAATAATTTTTTAATTAAATGGATGAGTTAGGCAACAGATTAGATGCAGTGAATGAGAGAATTAGTGACCTGGAAGAGAGAGATGAAAAAATTGCCTGGGATGCAGCACAAGAAAATGGAAAATACAAACCATTAATTGATAATGGGAGGTAAAAGGAAACACAGATCTAATAGGTGTATCCCAAAAAAGAATACAGAGAATGGAGGACAGGCAAAGTTGAAGAGAGAATGGAGGAGAGCTTTCCAGAAATGGTGAAAGATACAAATCTGTAGAAACAGGGAAATGGCTAAGAACATATTCATGCCCGGAAACCTGCTGATAAAACCAGAGGCGACCAAAGGTAAAGCGATCCTAAAATCATCCAGAGAAGACTGTCCTTCGCCTGTGCCCGTCGAAAGGCTAACCTGGCTTCAGGCTGACCTTTGGCCACGTGTGGATGGCCCCCAAGGAAGCCTCACCACTGAAGCTGGCTGAGCAGCAGGGCGGCAGGGGCAGAGCCCAGAGTGGCCCCCTGGACAGAGCCCCTCCCAGACCTGGCCATGCGCCCTGGCCTTGGGTCCCCTGGCTCCCCGCTGGGTCTTCCCCGCCCCTGCGCTGGGAAGGAAGGGCTCACAGCTGCCGTGCGCGGGGAGGGGTGGGAGGGCGGACCTGGCCACAGGAGCCCGGGGCCACCTCGTGGCCACTCCGAGCGCTGCACACTCATGATGGCTGGAACCTGGGGGCACAGGCCCGGAGTCCGCCGGCTCGGGGCCGCGCAGTGGGGGTTGCGGGGGCGGGGGGTGGGGGGCTCACACCCAGGCGTGGCGCGACTCCTCCTCGTCGGGGCAGCGGCCCGCCGGCCCCGCGTCACTGGGCCCCGGGGGGCGGCTGAGTCCGGGGCTCCGGGCCGGGGGCAGCAGCAGCGGCCGGAGGCAGCGGGCCAGGCGTGCGCGGGTGGCCGAGGCGAGCACCAGCAGCGGCGGCAGCGAGAGGAGGCCGAGCACGATGAGCGCCGCGGAGCCGCCGTCGGAGAGCAGCGCGCGGCACGCAGGGCGCGGTGCGGGGTGGACCTGGGGGCGGACGGGGTGAGGCCAGCCCCATGTCCCTGCTCCTCCCGCTCTCCCCCCTCCCCTTCCCAGTGCTGGGATCTGAAGGAGCCCCTAGACCTGAGTGCCACCTTCCCTTCTGGGGTCGCGTGTGCAGCCCCCTCCCCTGCCTCGTGCCTACGCCCTCCCCACCCCAGGCCAAACCATGGCCCTTGGGGTGCCGGTGGCGAGCCCAGCCCAGGGCTGGGGGTCTGGGAGGTGGGGAGGTAAGGATGGGAGGAGGGGCTGTGAAGCCTTGAAATTTGACCCTATTTTCAAGCGCTTTCCCTGGAGCCCCCTCCTCCCCCGTGCCTCCTCCGGCTGTCCGGGGCCTGGTGGCCCCTGGTACGAGGCTGGGAAGCCTGGGGGAGGGGAGAGAGCCATCCCCTTGGGTGACAAAAGCTCCTCTTTCAAGGCTGGGGTGCTGGGGAGGGAGGAGGCACGGAAGGGGCTCTCCGGAGAGGGACGCGTCTCCAGGCCGGGGCGAGGGGCTGTGCTGGGAGGGGGCAGGTTCGCCCTGGGCCCCCCGCACGCCCCCCACCGCAGGGCCCCCGCCAGGCTCACCCTCGAGTGGCACAGGAAGCCCAGGTAGACGACGGCCGCGGCGGGCAGCAGCAGCAGCGGGAACATGGCCGCGGGCAGCAGCAGGTGGAGCAGGAGCCCTGCCAGGGCGCGGCCCGGCCGCAGCAGGGTCCCGAGGCTGCGGGCCGCCTGGCTCACCCACCCGGTGGCCGGCAGGGCCGAGGCCTGGCGGCTGGGCAGCCTCCCAGGCAGCATGGGTGCCATGTCAGAGGCGCCCCCGCCCTCGTCCTCCTCCGTCTCGCTCATTCTCCCGCAGGTGGCCGGCCTGGTGGGCTCACGGGGAACTCAGCGGTCAGGCAGCCAGACAGAGGACCCCGGGGTTGGACCGGGGACAGAGACTGCCACCCAGACCCCAGCCACCGGGGAGTGGTTCCGGCTGGAGGTCGAGACCCCAGGGCCACACCCCTGCCTCGGTTTCCCCACTTCCAGGGGCCACAGCTCCAGCCCCAGCTGCTCCCAGCCGGCCCCCAGCCAGCTCCTGCGAGCTCTGGCCAGGTCCTGCACGCTGTCCCCCGGCCTGCACTGGGGCACTCCTCCCGCGGGGCCCTCCCCGCCTACCAGCTCGCCCACACAACGCTCTCCTTCATCGTCCTGCTCTGACAGCTGCCCCGTCGGCAGCTCCCTTGGGAGGGCTGGGCACCCACCCGTGCCCAGCCCCTTGGCCCTCTCCCCTGCAGACCCGGCCCCTCCCCAGCCTCTTCGGATCAGGAGGGCACCCCATACCTATCGCGTAGGGCTGCTGTGAGGACGAGGAGAGGAGCACAGTGTGTCCAAATCCAGTCCTAGAAACGGGCAGGACAGCAGATTAGCAGATTTCCAGGGCACAGGGACAAAAGAGCTTCGCCCAGAGCCTCAGCAAAGGTACCTGAGAGAACCAAGAAGGCCGTAGCTCTGATGGCCCCCCCAAAGCTGTCCCGCACAGCGTGGAGCGTTTGGAACGCTGCTCGTAAGGATCTGGCAGCAGGCTGACCCCGAGCTGCAGGGGGAGGCTTTGGTCGTGTCAGGCGAGTTGCGCCTCCCCGGAAGCCTCCCCGCCGGCCGCTTGGCCCGTGGTTGTGGAATGTGAGCCCACTCGGACCGCAGACGATGTGGCTAGTTCAGGGGCTCCCGCGGCGCGAGGGCAGGCCTTCACCCGGCAGGACTGCGGGCCAAGGGGTCTGTCACAGAGGAGGAGCCTCGGACAGCAGGAAGACGACGTCAACGGAACCAGAGGGGAGCAAGATGCCGCCACGTGCGTGGCCACGTGTCAGCAAAGCCAAGGATCCCCAGGGATCGCCAGCCAGCCTGACGGCGCCGCCCGGGAGATCGTGCAGCCTCCTGGCGCTGAAGCCGCGAGCCAACGCGCTCCTGTCGTTAGGCCAGCCCGACACCTGGTTTTCTAGCGGCGGGGACGCCGAGACACATTCGATCTCCCTTCTGATACGTGGACGCGTCCAGGCCGCTCAGGCAGGCCGGTTGCCCTCAGTAAACAAACGGCGGTTTCCCATAGTGAGAAGTGCTAAGGAGATCAAACAGGCTGGGGGGCGCTGAGGTTACTGCCGGTCGTGGCCAGCTCCAGGGCCTGGAGATCCCGGAAGGGCTGCTGTCTGGGGGCCAGGTCCTCAGGATGCCTCATCCTGCAGCCTGGTGGGCCGCGGGGTCCGGGGCTGGGAAGGGCTGCCCAGAGCTGCGTGTTCTCCTGGGGGACCATCACATGCAGGCGGCCGCCCCGGAACTGCAAGTGGAGGGAAAAGGCCACTTAGAGAAGGCGGGTGGTCTTGCCCTGGGATGGGGGTGGGGAGGCACCGCTCCAGACCCCCAAGGCCTGGCCCAGCCCCTCTCACCCCCTTCTAGGTGTGGGGGTGC
This sequence comes from Dasypus novemcinctus, assembly GCF_030445035.2. Taxonomy (NCBI): domain Eukaryota; kingdom Metazoa; phylum Chordata; class Mammalia; order Cingulata; family Dasypodidae; genus Dasypus; species Dasypus novemcinctus. The sequence goes on from NC_080681.1 coordinate 131,496,539, forward strand.
TTTACCTGCTCCTTTCCTCAAAACCCTCCCTTGAGCCTAGAATCCCCCTCTGTGCCCCCTCGTGGCTCCCTGCTGTGGCTGTGCCCACCCGCCCCCTGTTGTGTGCCGCCCCCCCCCCCGCTGTGGCTCCCCGCCCCCACACACACACACCCCCCCCCGCTGTGGCTCCTGCTGTGGCTTGTGTCTGCTGCTTCACAGCCCCCCTGACTGGTCTCATGCTCCAATCCAGGGTGCCCCCTCCTCCGCTGCCCAGGTGCCCGCCTGGATCAGAAGAGGCACCCCAGCACCGACGACGGGGGCTTGGGGGCAGGCGCGGGAGTGGGGCGAGGGGCGGGGCCGTGGAGGCAGGTTGGGGCACATCGGGGCATGTCCCGGCCGCGGAGGTGCTGCTGCTCGCCCTCCCCACCCGCCCGCCTCCGTTCCCCAGGAGAGGGCAGGCGCGCCGGGGGCAGGCCCCCTGTAAGCTGCTGGGTAAACAGCGTGAGCAGCTGCAGCCCCGGAGGCAGGGCTCTGCGCTCCCCCAGCTGGGGTCGTCCAGCCCCCACCTCCAGCCTCCGGAAGGCGTTCCCTGAGGAGAGGCCCCGAGGAGCTGGGCCGAACGGGAGCCCCCAGCCGCCTGCCTCTGGTGTGGCTGGGAGCTCCTTGGTGGCCAGGGCCTGGCTGGTGGCCCACTGGGCGTGGGGCGTGCGGGCGCGCGTTGGGCCGGGGCTGCGGCAGGGCTGCAGGACGGCTGCACCCCAGATGCGCCCCGGGGAGCAGGACCCGGCCGCGGTGGAGCAGGAGCTGCGGTGGCTGGAGCTGGGCTCCGAGGCGGCCCAGGAGGGCGGGCCGGGGCCTCGCGCCCCTCAGGGTTGGGGTTCCCTATCCTGGGCCGTGTGGCAGGGCCAGGAGGGCCTGGTGACCCAGCTGCTGCGGCAGGGGGCCAGCGTGGATGAGCGGTGAGCCCGGGGTGGGGCGGGGTGGGGTGGGGGTGATGGAGGGAAGGGGGTGGGCGTGGGGGTGGGAGTGGGGTGGAGGTGGGCTCGGAGGTGGGGTGGGGTGCAGAAGGGGGTGTATCCTTCCCCGGGCGCCTCACCCCATCCCCCCCACGTGCCGACGCTGCCCCCTGCCCTGCAGGGACAGCGCGGGCAGGACCCCTCTCCACTTGGCCGTCCTGCGCAGCCACGTGCCGCTGGTGCGCCTCCTGCTGCGGCGCGGGGCGCAGGTGGACGCCGCCGACCGCGCAGGGCGCACGCCGCTGCACGAGGCCGCCTGGTGCGGGCACTCGGGGGTGGCGGAGCTGCTGCTGCGGCGCGGGGCCCCGGCGGCGGCACGTTCCGGGGCCGGCCTGACGCCGCTACACTGGGCCGCCGCGCTGGGCCGCACGCTGCTGGCCGGGTGCCTGCTGGATGCGCGGGGCCCGGGGCCCGCGGCGGCGGACGCGCGCGGCTGGACGGCGGCGCACTGGGCGGCGGCGGGCGGCCGGCTGCCCGTGCTCGAGCTGCTGGCGGCGGACGCGGGCCCGGAGGACGCAGGCCTGGAGGGCGCCCTGCTCGTGGCGGCCGCAGCCGGGCGCGGGGCGGCGCTGCGTCTGCTCCTGGCGCGCGGGGCCCGGGTGGACGCCCAGGACGGAGCAGGGGCCACAGCGCTCGGCATCGCAGCCGGGCTGGGCCGTGAGCAGGTACATCCTGCCCTCCCCTGGCTGGGCCGGTGGAGGGGGAGAGAGGGCTGGGAGCTCCGTGGGGGCTGGGGGGCCTCAGGGCCGGTACCACTGCCGAGCTGCGTGCCTGGGGTCACAGAGGACCGAGGAGGCTCTGCCCGTGTCCAGCAGGTGAGGGAGGGAGAGCCTTGATGCTGGTGACCACCCCAAGGAATTCTGCGGGTGCCGCAGGCCTGCCCGCTGGAGGGCGCCACCCGGAGCTGGGGACACAGAGAAGGGAAGGGGGCAGGGGCCGCAGTGCCGCAGCCTTCTTGCACCCTGGTCTCTAAGCTGCTCTGGAAGCCGGGGAGGGCGCCTGGCCTGGCCCTCGGAGCCTGTACTGGAGGCAGCATTGAGAGCCGTTGACCAGCATGCCTGCGCTCGCGTCCACTGCGGGCAGGGCAGCAGGCGACCGCAAGCCTTGGCAGTCTTGCAGCACAGCCCCCCCGGAGCTCTTTCTGCTCGTTTGCCAAACGGGAAGCTGTTAGGCCACTGAGGTCCACCAGGCCTGGTCGGCCCCAGCCCCCTGCCCCACCCTCCCCTCCTCTTCCAGGACGTAGAGGTGCTGCTGCGCCATGGAGCTGACCCCCGCCTTCGGGACAGGCACGGCCGCTCTGCCCTCCACAGGGCTGCTGCAGCCGGACACCTGCCCCCCGTCCAGCTGCTGGTGGCCAGAGGTGCAGAGGTGAATGCGCGGGACTCGCTGGGCCTCACGCCCCTGCACCGTGCCGCCCGGGGAGGCCACGTGGAGGTCGCCAGCCACCTCCTGGACAAGGGCGCGCAGGTGGACGCTGCCGGCTGGCTGCACAGGACGCCGCTGCACCTGGCCGTGGAGCGTCAGCACGGCCCCGCTGCCAAGCTTTTGCTGAGCCGAGGGGCCAGCCCTGCCCTGCGGACACAGTGGGGTGAGGCGGCCCAGGACCTGGGGTCCGAGGGGGGCCTGCCACAGACACCCCCTGCCCCTTGCACGGGGCCGGGTCTCTAGCTGCGCAGCTGGGGACTCCACGGCTGGAGCAGGACGGAGAGCGCCCGGCCCTGCCATCCTTGCTCCCGAGGCCGCCTGCCTGACTGGTGGGCACTGCTGAGGGTCTCCTGGAGGGGGCATGGCCTGGGCACTTGGGACCACCGCCATCTCTGGATGAGCACCTGCTCCCCATAGCCCCGGGCTCTGTGCCACTCTGGTAGAGTCTGGGCGTTCAGCAGATCTGAACAGAAGCTGGTGGCCCCTCCCCCTGCCTCTCTCCTGCCCAGGCCTGCACCTCCGTGATCTCTCTGTGCGTGGGGACAGCTGTCCCCCGAAGCCACGTGGAAAGTCATCGCTGTCGTTATTTGATTCAAAAGTATAGTTTTTGAAAGAACAGCTCTCAGGACAGATTTCAACTTTGGGATGTGAGTTGCTGTGCCAAGTCAGCTCCTCTGGCCCACTCTGGCGAGCTTGGTGGGCAGGCGGGGGACAGGGTGCACTGGGCAAAGGGAACCACGAGCGCCAACGCAGCGTGTGCGGGAAGCAGCGGGGGGCGCCGCAGCGGGGCGGAGCAGGCAGCCCGGGGCTGCTCTGGTGGAGCCGCCCATCTTACTGATGGGCTGGATGTGGGGGGCGAGGGGCGGGCAGAAAAGAGCAACGGCTCCTCACTGGGCTCGGGCCAGGCGCGGGGCAGACGGTGGCATCTTGCGCTGCGCAGGGTACTGCAGGGCTGGGCCGCCTCACCATGGCTGGCAACTCCCAAGGAGAGGGCGGGAGGCCTGAATCCAGAAAGGTAGGCCTAGGGCCACATCTTTGGGGCCCTGGGTGGGGTTGCAGAGCCCACCCCCACACACCCTGTGCAGGCCCAGCCACCCGCCTGGGGCGAGGGCTGCAGTGGCCCTGCCCAGATGGGCTTCCGGCCTCCCTGCAGCGGTTCTGAAAACGGCAGCCAGTGCGGGAAATACAGACACCTAGAAAGAAAGAAAACGAAAAACAGCCGGGCAGCGGCTGACTGCCTTTAACAAGCTGTTCAAAGCTCTCCAGGGAATAAAGCGAGCGCGGCAGCTGTGTTTCCTTTGGGCCCAAGACTCCCCCTCTGTGCTCTTTCCACAAGTCCTCTAGCTGTTTCCCTCACCTCCGACTCCTCCCCTTTAGAGCCGGGAGCCTGGGGAGCGTTTGGGTCACCCGAGAGCCACAGGAGTGATGCCCCATGACCTCCAAGGGCAGGCTAAAGCGCGATGGAGCTGTGCCGCCCACTGCCGGCCTTGAAGCTTCAGCCGCTGCGCCGGCAGACAGTCCTGGTGCTGCCGTGCCGCGAGGAGGCCCGCACGAGCCCTCCACACGGACTGTGAAGAGCGAGCAGTGCCCCCAGCCGCCCTCCCCCATTCCAGCGCCGTCCACCGAGTGACCGTCACCAGAGACACCCGAGCCAGAGCTGCCACCCGAGCCCTCCCCAGGCTCCTGCCCTGCAAGATCCTAAGCAAAATAAAACCACGGTTTCACCCCCTAGTTCTGGGGAAATTTGTTACGTGGCATCAACAACCTTATAGTGACCCCCAGGCCCTCCACAAGCTGCGCCTTCTCATGGCTCAGCCCTCCCACGTGCTCCCTCGCCTTGGGGGCTGACGCTGGCACCCCCACTCACTACTCCAACCTCATTGCTTTTTTTTTTTTTTTTGGCCAAAGTAAGATTTTATTTTGAAAGTTCTTTGGAAGAGCCTTAGTAAGGAAACCTAAGACTCCGCTGGTGTTGATTCCAAATTCATCTTCTTTCTAACTTCACCAACCATCTATGTCATGCCAAAAACTTGCTTTCTTTGGCAATTCCTAGTTTTTAGCTTCCAGAAGAAGAAAAGTTTTCCCAATTATCTTCATTTTTGGGGCTTTGAGAGTAGAGTGAAGCTTTATTTCCAGGAAACAGCATATTAGTTGGAGATGTATATTTTTTCAAAAAACATCAAGGGGAGTGGATGTGGCTCAATCAGTTGGGTGTCCACCTACCACACGGGAGGTCCTGGGTTAGGGTCCCGGTGCTGCCTAAAGAAGACGAGCAGACGCCGCCCCTGCCACAAATGAGTGGATGCCACAGGCCAGCAGACGCCGCAGCCCACAGGGAACAGATGCGGCTCAGGCCATTGGGCACTCACCTCTCGTGTGGGAGGTCCCGGGTTCAGTTCCCAGTACCTCCTGGAGAAGACGAGCAAACAATGAGAGACAGATGAGAGAACCATGGGGGGGGGGGGGGAATAAAAACAAATAAGTAAATCTTAACAAAACCAAACAAAAACATCGGAGGAGTTCTGATGTGCCCAACAAAGTGGGATGCCTTGACCAGAGGTGAAGTGGGAAGTTTCCTTTGTGTTTGCTTATTATCGTTTTGCTGCCCCCAGAAACACACACGTGAAATTGGCTTCCAGGGACACGGCCACGTGCGGGTCGCTGGGTTCTGACACCACGAGTCCGCATGGCCAGAGCTCCTGGGAACGCTCGCGTGGTGCGCGGCTCCTCCCACCTCTCTCGAAAGCTCTGTAAATCTCTGCCATTTTAATGTTGATAGTGATGCCAGAAGAAATTGGAAAGTGATTTTCACTTTCTGCTCTGTCATTCTTTTTTCTTTCTTTTTTCTGTTTTTGAGTTTATTTCTGAGTTGCAAAATTATTTCCCCCTCCCCGTGTTTTCAGAATTTCCTGTATCCATATTCAATCTTGGCTGCCACGACCAGACAGACAGCGCGAGGACCTTTTTCTTACATCTGTAGTGGAAACCTTAGCAGCAGACACGAGCTGCTCCAGGGCTGTCAGAGATGCACTGGTCATTTAATTCTGTCATGCATAATGTCACTAAATGATTATCTCGTCTGTCAGTTTCATGAAGAAGCTGATAGTACATTTTTGTGACAACTGCCTGTCAGCCCTGAAGCTGCTCTTGAGGTGTACTTCCAGCCTTCCACGTTGACTGTGTTCAGAGAAGGAATCTGTGGAGTTCATGATCAAAGGGAGCTCAGATTTGTTGTTGGTTCCCTCACAGTGTATCAAACAGGTAGCCCGTCACCTGCTGGCGGAGAGGTAGCCCCATCACCTGCCGGGCGAGGCCGCTGGGGGGCAGGTAGCTCCGTCACCTGCCGGGTGAGGTCTGGAGGGCTGCAGCAGCTGTGCTTGCCGCCCCTGGACCAGCAGTGGCACCGCTAGTGGCCACTCCCCGGGGAGGCAGTGGCCTCCCTACTACTGGGGCACTGGGTGGCATTTTTTTAAAATTTATTTTTATTGTGATAACACACAACGTGAAATTTCCCATTTTAACTGTTTTCACATATACACTTCAGTGGCATTTATTACATCCATTGCAATCAATGACTATACTGATCACATTACATTCATGTCGTGCTGCTGTCACCCACACCCATCACTAACATTCTTGTTTTACCCCAAACAGGAACTTTGTGCCCACCGGGCACGGGCTCCGCTGCTGTCCCTGCCCGCTCCCTCTGGCCTCGGGGCCTCCGCACGTCCTGCCCCTCCGCCTGGCGAGCTGCTCCCTCAGCACCTTGTGGCCTCATCAGTCCCTTCTTTACACAAGCTCCACCTTCGCAGGGAGGGTCTTCTAACATCTCAAACTGCACCCCGAGAGGAAACTCTTCTTGAGCTAGGACGCCAAGCACCTATGGAGGAGGGGCGGGTTAGAAAGTCACCACCGATGCCAGGAGCAGCGAGCACTGGTCTGAGAGCAGGTGGTTCTTGTGATCTGGATGCGGGTCATGGCGGGCGCTGCCCGGGCCCTCGTTCCCCCAAGCTCCATGGCACCCGAGCCGCAGTGCTCTCCCCGCGGCCCCGTCCCTGCCCGAGCACAGCACGCGGCCTGGGGTCTGGCGTTCCTGCCCAGCACATGACTTCTCCAACCGGCAGCCTGTGCTTCAGGACGACAGGTCAGCTGAGGGTCCCCTTGTCTGACCCACTTCCTCTCCCTTTAACAGCCAGTGCCCCGATCCAGCCCGCACTCCTGACTCCACATGCGTCTGCTTGCGGGAAGGGCCGTCATGACACTTAAGCATTTACTGCACAGGGAAGGAGTGGAGAAGCCAGCCCACCTTACCTTAACCAAACAGTCAAAGGGACGTTGCGGCCTCCTGACGTGATGCGCCAAGGACACAAGATCATCTTGGTAGTATTCTTTCAAAAAAACATATACGGGGGAAGCGGACTTGGCCCAGTGGTTAGGGCGTCCGTCTACCACATGGGAGGTCCGCAGTTCAAACTCCGGGCCTCCTTGACCCGTGTGGAGCTGGCCCGTGCTGATGCGCACAAGGAGTGCCCTGCCACGCAGGGGTGTCCCCCATGTAGGGGAGCCCCACGCTCAAGGAGTGCGCCCTGTAAGGAGAGCCGCCCAGTGTGAAAAAAAGTGAAGGCTGCCCAGGAATGGTGCCACACACACAGAGAGCTGACACACAACATGACGCAACAAAAAGAAAGATTCCCGTGCCGCTAACAACAGAAGCGGACAAAGAAGAACATGCAGCGAATGGACACAGAGAACAGACAACTGGGGGGGAAGGGGAGAGAAAAAAAAATATATGGGAAGCAGATGTGGCTCAAGCAGTTGGGTGCCTGCCTACCACATGGGAGGTCCTGGGTTCAGCTTCTGGTGCCACCTAAAGAAGATGAGGAAGACAGTGCGCTGACACAATGGTCTGGTACAGCGAGCTGATGCACATACAACGAGATGATGCAATGAAGAGACATAACAAGGAAACCCAACGAGAGACAACAAGCAGGGAGCGGAGGCAGCTCAAGAGATTAGGTGCTTCCCTCCCACACGAGAGGTCCCAGGTTTGGTTCCTGGTGCTTCCCGAAAAGATGAGTGCATAACAAGCAGACGGCAAGTGCAAACGAGGGGTGTGGAAATAAATAAACACAATAAATCTTTAAAAAAAAAAGTATAATCTGAATCCAATCTTGAGGAAACACTAGCCCTCAATGAGGTAATTCTACAAAATAAATGGCCTCTATCTTCAAGAATGCCAAGATCAAAAAGGCAAAAAATAACAAATGTATAATACTAAGAGTGCTAATTATGAGGTGGGTTGGGAGGAAAATACACCAAATGTAGGAGCAGAGCTATAGTAAGCAGTAATTTTTTAAAAAGGTTTATATTATTTATTGCCCCCCCCCCCCGATTGTTTGCACCTGCTGTGTGCTCACTGTGTCTGCCTGTCTTCTTTTCAGGCCTCTCATGTGGGAGGGAGGAACCTATTGCTTAAGCCACCTCTGCTCCCTGCTTGTTGAGTGTCTGTGTTTCCTTGTGCATCTCTTCGTTTCATTAGCCTGTGGCACCAGCTTGCCGTCTTGCTCATCTTCTTTAGGAGGCACTTGGAACCGAACCTGGACCTCCCATGTGATGAGCCACATCCACTTCCCAGAAGTAATATTTTGAGGATGCTTTCATAGTTGTAACAATTGTTTCACAACAATGCAACGTGCTGGTGGTGGGGTGATGTATGGGAGCCCTGTATAATGATATGTATGATGGTTTGCTATTATTTATACATTTCAAAAAGCGATATTATGTTTGTGAACTGATCTGTTCCGCTGGGCCTGATACCCCTTTGATTATATTGAATTCAGAGGTTTCACATTTTCTTTATTAAATGAAGATTGGGGCTTCGATTCAAGCATGTCATTGGTGGGCGATAAAAACGGACAATCAACAACATTGAAGTAGGTACAAAGAGAAGATACACAGAGAAAGAGAGAGACAGCTCCATAGACATAGCAGAGCCCCTGGAAAAGAGATATGAGCCTGATAATCTTCAGCTGACCTTGTGAACAGAACAGAGCAGCTGAGCCCAGAAAGAAACAAGCCTACAGCTGAGATCAGAAGGAGCTGGGACTACGGAGCCTTAAGAGAGAGGAAGGCTGAACTCTTGCAGACATCGCCCACCATCTTGCTTCAACACATGGAAATAGACTTTGGGTGAGAAAATACTTATTGTGGTAGGAGTTGGACTTATTAGAGCCTTGTAACCGTAAGCTTCTATCCCAAATTAATACCCTTTATAAAAACCAACAGATTTCTGGTACTTTGCATCAGCACCCCTTTGGCTAATAAAATATGCATGCTTGTTTTGTAAGTTCACACTTTTACTATACACTCACTGTTTATGTATGTTCATGCATGAATGATATACTTAAATAAAATTTTCTTAAAAAAAAAAAAGACAAGGGAGAAGGGACTGTTCCCGATGGGAGACTAGAAAGATACTAAATGCAATGCGTGGCCCTGGCCTGGGCCCCATACAGGGTGGAAAACAGGGTATAAAAAGCATTCCATGGATTTGAATATGGACAGCAGGCTAGATAATAGTATTGTAACAATGTTAAATTTCTTGATTTTGGCCATTGTACTGTGGTTTTTAAGACAATGTCCTTGTTCTTAGTAAAATACACAGTGAAATATTTAGGTATCTCCAAATGGTTTAGGAAAAAAGATGCATGTGTTTAAAAATATTTATAAAGATAACTGGAGCAAAATCTAAACAGGAGCTCCTTGCAGCAATTCTGCAACTTTCCTGTAATTTGTAATTACATCAAAATAAAAAGCTACAAATTGCACACTTTACTTTGACCCCTCCCCTTTATTTTGTCCTAAAATACACAAAAAATTTACCATTTTTAAGCATAGTTTAGTGGCACTTGGTACATTCACGATGTCGTGCAATCATCACCCCATCTAGCTCCAGAACCGATTCATAACCCCAGAAGGAGCCCCTCGCCCATAGCAGTCTTCCCCACGCCCCCGCCCCTGGCAACCCCTGCTCCGTGGCGTCGCCTGCCCCGACACTGCGTGTAAACTGGAATCTGAGTCTCCCTGCCCTCCGCGGAGTGCTTCGCGCTTCATCGCGTTGTAGCGTCTACGAGAACTTCCTTCCCTTTTATGGCTAAACACACACGTCCTGAATCCTTTCACCCGTGGAGGGCACAAGGAAGTCTCCCCTGCTCCACCTCCCGGGTCCCCGTCGGACCTGCTGCGCCCCTGGGCTTACGGGCGCTCCGCGAGGGCGGAGGCGCGCGCCCTTCACCTCTCATTTGCGCCCCAACACCGCGGGCCGGAACTGGGGCTTCGGGGAGCAGTTGCCGCGCCGACAGGGCTAGCCCGGCGGCAGGAGACGCATGCGCGGGCGGCCGCCGGGTGGCAGGAGGCGCATGCGCGGGCGCCCTGGAAGTGCTCGGCCGCTGACCCGGAAGCGTTAGTGCCCGCGGGCCGCGGCCCCGCGTCCTCTATCCTGGAGACGAGGGCCGCCTAGTGCGTGCGTTGCTGAGGAGCCGCGTCGCCATGGTCTTCCTCACGACGCGGCTCTGGCTGCGGAACCGCACCACCGACCGCTACTGGCGGATCCAGGAGGTGCTGAAGCACGCCCGGGTAAGTGCCGGCCGTCCCGGGACCCTCCCCGCCGTGCCGGCCCTGCGCCCGGACGGTGCGCGGCAGCCACGTGGCTCCCGCGCAGCCGGGGGGCTCGCGGGGCGGCCCCGCTGACAGGTCTCGCTTCCGTTTTTCTACCCAGCATTTCCGGGGAAGGAAGAATCGATGCTACAGGTTGGCTGTTAGAGCCGTGGTGCGAGCCTTCGTGAAATGCACAAAAGCGCGAAAACTAAAGAAGAGGAATATGAGGACTGTAAGCATGGATCCCGGGGCTGTCCCTTACCCCCGTGCACCTCTCCTCCGGAGCAGTCGCTGTCACTGCGGGGAGGGGACTCGTCTCCGCCCCCCGCCAGGCTGGGAGCTCAGCTCGACGGTCTGCGAGCTGCCTCGAGCCTGCAGCGCCTGGAGCCGAAGTCCTGATGCTCTGCCAGGCGACCCCTCAGCCTTTCCCACTTCAGGGAATGGCTTCTCCATCCCAGCACTTGGGCCGACCGCCCTGCACCCCCGTGCTTCTCACCTCACATCCAACCAAACCCTGGCACATTCTGTCTGCCTGGTGGACAGAACATAGAATCCAGAACCACCCCTCTCCTCACCACCTTCACTGCCACCACCCTGCTCCAAGCCAGCTCGGAGCCACCACCCTCTCTCTACTCTCACATCTCCCCTCTTAACACTCTGTGGTGGCATCTGTCACACTCGTGATAAAAGTCAAATTCTGACAGTCACCTACAAGTCTTCTTTGTTCTAGGACCTTACCACCGCTGATAATCCTCCCTCGCTGGCCCACTCCAGAGCCACTGTGGCTTCTCCTGGAAGAAGCCGGGCGCATCCCCCAGCGAGGTCTCGTGCTTGTGAAAACCCTTCCCTTGGGGTTAACACTGCGTTTTGCTCAGTGCCTGGTTGTTGCTCATCTCCCACTAGAACATGAGCTTTGCAAAGGCAGTGATTTTTCTGTTTTGTTTAATGCTGCAACTCAGGGTCTAAATCAGTAGCTCTTAGTAAATATTGGCTGAACGAATGAAGTGGGGGGGTTGGGGTTAGAAAATATTTCTGATGCTTTAAAGTCAGAAAGTTCTTGCTGACAGTAGATTAGGGTCGCGTCATAGGACCTTCCCACATTCATGCTGGTTTGTTGCAGGAGGGGCAGGAGTGCTCAGCCGGGAGGTTTGGGGCATGGCCCTGAGGCGGGTGGTGTGGTGTGGGTGCAAATCCCGGCTCTCCTCTGGGCCTCTTCTGTGCGCTTCGGGGCATCTCTGTTTCCTCAGCATGGGATAGAGGTGGTGCTGTCCCCAGGACCCTGCAGGGAGTCAGTGGGTACGTGTGTGAAGTGCCAGTTACTGTGCTGCGGAAGCCCTGAGGCAGGTTCCCCTGGAAGCATCCGTCACACCATCTTCTACCCATTTAAGTGTCACTTTGACTCTTCCTTTCCCTTCCTTCACTTCTACCTTACAAACGTGCCTTGAGGCCACAGCCTTCCGTACCTTGACCTGCCTTCCCTCCAGCCTCACCTTTTGGTGTAGGTCTCAGGCCAGGCGTGCAGCTCCTCGCCAGCCAGGTCCTCTACCAAGGCCCCTCCCTCCACATTTGGCAGCTCCTCTTCCCTTGAGATGGTTCACGTCCCTGAAGTGTCTCCTAGTCATCTCTCAGCTCTAACTTTTCGTCCACATGAACCCTTTGTCATACTCTGCTGTGGTATCTCAAAAGTTTTAATTTTAGTAACATATGCAACCTAAGATTTTTCCTTTGACCACGTTCAGATGTATAATTCACTGGTGTTAGCTACATTTAGAATGTTGTGCTACCATCACCATTCTCTTTTACCAAAATTTTCCATCACCCCTAACAGGATTCTGTACCAATCAAGCTTTAGCTCCCTGTTTCCCACCCCTCCCCGGCTATTTACTTTCAAAAAATTCATTTTAGTTCTTCCAGGGCCTTTGCTGGAGAGTGTGGCTGTGAGTTGAGTGGCATTCTGTCACAGGTCTTATGTATCTTAATTTTTTTTTTTTTTTCATGTTTTCTTAGCTTTGGATAAATCGGGTGACAGCTGCTTCCCAGGAACATGGCCTGAAGTACTCGGTGCTGGTTAGCAACCTAGTGAAGGTACGGGGACCAGCTGTTGAGGACGTGGACGCTGTAGAGGGCTGAACACTGCAGAAAACATCCTCTCTGGCCTGTTCCCACCCTGCTTTCTACTATTGGGAGACGTTCTGGCAGCTTGGGACCCCCACCCATCTCTCTTGCCCTGCTAGAAGCAGAGCAGAATTGGGAACAGGGCGAGTGGTGCAGAGACAGGAGCCCTGATGGCCCCCATCAAGGGAGAAGGTAGAAAACTTTGGCTTTAATTTTCTAACTCCAAAGTTTTAATAATGAATGCTTTTTACTGATTTTTTTTTGATTGTATGCAAAAAAGAGGGCAGTGTTTTGGGGGGGAGGAGTAGACTAAAAATACATGTGGCAAAACCTCAGTAATTGTTGAAGCTGGTTGATTGTCATTCCCTCTGTTTTTGTATACATTTAACAATTTTCCTAAAAAACTAATGGGGACCGATCGACCCTCCCCAGCCTGTAGGAGCCTTAGTCCTCCTTGCCATAGCACACCTGAGCCTGGCAGATAGCAACCTGCCTAGATTCACCTTTTACAGTTCAACCTGCTAGAGGAGAAATGGCAAAAAAAACACACCCTTCTTTGGAGAGTCATGTTATTGACCAAACAGTTTAGTCTGCATGTATTAAAAAAACCCAAACATTTTAGAAAGGCCTTGTAATATAGAACTCTCAAATGCCAAGTGACAGTGTCTGGGGATGTGAGTATAGAAAATGTGACTTGGAGAAAAGATCTACGTGAGAACAGTTTTCACATCAGTGCACTGGGAAGCATCTTGTATGCCCAGCATGTGCTCAGTCTTTGTTGGCCACCACATGGGAAGCTATTCTTGTTTCTTTGAAGAGTAAAAGTAATGGGCATATTTAATTTCAGAGTTCCTGAAATTTATGGGAAACAGGCCATTGATTGCTTATGCAGGGAGTCTACTGTTCTGACATGTAAATGTCAAGATTGTTTTCCTTTAAATTGGACATGGTATAGCAGTAAAAGGAGTACAGGTTCCTGTTGATATGCAGATGAATGAAAAGTACTTGATCAGGGGGACCCAGGCTGACAAAGCTGAAGGTAAGGCAGCTTTCAGGGGAAGGTCAAGGACCTCACAGGTGCCTCGCGTACTCCAGGTGGGTAGGAGTGAGGCTCAGTGAGCTTACCTGCTGAGCTGTTTGTTGCCCCCTAAACCGTTCTGAGGGATCGCCACTGAGGTGGTTCTCTTAGTTGCTGCTGTTCTGCTCAATGACATGTATACTCAAAAATAAGCACCCAAAAGATGAGAAAGAATTTGAGCACATTCAACAGGTAAAAGTGGAAGACAGCAGTAGTATAGAAAGTACTGCCCCAAAGCACAAAAAAAATTTAACTCCTTCACAGTGAGACTGTACATAAAAGGACTCTGCAAACCAGCAAATGAGAAACATGTCGAGTCGTGAGCAAATGTATAGTTTATATTTCAGCTTTGCTTGTACTTCCTGTTCAGAGCAGCTGAGCGACTTGTGAAAGGATCGAAAACTTATGCAAGCTTCATAAACATGTTTTCTCAAATCTTCAGGTGTATTTCTATCTTGTGATTGTCATGTTAAAACAAGGTCAAGTGTAGGAAACATGTTCTGTGAACTACCAACAGGATGATTAACATCACACTGGTCCTTGGGGAACACAGAGCAGACATGGGCTACACAGTTACCAGTTCATACAACTAACATCACTCAAGACCTACTTGTAACCAAAGAAATCCTTAAAGAGAAAAAGCAGGGGTTGTGGGCATCTTGTTTCTACCTGTACCAGGTCCTGTCTTCAGGATTTTACAAAGAGCTGAGTGGCAAGCTTAGACAGCCGGCCGGAGTCCACCCTCTTCCTGATGGGAGCTAGGCTTGGGAGGGAGAGGAACTGCCCGAGGGCACACGGGTGGGACCCGGTGGAGCCAGGGCCTGCCCATCTCCCCTGGCTGCATTTGTGGAATGGAGACATCCTCCCTCTTTGGCTCCTTAGGCTTGCCGGCAGCCTGTTCACTTTTTGAAATTAGCTTTGGTTTTACTTAATGGGCTGTTTAGCTCTCTGCTTCCTCCACTTGCCACAACCTGGGGCCTTGCACATCCCTTGTCCTGTCTGGTCTTGACTGCAGGTACAGCTTTCTCATCTGAGCTGGATAAAGGATGGCCTCAAGCCAGCAGACCTAATTGCGGGTGGTGACTGCTGACCCTAAACAAGGTCCCTGGTTCCATGGACTGACCCAGGACAGGGTCCCTGCTATGGTCCGTGACATGGGCAGGCCCTGGGAGGACAGGAACTGTGCACCCTGGAGCCAATAACAAGTACACTTGGCACCCAGCTTTGGTGCTCAGCCGCTTTCCTGATAACGTGGACAAAACGGGGTCGTCTTAGGTTTGACTAGAATGCATTTCTATACTGATGGCAATTTCTCATTCTTTCTCTTCCCAGTGTCAGGTGGAGCTCAACAGGAAAGTACTTGCAGATCTAGCCATTTATGAGCCAAAGACTTTTAAATCTTTGGCTGCTTTGGCCAAAAGGAGGCGTGAGGAAGGATTTGCTGCTGCCTTGGGAAACGGAAAGGAGCCAGAAGGTGTATTTTCCCGCGTGGTACACTACCCCTGATGGGGACTCCCTTTGGCTGCTGGAGACAACACACTTATTCCCTGATGGTTGTAACAACTCAAATAAGAACAAAAGAATTGAATCACAGTTTGTAAGTTATTTGCAGTTGTGAAATTACATTTCGTAAATAGGCATGAAGGCAGGTCCCTCATGCTGGGACAGATTCTCAGAACTATCTTATCTAGATTCTTAGAGTAAAGCTTGTTTGGTGTTCAGCTTTGTGAATCGTGCTTTCTGGCATCAAGCAAACCCGTCGTGCACCTCTGGGGAGCCTGTCAGCAGCCGTGGCACGGTGGGAAAAGCACCATCAGGGCGAGAAGTCCCTGGTTGTGGGATGTCACCTCTTTGAATTGGTTTATGTCTCTCAACTGACCCTGTCCCCCATCGGACACTCGCCCTTTTATGCCCCTGAAGGTCCCCACTGGGCTCTGACTTTACCCCACATCCATCCAGGTTCCCCATTCAGGACTCACCTCCTCCGTGCTCCAAGCACATTCTGGCTTGGCTCCAGCAGGGACCCTGTGACCAGATTCTTCGGCTGTGTCCCGCTCACCTCCAATAGGCCCCCTGCCCTGCCTGCAGCAGGCAGGCTGGCTCTCTTGGTCGTGGGCTCACCCCAGCCACAGGGATGCCAGGGAGGGGCTCAGTGCCATCAGGCCACAGGGTGAGGTGGTTTAGCTCACAGGTTTCTGCTTCCCTGTAGATACTCAGATTCATCAAATCTAGAGTCAGGCCCTGGAATCTTCCCAAGTCCATGGGACTGATGGGGTCGGCCCTGCACCTTCCTCGTGCCTCGCCACCTGCCCACCATGCACCCCTCCCATCAGCAGGTGACCTGCCTCCGCCCAGACCATCACCTCGGTCTGCATCCACACCTCTCCTTTCTGGTCACAGTGGACTATGGATCCCCACCCCCATTCTGGCCAGCTTCTCCCCTGGGGTCTGAGGCGGACCCCTCGTCCTCTCAGGGCTCTGGCTCCCTCCGTATCCTGTTTTCCCTGTACTCTGAGCCCCTCCCCCATTCCCTAGTCTGCTCTCCTTTCCCGCCAGGCTTCTTGCACCCACTCCCCACCTGCTCTCTGTCTGGCCCACCACGGGCTGACCCACCACGGGCTGACCCACCATGCCTCTGGCAGCTCATCACCACCAGCAGGACTCAGAATCCAGGGATTGCTTTTTTAGCCCTTGCTTTCCTTTCTTCTGAGCATCCCTGAACCCTGAGCACCACACACTTCAGAACTTGCCTCCTGCAAGCTGGGATGACACATCCTCAGGGTTCCCTCCTCTTGCTGCACCTTCTTGCTCTCCCACACACTCCTCCTCTCTGGGGCTTGGGCCTGCATACTCATACTCTGCCCCAGGAAAGCTCCAGGTTCAGGGCACTAGCTGCTGTCTCCCATGTCCATTGCAGACCTCCCCTGAGCTCTAGAGCTGCTTGTCCTGCTACAGCCTAGACATGGCCTTCTGCTCCAGAGGGACCCAAACTGGGCGCCCATCTTCCCCACGTACTCCCAAACTGTCCTGTGGAAGCACCTGGAGTCAGGGCTCCTTCAGATACCTACACCTCCAACCCCACCCAGCCCTAACTACCTCTGGTTGTGTCTGAGCCGTCCACTTTTCTACATGCCAGGTAACCATCTGTTCACGGCAGCGCCAGCTCTGGCTTCAGCTGCTTCTGGTCCTCGTCTTGTTTAATGATGGCCTCTGGACCATGAGCACTTGGAGGCCAGCGGCAGTGCCCTGCCACTGTCACTCCCGTTGCATTGTACACACAGGCGCTCAGGACTGGTCAAGTACTCAGTAAGTGGTTACTGGACAATAGCTTGGAGCACCAAAGAGCCTGTGGCATGTAGGGTCAAGTTATGTGTGCACTGCCTGCTCTTCTACGTTTCAACTTGCTAAAGGAAAAAGGGAATGTCACGGACCACTGAGGGCATTTGTGGCACCCACCCTCCAGCCAGGACCCAGAGCTCCCTTTGGTACAGCTCCAGGGCCTGGTCCTGATAGGCTAAAGCCATCAAATCTTCACCCCGCCTCTAGCCAGTCACTGTTGAGGGCATGGGCAAGGGTTAGTCAGAAAGGGAGTGTTCTGGACAGTGTGCTGCAGCCCTTTTGCCAGCAGGTAGGGGAGATCCTGGTGCTGCCAGCCTTGGGAAGGGAGATGGGTGGGCCCAGGAAAAGCGAGAAATGGCATAAGGGACATTGTCTGGGCTGCTGAACCAAGTCCCTCCAGAAGCCAGTGCCCAAGTGGACTCTTCAGAGGAGAGAAGTAGTGGATGCCTCTGGGTTTGAGCCGGCTTGAGTTGAGTGCAACATCACTGCACTGGCAGGTCAGAGTGTAAGAGCCTGCCCCTTCCCCCCAGGCTTCTCAACCCATCCCCTACTGTCTCCAAACTCCCTACCCCAAGCTGTCGCTCTGGCTGGGGGCTCATATAGTCCTGGTGATCATTTGGGGCAACTAGTGCAGCCACAGGAGACGACACAGCTCCTGCTCCTCCTCAATAGCGATAGCAGCCCTGCTGCCCCGTGAGGTAAAAACCACCAAAAAGGCTGACAGTCCCGGACCAAGGAGCCAGGCCTGGGCTGGGCCTTGCCACGCGCTCGTCACAAGCCTCTCCTACAGAGGAGTACACGAGAGCCAGTAAGGTCAGGGGAGGGTCACAAACGCATAAAGCCCCACCACTAGCTCGCCAATGTTTTTAGGAAAAGTTCAGGCGCTCTCCACGGTGTGCCGTGCGCCTCCAGCCCTGGCTCCTGCGGACCTCTTCAGTCTCCTGGCCGTGCTGCCCTGCCCCGGAACCTTGTGCGATTTGGGGAAACATGGGATCCAATGACGTCGCTTTCCTCTTTACCCATCTCTCTGCCCTGTGGGCTGAACTTTAAAGGCAAGAACTTGTGGAATTTTTCCGGTGTTCCTTTCTGCGTGTCCAACCCTCGGCGTCAGGAACGGTTGAAGAGTAAGGTCCGTGGCAGCTGCCACGCACATCGACCCGGGCAACAAGTAACTGCCCGTGCGCCGCGCACGCGTAGGGAGCGGTTTACCAAGCTCGGGCGCAGACTGCGGCCACAACCTCTCCTGAAGCGCAGTCCGCCACGGCCAGAGCGGGAAGGCGGGGAGGGCCCTCGGGCGGCAGCTTGAGGGATCGCCCGGACCCCCCGCGGGCCCCTCTCGGGACCGGCCGCCGAGACGGGCGGTTTCCGAAACTTGGCGGCAGCCGGGGACCGCGCGAACTGCGCGCCTCAGGGCCTCTGTGCGGAGCGCGGGGCACCCCGGGGAGGCCCCGCCACGCGGAGGCGCCGTCGCGGGCCGCGGGCTGCAGCTTCCGGGTCGGGCCGGGGCCGAGGCCGCGCCCCGGGCGCCGCGCAGCCCTCTGGGTAACGAGCCGCCTCCGCACGCGCCGATTCCGGCGTCGGCGACCTGCGCGGCGCTGACGGGCAGGCTGCACGGCCAATCGCCGCGAGGCGCGGCCGGGCCTCCGCCGCTCCAGCCAATGGTGCGCGGCGGGGCGGGGCGGCGGCGGCCGTAGAGCGTCGTGAGGAGCCGCCCTGCCGGGAAGGAGTCGAAGAGGAGTCGGCGGCACAAAATGGCGGCGGCCGCGGCCGGGGCTCTGGGACCGGCGCCCCCCGCGGCAGCGGCCGGTGTTCCGGGCGCGGCGGGCGCAGCTCCCGGGGCGCAAGGGGTGCTGATCGGGGACCGGCTGTACTCCGGGGTGCTCATCACGCTGGAGAACTGCCTCCTGCCCGACGACAAGCTCCGCTTCACGCCGTCCATGTCGAGCGGCCTCGACACCGACACGGAAACCGACCTCCGCGTGGTGGGCTGCGAGCTCATCCAGGCGGCTGGTATCCTGCTCCGCCTGCCGCAGGTGAGGGCGCGGCCGCGGGCCTCGGACGGAGGTAACCGCTGCGCCGGCGCCGGGTCGGCCCTTTGTTGGCGGCCGCACGGGGCCCGGCGCCGACCCCCAGCCCGTCGCTCAGTCCTTCCGTCCCCCCGTTCCCCCGGCTTCCTCCCCTCCCTCCATCACTCTCCCACGTCCTCCTGGCCTCGTCGCCCCGCCGCAGAGCAGGACCCGCTTCCGAGCCCGTTTTTTGGCCTTCCCCTGGTTCCCCCGCCGCTGTCTGGGAGCGGGGCCCAGCTCCATCGCTGCCGCCCTTCCTCCTCCCCCAGTGGGGCCCTGCGGCGGTTGGTCTCCCCGTCACGGGGGCCTGCCTGCGGGACGACACGGGCTCGACCTCCAGGCAGCTGGACACATCAGGAGCCTTTTTAGATGTTCGAAGTGCTTTTGGATTTATTCTTGCACCCAAAGCCATTTGAAGCTATGATTGAGTTCTAAGCTGCACAGCTCTTGAATTATGCTACTGAAAGTGACAAACTCTTTCTCTTCTCCAGGTGGCCATGGCCACGGGGCAGGTGCTGTTCCAGCGGTTCTTTTACACCAAGTCCTTTGTGAAGCATTCCATGGAGGTAAGGGCCTGCGCATCCTAGGGTTTCTTACCCTCTGAGGTGTGTGACACCCAAGCTTGCTCAGTGTTTTGCCCAGGTGCTCTGTATCTCAGTGTGGGGGACTTGCTGTGCTGAGAGACCTGGCTCTCACAAGCAGCCTTTTATTTTTGTGGTACTGTGAATACAACATAAAATGTTTCGCTTTAACCTACTTTGAAGTATGCAGTTCAGTGCTGTTATTTACGTTTATGATGATGTGCTGCTATCTCTACTGCCATAGCACTCCTGAGCCCCTGGAGGCGGTCAGGGTGGGAACAAACCTCTGGATATTGCAATGTTTACATTTCAGCACGTGTCAATGGCCTGTGTTCATCTGGCCTCCAAAATAGAAGAGGCCCCAAGAAGGATACGGGATGTCATCAACGTATTTCATCGCCTTCGACATCTGAGAGAGAAGAAGTGAGTTTTATGTTTTGTTTTTCACTCAGAACTCTCATAAACGTCTTCTTGGTTTCATGGTCATGCCAGCGTTTCTGTAAGAAAACTCGGCGTGTGAGGTTTAAATCTGTGGTCGTGCACTGATGTATTCCCAGGCGTCCAGAACAGGGCCTGACGCTTGGGGCTCTTAGCAGAGATTGTTGAATGAACAAAGGGGCTCCGGTAAGGAAGGGCAGGCATTGTGGCTGCGGCGTTTCCTGGTTCGCCCATGTCAGTTCAGAGCCCTGGTCTCTGGTTTCCTCCTCATCCCTGCTGTGGAGCAGGTACATTCAGCCTCGGCACACTGACATCGGACACAGTTGTTCTGTTGCATGGCTGTCCTGCGTGTGGTAGGATTTGGGGAGCGTCCCTGGCCGCTGCCCGCTGGAGTTCAGTTGATGGTTACTGTGCCCCAGAGCCGTCTGTCTGCAAGCCCAAGGGGGAAGGTGACAGATGAGGTTGCGTAGATTAGTGTTGGGGTCTGGTGATGTCAGCTGATGGGGTAATGTCAACGTCTGCATGGCGCCGGCGCCAGTGTTTTTGTATTAGATTCTCAATTTCCGGTGGTAATCATGAGATTTGAAAGGCTTTGTTTTATTTGACCTTTATGCAAGTCATTTGCTTTGTTTTTGTAGGAAACCTGTGCCTCTACTATTGGATCAAGATTATGTTAATTTAAAGAACCAAATCATAAAGGCGGAAAGACGAGTTCTAAAGGAGCTGGGCTTTTGCGTGCACGTGAAACACCCTCACAAGGTGGGTGCTCAGGGCTGGGGCAGTCTGGTGCCAGTGCTGCTGTGTCCTGTTTTACAGTCACTGCTGAATTTGGCTTCTGAAGGGATTTAGTGTGTCCTGGACTTGGCATTCTAGTCCATGTCTAATCTCACAACGCTTCTTCATTTGTTAGCCTTCTCCTGTTATCCATTAATGATGTTTTTTTTAAGGCTTGTAGAATTGGCATCTTTTAAGCTTGAGCTCTCGAAGATAGTGGTAAATTTGTAAAAATTGACTCTATTGGTATTAATTTTTCTTTTTCAACAGCTCGTTAGTTTCTAAAGTTGGCTTAGTAATAGCCTTTTGCCATCTTGTGGGGGTTTGAAGAATGCTGAGCCCTTTTATTTTGAAATGGACTAAAACAGTTTTGCAGCAACTGTTGATAAACATCTTTGATTTCATTCCCCTCTTATTGGTGGGTTTCCTTACATCTTCCTTCTTACTTGCTTGATTTTTTTGTTGTCATTTCAAATTCTTGGTAAACTTTTCAAGTGCAGCTTTAAATACGTTTCTTCGCTTGCTGGAGGGTTTTCACGTAGTGTCTGTGCGAGTTAGTGATTGGTGCAGAGATGTTTAGGCCAGGCCAGCCTCACTGTGGAAAGGTATCAAAGACGAGCGTGAGGTGTGGCTGAGTGCTGGCTGTGAGAAGTGAGGCCTCCCGCAGCAGGGTGCAGCTCTGTCCTCACGTGCGTGCTGCTGCCCCACTGCCAGAGCAGGGAGCAGGTGCATCAGCAAAAGCTCACCCTCAGCCCGTCCGCTGGGTGCGCGACTGGGAAGCCACTCCTGGAGTCTAGCATGACGCTCTCACTTGCTGCATGGATGGCCAAAGATCGGAATTCTTGGCTCTCAGGATTCTTGGTAATAACTGCCTGACCCGTATCTTCCAGATAATCGTTATGTACCTTCAGGTGTTAGAGTGTGAGCGTAACCAACACCTGGTCCAGACGTCATGGTGAGTTGATTTTCTTTGTTTTTTGAGACCAGCAAGGGCAATGGCAGAATGTGTTGATTTAAGGCCTTGGGCAGTGGGTGGTCTGTCCCATGCCTGTGGTTGTGGGCTCCAGTTGCCTGAAGCGTCCAGTGTTACTGCAGTGTAAATTCCAGTCAGCCTCCCAAAATGTCAGGCACTGGCTTAACGGTAAGGTGGCCGATACCCTCCCCTCCCCTGCCACCACCCTCAGGTCACAGCGGTCAGTGGGCTTCCCTCTGGGGACTGTTGCCTTGGCACATGCAGGGCCTTTCCCCAGGGGAACTGGAGGCGCCAGATGCTAAAGTAGACCAAGTGGTCAAACACCTGCTGTGAAATTGTTTCTAACTGCTTCTCTAGTAAGAGAGTCTGGTGGGAGGGTGAGAAGACTCCAGTTCTGGGGACTGGTGATAATGCCTGCACTAGCTGCGAAGCCCGCAGTGACAGTTAGTGTCGGGGTATGAGGTGGGTTTTCTTCGGTGGAGTTAAGTCTGTAAGGGTCATGTTTTGCTGACTGAATTGTCTGGTGCTATGACGCATTAGTAGAGAACCTGTTTTGACTTTTCTTTTCTGTACTCTTTCAATCAAAGGGTAGCCTCTGAGGGTAAGTGACTAAGACTTCTCCTCTGCTGTCCAAACGCTTTGGTGCAGGGACAGCGGCCGTCACCAGCCGGTCCAAGGCAGGCTCTCCACAGAAGGCTGCTCTAGACAGGTGGTATGCGTACGATAGCATAGTGGTGGCCCACTGCTGCTTGTGGCTCTCTGACGATTGTGCTGCTTGTTAATCCTGTCGTGCTTTGATCATTGTACCCATTAGACCTGATAACTGTCTTGACTTGAATTTTGTCCTTTTAAAACTGTACCTGTAAGATAAAGATGCAGTACCTTTTTCTCAAAACAAAAACAAAAAACTATAGAAGGCTGTAAGAATCAAGGTGTTGAATTGGCTGCTGGGGACTCAGGCTGGCAGTATGAGATTATGTCATTTCTACAAGTCCTAAAGTTGCTCTTTTTAGCAGCTGAGTGTTGAAATATCCTAGTAAAAGGTGTGCATCTTTAAATTATTCCATGGGCACTTTTTAATATTGTAATTTACTTCAAATGTAGCAATAAGTTTATGTTTTAAGAACTTCATTTGTTTCGTTTTGGGGATTTAAAAGTTAACAAATCAATATTATCATCATGCTTGGTGTACTTAAAAATTTTATTAGAGCTAAAAAAATGAATACTGATGGTTTCATGCTTAAATATGTGATCTGTTTACTGGAAAAGTTGTTCTCAAACATAAGTGGTGCTCCCTACAGTCGCTTTTCCATGACTGTTTCTCCACACCTTGAGCTTTCAGAACCAGATGCTGATACAGTCACCTGTAGTCTTTGAGGTCTAGAAATCTCTGAGTGGGTTTGTATGTTACAGTTTCCTGGGTTTAGGGGAAAAGGTATCAGGGTGGGGGGGCTGTATGAGTAAAATGATAATATGCCTTATCTCAGTCTGGATGCAGCCAGGATTGGGATATGTTAGGAGCAGTGAACATATCACCGACACAACTCTTTAATGGAATTAATTCTTTGTTTTTGTAACATTGAAAAAGCTGAAATTTGATTTTAATCTATTAAATCTTAGAGAAATAGAGCTTTAAGGACAATGTTGGAAATGTAGCCAGTTTTAAGATCCTTTAACTTTAAAAAAAAATGCACATGTTTTGTATTTTTATATCTTTAAAGTACAGTAAAGTTTTTTAAAAGTACTGATGTGATAAAACTTAGTATTTGTTGTTTTTGTCTGATTTTATGAATGTTCATTTTAAGACTCCTTGTTGAAATGGGACAGTTTGGAAACGGTTCTTTGATAAGCCTGAGAAGAGGACTTCCTTGGGTGCTGCGCCTTCCTCTGCATGACGCCCCATGCACCGGAGCGCCCCCGAGGGCGCTTTCCCTTCCAAGCGGACTCCCTTCTGGAAGCTGCGACTTGGCCGTCAGGAGGGACAGGCTGTGAGCGCTCCTTGGAGTAAAGGCACCGAAGAGGGGGCTTGTCTGAGGAAGCCTTCCCGGGGCCGCGTGCTCATCCGGCCATTTGAGTTTGCATGTTTCTCTGCACTACGGATTTTGAGCATTTAGATTTCTTTCATCCAGTACATTTTAACCACTGCAGTAGACATATTCTTTCTGAGGCATTGTGCTTTGCATGAGAGCAGACCGAGAGTTGAGGGGGAAAAGTAAAGTTAAAATTGGTTCTCTTTCATAGCAATATGTATTGTCTGACATTCAGCCAGCTTTTTTTAAATTTTTTTTTAATTTTTTATAATGATTTCTCTATCTTCCTGTCTACATTCAGGAAAAGGAGCTAGAATGTTTCTCCATTAACTCTTGAGATTTCCAGGACTGTCTAGCTCTGAGTCCTAGAAATAGACCACTTAGAGGAGTAGTGCCTTTACTAGGTGATGCAGGCGTATATTCTGGCTTGCCAGGGGCGTTGCAATTCTCCCTGTGTTTGGTTTTCAGGAATTACATGAACGACAGCCTCCGCACCGATGTCTTTGTGCGGTTCCAGCCCGAAAGCATTGCCTGCGCCTGCATTTACCTCGCCGCCCGGACACTGGAGGTCAGTGCTTTGCTGCTGGAGAGAGGGTCTCCTCTTTCTCCAGCCCCCAGTACACGTGATTCTTCAGATCACACTCATCTGTGCCAGTAAAAGGATATTTTTTGGTGACCAGCAGGCTGTTTCTCGTTGACTAACTTGTAAACAAACCCTGTTGTTCACAAAAGGAACTGTGATGGCATTGTGTTTGCAGATTCCTTTGCCCAATCGTCCCCACTGGTTTCTTTTGTTCGGAGCAACTGAAGAAGAAATCCAAGAAATCTGCCTGAAAATCCTGCAGCTTTATACTCGGAAAAAGGTTTTACTATGTGTTTTCTCATGACCTGTATATATGTATGTGTTTTACATGTATGTACGTGTTCACGTTCGGTTATTAGCTTCTGTCTCTGAGCGCCTGGTTTCGGCTTTTGCAGGTTGATCTGACACACCTGGAAAGTGAGGTTGAGAAGAGGAAGCGTGCAGCAGAGGGGGTGAGGGCCCAGGCCAGGCTGCTGCCGGGCAGCACACAGGGCCCTGATGGCACCGCAGGGTTCTCGCCTGCCCCCAAGTTGGGTGAGTGTCTCCAGGGCTCATGTGAGTGACCCTCCCGGGACTGCATAGGGGTGCGCCCTTCCTCCGTCAAGATTCCTCCTAAAATGGCATCTCGCTTGTCTGGGGTCGTTGTGGCACTGGCATGCCTGACGGACACTTGGAGCAGCGCTTTGAAGTGAGACTCAGGGCTCCCTAAAGGAGTTTGTTTTTTGTATTTTTATCAGCAAGGTGTATAAATAGGCTTTCTGACCTGTTTGTTTATGGGACATAGCCAATTAACTTGTCCTTCGGTGAAAATTTTATATATGAATTTGGGGCCTGTAGACTGTATCATCAGATCCTGGAGTTGAAGCAACCCAGTCCCTGAGGGGTGAAGGGTTGTTAGACAAATGGCTTTTGGCATCAGAGTAGGAAGTCACTGTTGGTACATTTCTCCACCCGTCCCAGAGGGCAGCATCTTGTTCTGCTCTTGCCTGTTTCTTATTGAAACTATTTTCTGATTATTGGTTTTTAACTTGTACTTGATTCTAGTAGAATCTCCCAAAGAAGGTAAAGGAAATAAGTCCTCCCCACTCTCTGTGAAGAATGCCAAAAGGAAAACAGAAGGCACGAAGAAAGCCAAGGCCGACAGCCCAGTGAACGGGTAAGACAACATGCGTCGCTGCTCTGCTCCTTCATGGGGTCCACGGGCTAGACGGGGTTGTTGATTGTGCTCCTGTCTTCACAGCTTGCCAAAGGGAAGAGAGAGCCGGAGCCGCAGCAGGAGCCGTGAGCAGAGCTGCTCAAGGTCCCAGTCACGGTCTGCCTCTCCCAAGAGGAGGTGCGTGCGCCTGGGGCCTCCCCGGGGCTCCAGGCTGCGGAGGGTGTCGGCCAGTGCTTCCTTCCTGACCCTGAGCAGGCGGCTCGTTTTCTACCCTGAGCTTGCTCTCCTGGAAGCCCCTGGGGGTGGGACCAGGGACCCGGGAGGGGGCTGCTCACCCAAGGCTGGTGGTGTTGTTCTTCACAGGAAAAGCGAAAGTGGCTCGACATCCAGTGGGTCCAAGTCCCAGAGCCGCTCACGGAGCCGGAGCGACTCCCCCCCAAGACAGGTGCACCCTGGCGCTCCCTACAAGAGCTCCAAGGTGAGGGGCTACCGCAAGGCCAAGGACTGCAAGTACACCACGCAGAAGCCTCCCGAGTCTCGGAGCCGGAGCTCGTCCCGTTCACGGAGCCACTCCCGGGAGCGGCCTGACAATTCGGGGAAATATAAGAAAAAGACTCATTACTACAGAGACCAGCGGCGGGAGCGCTCACGGTCCTATGAGCGGACGAGCCATCGCTATGAGCGGGACCACCCTGGGCACAGCCGGCACCGGAGGTGAGGCGCCAGAGGCCCCAGAGTGGCTGCCCCACATCACACCTGCCTTGCTGTGACCAGCCCCTTCTCTGACTCTCTGGACCTTGAAATGAATTTTGAGATGGGGTTGAGGGGACGGCGTGGTGCCCTGTACGCCCACCCGTGGCCCAGCGTGTCTGTGGCCCAGGGCCGAGGCACACCCCTTCCTGGTGCGGGGCCCCCACTCAGTGCGGCTCCGTGGGGACTGGATGGAGACTCCTGTGCACACGTCGCTGTGGGTGTGACTTGGTGCTAGGCAAGCTGTCCCTTCTCCCCCAGGCTGATACTCAATTACGTGAACCACGATGATTTAGAACCTTTGCCTATATTAGGTTGTACTTATGTACATACTCTGCCATGTTAAACAGTATGAGAAGATGGCCTTGCTAGCCGGTCGTTCTCTGTCTACATTGTAAATAGATGTGTTTAATACAAGGTAAAGCTGTATATCAACATGCAGAACTTGAACTCTGTCAGCTTAAAACTTGTGTAGAGAATTCTGATTTTTAAAATGTGAAGGTATTTAGATCTGTGTTGAAAGTCGTATATTTTTATCTGTGCAATGCTGAGTGCAGGTCACCAGCTCCTAAATAGAGAAATTTCCTATATATGCATTTTATGTGATTTAAATAAACGCAATTCTCTCTACTCAGGACATTTGGAGTGTTAAAGGATTTGTAGCTTGCCCTCTTGTGGAGACCAGTGCCGCCCTGCCCCATGCCAGGGCGTCTGTCTTGGCAGCTTGCTGTCTCGTTCTCTTCACTGGGTTCCTTGGAGTGTTGGATTTCATATCAAAACCCTTCTTATACCTTCTCTTCTGCAGAGGGCTTAGAGGGCCCCGAGCCCACCTGCAGGTCAGGGCAAGGGTTTTCTTCTTAGTGGCCTATAGAAGGGAAGGTTTGTAATGGGCTAAACTGATGTGGAAGCCTCCCCGGCACTTGGCAGAGGGGCTGAGCAGACGCGGGCCTGCCCCCTGCACTGCCCCTGCAGAAGTGCCCAGGAACCAGGCGGCTTGGCTGGGCCCTGGTAGGCACCCAGCCACACCAGCACTCCAAATAGCCCTCCCTGCTGTATGTGCAGCCGGCAGGGCTGCCTGAGGGGGCCACCGGTTTGCTGCCAGGATGGGCTTCTCTTCCCCCAGGGAGCACCTGAGCTGGCACCAAGATGTGTACTCGGAACCACAAGCAACCACCTGCACCTGAGAGTGCTGTCCTCGGGCCAGCCCAGGGAGGGTGCTGGCAGGCTGAGCGGCAGCCTTGGCCACCTGACGGCGATTCTGGATGAGAGTGGGCCTCCTGTAGGCTCGTCGTGTGTGTCCCAGCTCCTGGGAATCCTTCCAGAGGAAGCAGCCTGAGGGGGGTATCCAGGGACTCCTGGCCAAGGGGGACAGGGCCGAGAGGGGCCCAGAATTATTGTACCTCTTTTTATCTCACTGGGGCTTCCTCGTATGTGACAAGTCGCTTCTTTCCTGATGCCTTCAAATTCCTGTCTTTGTTTTTGGATTTTATTTAATTTTATTTCACTTTATTTTTAATTTTAAGTTTAATTTTTTGAGGTACTGGGGCTGGGAATTGAACCTGGGACCTCGTCCGTTGGAAGGCAGTGCTCAGCCATTGACCTACTACACCTGTTCTCTTCTCTTTGGATTTTGACTTGTTATAAGATCTGTGAGCGTGCATCCTGCCGGGAGGTTGAGTGTCCTGGATGAAGGCATTCGTGTCTTCCGGGAGATCTGGGAAATGTTTGACCGTTTCTTCAGATCCTTTTTCTGCCCTATTCTCCCTTGTCGGTCGGGGACTCCCATGGTGTGTATGTTGTATGTGTTTAATGGTGTCCCACAGGTCCCTCAGACTCTTCGTTTTTCTTCAGTATTTTTTCCTTCTGTTCTTCACACTGGAAAATCTCAAATATCTTCAAGTTTTCTGATCCTTCTGCCAGTTCAACTCTGCCATTGAATCTTTAGTTTTTCTGAAGTAGCTGATCCCACACGGATCTGCCATCAGACGCTGCATCTGGAGGACGGTCCTCACAGCCTGCCTGGCAGTGGCAAGCTGCACGGGAGCTGGGCTTCCACGTAGTTGGGGCATGAGGGGTGGTAGCTGCTGCCTGGAGGGTGAAATTCACTGATATTTACTGCAGTTTAGCAGCATCTTCAGCTCTTACCTGGGTGCAGCACAGTGTTCCACTACAGAGTTCCAAAATAGCTGATTCTGACAGTTCCTACAGTTCAATACGTTTTGGCGGAGGGACTGGTTCCTGGAGCTTCCTAAGTATGCCATCTTCCATAATCGTATTTTTTTAAAAATTTATATATATTTTTTATTAGAGAAGTTGTGTGCTTACGAAACAATCATGCATAATGTGCAGAATTCCCATACATCACCCCTCCACCAACACCTTGCATTGTTGTGGAACATTTGCTACATTTTACAAAAGAACTTCATCAACATATTACTGCTAGTTATGGTCCATAGCTTACATTTGGCATATTTTTCCATACACCCCTGTTAACACCGTATTAGTATGTACGTCTGTTATTCATGAGAGAACACTTGTACTGTTGACCGCAGTGCACCTCCCGCCACGTAGTTCGCCGTGTTGTTATATAAGCCGGTGCCTCGTGCGATCCGTCCAGGGTACACTCAGTAGCTCTCACTTTCCTCAGAGTTGTACAGTCATTGCCTCAGTAAATTTTTGAATGTTTTCTTAGTCCTGAAGAAAAATTCCCATAACCCTCTTATTATTGACACTTAGCATTGATATAGGACCTTGATACTGATGCAAGAATATTATAGTATTGCCATTAACTCTAGTCATGAGTTACATTGTATTTTCGCGTGCATCACCCTAGTCTTACTACCTTGTAATAGTGACATACGTTTGTTGTAGTTCATAGAAGAACATTTTTTGTATTTAACCACAACACTCATCCACCACTGGGTTCACGGTTACTCAGTCCCTAGATTATTCTCTAGCTTTCTTTCAGTTGACATTTACATCCCTAAACTATACCTTTCAGGCACCATCCCATTCTCAAACCAGCCATACTCACCACAATGTGCCACCACCAACTCTCCATTTCCACACTTATACGGTCAAGCTAATTAAGAATTTTACATACATTAAGCATCTGTACCCCTTCTCAGCCCTCTTCCTAATAACCTACACTCTAGATTTAACTCCATGCGTTTGTTCTTCATATTCAGTTATTAGTGAGACCATACAATATTTGTCCTTTTGTGTCTGACTTATTTCACTCAGCATACTGTCCCCAAGTTTCTTCCATGTTGTCATGTGTCTCAATTTCTTCTTAGAGAAGCATAGTGTTCCATCATATGTATATACCATATTTTGTTCATCCACTCATCAGTTAATGGGCACTTGGATTGTTTCCAACTTTTAGCAATTGTGAATAATTTCTATAGAGGTAAAAAAGAATTTCTCTTAAGGAAGCAAAACACATGTAAGAGAGTGACTGAAAGTATGGGTATGGGAGAAACATTTTTGTTTAACAGTTTTATTGAAGTATAATTGATATAAAATAAACTGCATATACTTAAAAGTATATTTAAAAAGGATGCTGGATTTTGTCAAATGCCTTTTCAGCATCAATCTAGGTGATCATCTTGTATTAGTCAGCCAAAAGGGGTGCTGATGCAAAGTACCAGAAATCTGTTGGCTTTTATAAAGGATAATTATTTAGGATAGAAGCTTACAGTTACAAGGCCCTAAAGAGTCCAACTCAAGGTACAAGAGGTGCTTTCCAATCCAAAATCATTGGCCACATGTTGAAGCAAGATAACGGGTGATGTCTTTGAGTTCAGCCTTCCTTCTTCCTCTTAAGGTTCTGTGATCCCACTTCTGATCTCAGCTGTAGGCTGGCATAAAGCTTGTCTCTCTCCCCAGGGCTCATTTCTTTCCGGACTCAGCTGCTCTGTACTCTTCATAAGGTCGGCTGTAGACTATCAGGCTTAACTCTTCCCAGGGTCTCTGCCTTGTCTATGGAGCTGTCTCTCTTCTGTGTTCTTCTATGTGTACTGCTTCCATGTGAGTCTGTTTGATCAGCCCACCAATGGGGCTGGGACTCAAAGCTGAGTCACATTCTAATTATGTGGTTTAATCTAAGCCCCAATCTTAATTTAATCAGACCATCTCAGCTGAATCTGAAATACAAAGGGTTATCATGCCTAGAGGAACAAACCAGTTTACAAATGTAATCTCTCTTCTTGGAATTCATAAATCATCTCAAACTGCCACACATTTTTTCCGCTTCAATTTATTAATGTGATATATTACATTGGTTGATTTTCTTGTGTTGAAACACCTTTGCATGCCTGGGATAAAACCCACTTGTTCATGATGAATAATCCTTTTAATGTTGGATTTGATTAGCGAATATTTTCCAACACCATCCCCTGCTGCCTGGCTGTGGACTTGCTGTTTGACAGAACTCTGCGTTTTCTTGGATCCTGGCTGAGTGGAGGTAGACATATGGGGAAAAAGGTGAGCATCTTGAGGGCACAGCCTGCTTACTGCTTTGCAGCTGAGTCCACTGAGGGAGGCTAAGCAACTGAAGTGAGGGGGTGCTCACAGGACATGTACACAGACCTTCTGCTTGGAAACCGAGGGCAGCCCCTCTGGAAGGAAGGGTAGAGGCTGACTCTACCACATCTCCCAGAGTGAGTCATTTGCAGGGCTGGGCCTGGATCTGCTTGGCCAGGTTGAGACCTGGCGATGACAGGGCTGGCTACTTCCTGATCAAACTTCCTGGAAGATCGTTCTGCAAAGGCCCTCAGAACAGCCCCTCTCCCTCTCCCACGGGGTGCCCCTGCAAGTTCGGGGGTCCGTGAATCGTGTCCATGCTAGCCAACCTCAGCGAAGACAACTGGGCCTTCCTAGCCTAGCAAGGGTGAAGCGGCGCCTCGGCAGCCACGTACCCTGTGATCAGCATGGGGGTGGGTGTGCTCAGCCAAACTCATTCCTACACGGAGGATGCTTCTGTTTTTCGGACTAAAATTCAGTGCTGAATTTTATTTGGACCGGGGAGAGGAGAGGATGTCAAACTCAAAGGGACTGGTACGGCGGGGGGTGCCAGCCCGAAGCCAGGCACGGGAACCCTGGGCACCTGGGCTCTGCCCCCAACACACCCAGCATCCGCTCAGGGTTAGGCAAGCAAGGGGCGAGCCTTGGTGTTCGAGCCGCATGAGCGAGGCGCTGAGCCCCGCACCGGCTGTGAAGAGAGGGAGGCGGCCGGGGCCGGCAGACGCTCGCTTCCGGCCAGGCTGGGGCTTGCAGCTCTAGCCACTTCCGTCGCCTCGAGGGCGCCACTTCCGTCGCCCCGAGGACGCCACTTCCGTCCGCCTAGGCGTGCCTTGGATCCGCTCAGAAACCGGCTGTCTCGTTGGCCCGGATGTGCGGCGAGTCGGAACCACGCACGCGCTTATGGGAAATGTAGTTTTCCCGCCTCCCGGGAGGAACGAGGCGGAGCTGGCGTGGGGGTCCGGCCTGGCGCGAAGGCGGTGCCCCTTGCCGGAAACCGTTGCTTTCCGGGCGCGGCGGGGCTTCCTGTGGAAGCCGGGCGGGCTCCGTGGGACGCCAGGGGGCGCGGGGTGTCGGAACCACCGGCCGCCGAGCGCGGGGCTGGGGGCCAGTTGGGGGCCCGACCGGAAATACCTGATCCCGGCGTGGAATGGTCGGGTGAGGTGCCGGGGTCTGGCCGGGGAGGCGCGGGGGGAGGAGGCGAGAAGGGCGCGGGTCCCACGGGCGCGTCGCCACCTCCCCGCGTTCTGGGCGTGGGCTTCTCAGAGCTCGAAACAGGCTCAGATACGCCCCTGACCTGCCGAAGCCACGCAGCGTGGCCTGGAGGTCTCGCCGGTGGAGGGAGTGGGCCGTGTTTGAAGGGGTGATGGGATGCGGGAGTCGGAGCAGCGCCGGGGTCCCCAGCCCTGGCCTGCCCAGCGCCCCCGCGTGGCTTCTCAGCGGCCCCGTGTATTGCAGCTGTCCGGAGCACCTGCGGCCGCTCCCACCCACGTGCAATGTTCCTGGCGCGCCTGACTCCTCAGTTGGTCAGAACTGCTTCCCGGACAGGTAAGAGGCCTCGCAGGGGCAGGTGGGCAGGAGTCACACTTGGGTTAGGGACTTGGGGCTCAGCAGCCCAAGTTGCCCGCAGCTGCTGTGCCTCCCCACAGCTGGACGCGGGGTCTGGCCACAGACAACTTGCCCTGTTCTGGGCTTTTGCTGGACTTAGGGACTCAAAGAAGGCAAGCTTCCCTGTGTCACGAAAGGGGAGTCTGGGCCTTGGGACAACAGTTGTTTAGGCTGTGGGGAGCCTGCAGTGTCTTCTGCTCTCCAGGCCAGGCCAGCCTGGGTGGGCAGCTCAGGCCCTGAGTGGGAATCTGCCATCTCTTTTCCTGCAGGCTGCAGTCTGCTCTGGCCTGCCTCGGGGGTTCTGGGCAGCCATGCCAGCAGGCCCCGCTTCAGCACACAGCCAGTGGGCCCCAGTGGGGCTGTCTCGCTCTCTGGCCAGTGGTCCCAGCTGGAGCTTGAGGAGATGCTGGTGCCCAGGAAGATGTCCATTACCCCCCTGGAGAGCTGGCTTACGACCCGCTACCTCCTGCCCAGACTGGCCGCTGGGACCCTGGAGACTGTAGCCCCTTCTGCCCAGCTCTATGAGTGTCCACCCAGCAAGATGGGTGAGGAGGCTGAACAAGGGTATGAGGGGGTCTGGGATACACCCCACGTGCAGTGCAAAAACGTGCTGAAGATCCGCCGGCGGAAGATGAACCACCACAAGTACCGCAAACTGGTCAAGAGAACACGATTCCTGCGGCGGAAGGTCCGGGAAGGGCGGTTGAGACGGAAGCAGGTGAGCAGTGGCCCTCGCCAGCCAGGGTCGGCGGGGACCTGAGAACCCCTGAGGCAGCAGCTCCTTCCTCTGTCCTTGCAGCTCAAGTTCGAGAACGACCTGAAGCGCGTCTGGCTGAAGGCGGGTCTGAAGGAGGCTCCTGCGGGCTGGCAGACGCCCAAGATCTACTTGAGGATCAAATGAGTTTAGATTTGCTCTCTTCTCTATCTCCTTGTTGCTGTGTGGGATCAACGTAATAAACACTGGAGAGCTTAGCTGGCTCGGGCTGGCCTGGCATCTCCTCTCCCTGGGAGGGACAGTTCTGGGCTAGAGGCTTGTCCAGCCTCTGGGGTCCCTGGAAGCCCTTGGGACCCAGGGTGGCCCTTGTCCTTGTCCTGGGGGCAGCCGCATGGGCCCCTGCCCCGTCCTCAAGTGCTGGGCCACAGAGTCTCGCGGCTGGTAGGCGCAGCCCGTGGGATAGCAGTGGGTAGCTCTGCCCTCTGGCTGGTTGGTGCTGGCTTGGTGCTGCGCAGGTGCCCAGAATGCTGCAGGAATACCGGGTGAGGGCTTTGGAGTGCCGAGGCGGCAGTGGTGGAGGGGTGGGGGGTGGCCGGGGGGGTCTCACGAGGGCCCCCTGGAGACAGGCAAAGCCCCAGGCTGGCTGCCGCCCCCCTCCGTGCCACTTCCCAGGCCCTGAGGCAGGTGGTGCTGGGGACTTGAAGGAAAAGCTGGCCCTGAGCGCTTTGGGAGGTTCAGGGCTGGGGCCGGCTGAGGGCGGGGTGTCTGTGAGGGGGACTGGTTCCCAGCTCTGCGCCGTGGTGTGAGCCATAGGCTTGGGTGGCTCCTGGCCACAGTTTTTGGGTCGCCTTTCTTCCCTGGGTCAAGAGGAATTCATTATTCTGGGGGGGGGGGGGCGGGGCTATACTGTGGCCAGAATTGCTGCTCGGGGCACCATTTAGTCCACAGTATCTTTTTTCTGCTCTGTTCCCTGATGTCGCAGTTAAAGGAGCGTGTAATTGGGAGAACAGGGGGCCTCTTTCCTCTGGCAAAAGTCTCTCCCCTGGGGTGAACCAGAGAAGGGGTGGCCCGCGCTGCACCCCACCCCACTCCTGCCTGGGCTGCACGGGGGCTGTGGGCACTTCTCATCGGGTGTCAGGCCTTGCAGGGTGGCGCTGCTTCTAGTCTGGAACAGGTGGCAGTAGCCTCGAGGACCAGGTAGCCCCTCTCCACCAGGGAAGCAGGCACATGGGGGCTGGTGCGGTGGGAGCCGAGCAGGGGGAGCTGCCTGAGGGCGCTGCTGGGTCTCTGGCGTCCTCACTGGGCCGTGGTCTCAGCCAAGGGCAGTGAAGCCCCCCCCCAGGGGTGGAGAGCACATCCTCCCAGGCAAGCCCGAGCCTCTCAGTGCAGACCTGTCGCCACGCTCGGCTGGAGCCCACGGCTGCTGAGCAGCTGCCCCATGTCTCCTCTCAGCTCCTGCCAAGAGGGAGCGCTGCCCGCGGCTCGCCCTGCCCCCTCGGTGGTGGGAGGAGGAAACCGGCTGAGTTTGCTCCACCATCTGGAGGCATCTGGCGAGGACAGTGATGGATGCCCCCCACCCCACCCCCGTCGGGAGCTTGGCGGAGGGAGCAGGAGTTCTGGGCTGTGACCAGCCAGCCAGGCCCAACGCGGGGGCCCAGACGGCTCAAGTGCAGGCCCGGCCTAGCAGGCCGTCAGCTGACCAAGCAGGCACAGGCCCCAGGCCCTGGGCCCCGGCACCCCCACCAGCTGCTCCGAGCAGCCTGGCCCGCTCCTCCCCAGCTTAACGCGGCCCTCGGCCCCGCTGTGGGCGCTTCTGCTTGTCATAGTGGTGGGGTGGGGGTGGGAACCGGCGTCTGGTGGGTGGAGGCCAGGGAGGTGCTGAGCCCCCTGCCAAGTACAGGCCTTGGTGGAGAGCGACACCCAAACATCAGTGGTGCTGCCTGGAGACGTGGTGTGAGGCCTGCAGCCCCAGACGCCGCTGGATGGGCCAGCCCTGGCCTCAGCCCCTGCCTGGTGCCCGCCCCAGGAGGGGACCTCTGGGCCCAGCGCAGCCTTGGAGGCAATTTGAGCTTTATTTTTATCTCTGCAGCCCCTCCCCTCTTCCCAGGCCTCCACCCTGTGGGATCTGCCACACCTTCCTCCCCGCTGAGGAGGGCCAGCCTGCCCAGCCTCTGTGCTGTGCCCACCCCTCACCCCCTGCCCAGCCTCTGTGCTGTGCCCACCCCTCCCCTCAGCCTCCCCCAGCAGCACCCAGGGCTTGGGTTCAGCCTGGGGGGCCCCAGAGCCATTGAGGCAGGGGCACAGCACGGGGGGCCCCTCGGAGCCCTGTCCTGCTTCCAGTCCATGAGCTCCTGGGCCGGGGTGGGGGGTGCAGGGCCCACGGGAGGGGCTGAGGCAGGGGGGGGCCGCCAGCGGCTGGGGCCCTGGACTCAGGAGCGCCCCCCCCCCGGCCCCGTCCCCTGGCCCCGCACATGGCTTTGGAGCTGCTGGGGGATGGCCATGGGCTCTGCCGCCGAGGAGCTCGTGGCTGGCAAAGGCGACGGGGACCCTCTGCCTGGGCAACACCTGAGAGCAGGTGCCCCGTCCGCTTGCCCGGGCCAGGCCCTCCAGTCGCAGCCGAGAAGGATGTTGAGGCCTGGAGGGCGGAGATGGGAGAGCACAGCGGGTGCTGGGGCGGAGGTGGCTTAGTCTCCAAAAAAGCAGTGACTCGGCCATGAATAAGCCCCCTTTGTCCCGGGACAGAAGCGAGGGGCCCCGGGGCCTTCGCTGGTGGCGGGTGGGAGCAGGGCGGCGCCTCCACCGCTGCGGGGACACCCGGGTGCTGCACCCAAGTCTCGTCAGGTCTGGGCCAGCCAGGAGGTACCATGCCTCCCCCCATAGGGGAAACTGAGCCACGGGACGGGGCTGCAGTGCCCAAGCACCCGTGTGTGGGGAGGGGCTGGGGTCTTAAAGTTTTTTTTGTTTTGTTTTGTTTTTAATTTCTCTCCCCTTCCCGCCCCTCCCCCCAGTTGTCTGCTCTCTGCGTTCATTTGCTGCGTGTTCTTCTTTTGTCCACTTCAGTTGTCAGCGGCACTGGGAATCTGTTTCTTTTTGTTGCATCATCTTGTGTCAGCTCTCCGTGTTTACGGCGCCATTCCTGGGCAGGCTGCACTTTTTTTTGCGCTGGGCAGCTCTCCTATGGGGTACACTCCTTGTGCGTGGGGCTCCCCTACGCGGGGGACACCCCTGCATGGCAGGGCACTCCTTGCGCGCATCAGCACTGCGCGTGGGCCAGCTCCACACGGGTCAAGGAGGCCCGGGGTTTGAACCGTGGACCTCCCATGTGGTAGACGGACGCCCTAACCACTGGGCCAAGTCTGCTTCCCTTAAATAAGGGTTTTGTTGGAAGTTTATCATTCGTGCGTGAACATGCGTAAACTATGTGCACAGTAAAGGGTGTGAACCTACAAGACACGCGTGCGCAGCAGGAAACAGGCGCCCACCCGCCTCCCGCCACCAGCCCCTCGCGTTCCTGTGACACGTGCGTTACCAGCTGGAGCAGCGCCAGCCGCGGGCGGTGGGCAGCGGGGCGCTGGCTTCGTCCCGGCACCGGCTGGAAAGGAAGTGCATCGTCAAAACAGTGCCGCTGGCTCTAGCCCACGTCTTGGTTTGGGGTCCCCCGTCCCCGCTCACTGGCCCCGCGTGTTGGAGCCGCACGCTCGTGGCTCAGGAGACGGGGCTCGCTCGTCCTGCGCGAGGCTCACAAGGCCACCCTGGGGGTGGGGGAGGCCGGTCCCGGGTGGCCCGTCTCCTCGGGCCTGTGGCAGGAGAGCCGAGCAGGAGGGCTCCAGGGCGCAGCACGCAGGCGGGGGCGGGCGTGCCAGCGCCCGGGACCCTCGGAGATGCCGGGGCGAGGTGGACGCTGAGGCAGTTGTCCTCTGGGCGTCGCGCTAGCGCGCAGCGGTTGGCTGTGGTGCTGGAGGGGTGTGGAGAGAGCCTGTCCCCTCTGTGCCCGACCTGCCGGCAGAGGTTAGGAAAAGCTTTTCAAATCTAGTAATGAGACCCTTTCCTGGGGGGCCGCCCGCGCTGTTTAGTGACGGAGGCCGTCTCCTGGGTGACCCGTGCCTTGGACTGAAGAGCTTTGTTTCTGGTCAGGAGAAAGTTTATTAGCTCAGGCGCCGTCAGAACGGTGCTGCCACTGAGCTTCCTGGGTGCCACAACGCATGGCAGAATGGTCTAGAATTTTCCTGGGGACTTGCTGGCATTAGGAGTAGAACCTCTGATGGCAAGTTCCCACGAGTAGAGCCTCTCCATGATGAATTTCACTGCAAGCGAGAACTTTGAGTTTCCCAGTGTAAGTGCAAATAGTCAACAACATTGAGTTTGTTTTGACCATGGAAACGTCCAGTGGCGTCAGGGGGGCCCTTTATGGGGAGGGCGGCGTTTCCGAGATGCCGAGAAGACCTCATTTGTTTTCATTTTATTCAGCAGAATCCTTTGCGTGAAGATTGGAAAAACAGTCGCTTTGGTTCTCAGGAGGGAGAGAAGGTGGCACCACTTTTTCAGTTCTGTCCAACTTATACTAGAAACATTTCTTCATTTCCACGAACATATGTTTGAGTGAAAGCCTTTGATGTGTTACGAGAACTTCAGATAATGCCATGATCCGGCTTTCTAACTTGCTGCTCCCTGCGGTGACAGAAAGCCACAGATTCTTTTCTGTGTGGTGACTGCCTCTGTGTTCAGTGTCTACCCCGTCTGAGAGTCAAACAGTGAGGCCTGTAAATGAGCAGAGAGTCCATGGAATGCAGAGTGTATGTGAAGGTTGCATATAAAAAAAGTTGATGCTGTTTTACTAAATATTAAGTGTTTTGTGGCAACTTTGTTGCTCATGTGTCTGGGGGGGACAAGAGTAAAACGAATCTGCTGTTACATCAAAAAAATTTGTTTAAAACTCAGTAGGTCAGGGAAGCAGACGTGGCTCACCTGATAGAGTGTCGTTCTACCATATGGAGGGTCCAGGGTTTGATCCCCAGGGCCTCCTGACCTGTGTGGAGCTGGTCCACGCACAGTGCTGCCGCACGCAAGGAGTGCCCTGCCACGCAGGGGTGTCCCCCATGTAGGGGTGCCCCAAGCACAAGGAGTGCATCCCCTAAGGAGAGCCGTCCCGCGTGAAAAAAAAGCGCAGCCTACCCAGGAATGGCCCTGCACACACGGAGAGCTGATGCAGCAAGATGATGCAACAACAGAAAAGAGATGCAGTTTGCTGGTGCCTCTGGATAAAGCAAATAGATCCAAAGTACACAGTGAATGGACACAGAGAGCAGACGATGGTGGGGAAGGGGAGAGAAATAAATAAATCTTTAAAACAAAAAACCCTCAGTAGATCAAATGTGCCTTAATGAATTTTTTTCATTTAGATTTCAAACTGATAGGATTGCCTTTTTAATATATGTTATTGGAGAGCTCATTTGCAAATAGCCTATTGCTCATTTGGAAATAGAAACCAATGAACAGTATTTTTCTATCATAAAAAAAAGTGGACACACTTTGTGGGAGTGCGGGTTGGCCCAGCGTCCTTGGAAGTGGGGGAAGGGCATGCCTCCTGAGCAGGGGTGGGGTGCAGGGTGGGGGTGGGTGGGAGCGGGCAGCTCCAACTTGAGCTGCAGGTCTGAGAAAGGCACTATGTGTGCGCTGTGAGCTGTTGGCCATAGCCCTGCACAGCAGAGTAGGCTGTAAACTGAGGAGCACTCGCCTCGGAGCACTCGCCATGGAGTGCTGACCACGGAGCACTCGCCTTGGAGCACTCGCCACGGAACACTCACCATGGAGCACTCATCACGGAGCACACGTCACGGAGCGCTTGCCACGGAGCACTCACCCGAGGAGCACTCACCACGGAGCGCTCACCACGGAGTGTTAACCCCTGGTGCACTGTACAACAGTGAGAACAAAGGAACTTTGGGTACAGACTACACGTTCCACACCCTGCACCGTGGCCCTGTCTGTGGGGTCTGCACATGCTCACAGCCCGTCCAGGGTGTGGACGTTCAGTGGTGTGGGAACGAGACTGATCCTGCTGGGAGCAGTTTGGGGGAGACCTGAGTGGAGCCAGGTGGGAACCGAAGCTCCTGCCAGAGGCCCCCAGACTGGGTCTGGCTCCGCCTCCCTCGGGCCTCATGTGAACACGGCTCTCCTCGCCTGCCCGGCCACGGTGGGTCCGGCACTGCGGGGGCCTCGCCGGGCTTTTTGGCTCTCGTGTGTGCCCGTCGTGCCCACCTTCCCCGCTGAACCCAGGGCCCAGGGCCCTCTTGCCTCTGCCCCTGCCAGTCCCAGAGTCAGCAGGAGCCAGAGTGGAGCCTGGCTGACTTCCCAGGCAGGGTAGGATTGGGCTGCCCGGGCCCGGTAGCCCGGCCACTGACCTGGAGCGGGACTGGGGAGGAGGGTGCAGGGACCCAGAGCTGGTGGGCAGGGCCCCACGCCCCTCCTCCCTCCAGGAGGACTCGTTCACTTTTGTTTTCATTGCTTTGTGTTTGAAACTTAAATTTTTATTTTTAATCTTTCAGCTAAGTAGGAGCTCCTGCCTCACTCCTTACCCACACTGAGTCGTCCTTCCCATACCCCTTCCCTCCAGACAATCATCTCCACTCCTTCAACGGCTTCTTCCAGCATCTGTTGTCATGGTGCTTCTAAGCAGCGCACTTGTACCCTATTTCTTGATTCCTCCATTTTGGACATGAATTGCTGGTTTCCGTTTCTGGGATGACTGCTCCCCTGTACCTCGTGCCTCGGTC
Source organism: Dasypus novemcinctus (assembly GCF_030445035.2). Classification (NCBI taxonomy): domain Eukaryota; kingdom Metazoa; phylum Chordata; class Mammalia; order Cingulata; family Dasypodidae; genus Dasypus; species Dasypus novemcinctus. Next base: position 131,536,115 of record NC_080681.1, read on the forward strand.
TGCCCTCCCCACACCCCAGCAGAGCGTCGTCACGGTGGTTGGCTAAGCCAGTTGACTGTGTGTACACTGTAGTAGCATGCACACCTAGCCTCACCGCTCATCAACATCACAGCTCCCTTCTTGTATAACTATTTGTTTTCCTCCTTTGGTATTTTTTTTTTTAAATATATCTATCATTAATTCATCATTAAATTTGATGACATATTTGTTTTTTGTTTTTTGGTAGGCAAGGGAGTAAAGAGTGTATTAAGAAATTAGAACGATGATAAAAGAGGTTGTTGATGTGGGAGGAGGGGGATTGGGGGTGGCGTATATGGGAACCTCACATTTTTTAATGTAACATTTTTTGTGATCTATGTATCTTTAAGAAAATACAATTTAAAAATAAGAAATTAGAAAAGAGATAGCTACACACCTGAAACACGGGTGCGGGCTGTGCTGCAGGTAAGATGTGTGCCCCCTCTCTAGGGGTTTCTGGTTTTGTTGGCTGTCATTGGGGGTTAGAGTTTACACTGATGGGAGTACTTAGGACAAAGGGGGGATTCATTAGGTGGTTTGGTCTCCAGGGGTTTCTGTCTGGCGGCTGTGGGCTTCTGGCCACTGTCCTTGAGCCTGGACTGGTGTCAGGTGTTTACAAAAGCATGCGGTTGGTGACGGCGGGGCCCCTTCTGTTTTTCTCTCTTTCTGCCACGTGAGGCGGGGCCCCTTATGTTTTTCTCTCTTTCTGCCACGTGAGAATGTTGCAAGTTACATTCTGATAATGCAGCTGTGGGCGGGAGCTGCTAGCTGTCTTTTTTGACAGAATTTTAAAACTTTCAGTTTGGTTCAACTCCTCAGGAAATTCTTTTTCTCTTGGAGTCATCCTCCAGGCACCTGCTGTCCTACTCTAGTCTAGTTGGCTGCCTTGGGTCCTCCACACAGCTGCTAGCTGGGTTTTCCAGGGGATTTCCTTTGCTCATGAGCTGGATCTCCTGTTTCTGCAATCCATGTTTTTTTGTGTGTGCTTTTTTTCTCTTTCTTGGTTTACTCTCTTCTTTTCAGGGAGTAGATCCTTTAGTAGCTTTCTAAGAAAGGGTTATGGGAGATAGAGCATAGATTTTAGGTTCTCCATTCTAATTCTAGAACAATGTTTTTAAAAGATAACAGTTGACAGTACTGGGAGGACAGCCCGATAGTATGACGGCACTATGGTGAGTTCATTACCAGAATTATTTCACCACACACCTAGGAGGCAGGTGCTCTAGTTAAATTAGCCGTGTTTCATAGATGAGGATGCTCAAGTATGGAGATGAGTTTGCCCATAGTTCCATCTCTGAGAAGCCATGATGTGGCCCTAAGTCTGACTTTCAAACTTAATAGTTAAAACATTTTTTGGGAAGCAGACTTGGCTCAATGGATAGAGCATCTGCCTACCACATGGGAGATCCAGGGTTCAAACCCCGGGCCTCCTTGATCTGTGTGCAGCTGGCCCATGTGCAGTGCTGATGCGCGCAAGGAGTGCCGTGCCATGCAGGGGTGCCCCCCGCGTAGGGGAGCCCCACGTGCAAGGAGTGTGCCCTGCAAGGAGAGCCACCCCGTGTGAAAAAGTGCAGCCTGCCCAGGAGTGGTGCCGCACACACGGAGAGCTGACGCAGCAAGATGACACAACAAAAAGAGACCCAGATTCCAGGTGCCACTGACAAGAATACAAGTGGACACAGAAGAACACACAGCAAATGGACACAGAGAGCAGACAACTGGGGGGAGGGCGGGGAAGGGGAGAGGAATAAATAATAAATCTTAAAAAAAAATATTTTTTGAGGGAGTGGATGTGGCTCAAGCAGTTGAGCACCCACCTCCCACACAGGAGGTCCTGGATTCAGTTTCTGGTGCCTCCTAAACAAAAACTGACAACGAGTAGAAAACAAGCAAAAAAACAAAAAACAAAAAAACCGAGCAGACAACAAGCAAAAAACTAGTGCAAACAATGAGCAAAAACAATGCGCAAACACAAGGGAGCCATCTCAGGGGAAGAAAAACATATTTTTATATGGCCAAATAGTTTAATAGTTCAACAAGGCTTAAGAAAAAGTGCAGTCTCTCTCCCCCTCCTCCCACCTTTCCTAGAGGCAATTTCCACCCTTTTAGAGGATTCTTTTGTTATTTATTACCATATCTCTAAATTGGTGGCTTTCATACAATTTTATTTTATTTATTTTAATTAATTAATTTATTTTTAGGTATGGGGCCAGGAATTGAACCTGGCACCTCATATGTAAGAAGCTGGTGCTCAACCACCGAGCCACATTGGCTTCCCTGCGTTGTTTTTTTCATTTGTTTGATTATTGTTTGTTTGTTTTTAGGAGGCACAAAGAACCGAACCTGGGACCCCCTGTGTGGGAAGCCGGCATCCAACCACTCGAGCCACATCCACTCCATCTTTCTCACATTTTTGACCAAGACTCAAAATAAGAAATACGTTGCTACCTGGCGCACACACACACACAACTAAATAAAATGTTCACAAAACAATACTTATTACTCCTAAGTGCAGTACACTTGGAGGTTTTAAATTCTAGTCTGTTTCATTTTTAAAAAAACACTGCTAACAGCCACTACTCCGAGTTCACACTCGCTGATGGGGCATAACCTGGAGTTTGAAGAACCTGCTCTAAACATGAGGTTCATATTGCTACATTATGTTTTTTGCTTTAGGTATTCTCCTTTAAAAATTTTTTTTGAATTTATTTCCACCCCACCTTGTTTTTTGTGCTCTCTGTCTGCTCTTTGTGTCCATTCGTTGTGCGCTCTGTGTCTGCTCGTCTTCTCTTTAGGAGGTACTGGAAACCAAACCTAGGACCTCCCATGTGGGAGAGAGGCACTCAATCTCTTTAGCCACCTCCGCTCCCTGCTTTGTTGTGACTCTCATTATGTTTCCTCTTTGTGTCTCCTTGTTGCATTATCTTGTTGAGTCAGCTCACTGCACCAGCCCATTGTGACAGCTCGCTGTCTTACTCTTTTTTTCTAGGAGGCACTGGGAACCAAACCTGGGACATTCCATGTAGTAGGCAGGCAACCAACTGCTTGAGTCACATCTGCTTCCCATAGGTATTCTCGATTTTTTTATTGTTAAGGATTTTTATTTTTTAAATTTTAAACTTTTTACTTTTAAAGATATTCTCTGTTGATATCTTGTTCTAGGAGGTGACTTTACCTTCTCCTGAACCAACTTTACTTGCCTCCTTCCTCCGCCCATCCTCCCAATATGGCGACATCGTACGTTGACATGGAAGTTGTCTGGATTTATGTGACTGCGGCTACATAAGTACTAGTAAGACCTGGGGCCACATTCCTTCCCTGAATAAATATTTGTGATCCAACCCCATTTCAACCCCCGGCTCTGCCCGAAACCCACACACATCTGAGGTCTCACTGTGAAATCTCCCCATGGCTTCTGACTTGCTCCAGCTGGGCCAGCTGCACGGCTGTTGCCCTCAGACCTGCTTTCGCATTTCCCAGGGGATTCCCACAGCCTCTCTCCATTTCCTGGGTTTACTTCCTTACTTGGAAGTGTACATTTCAGGGAGCAGGTGCAGCTCAGTGGTTGAGCACCTGCTTCCCATGTACTAGGTCCCAGGTTCAATCCCTGGCACCTGCTAAAAAAAAGTGCACATTCTTCATAGCTTCCTGAGAAAAGTCTGAGTGCATATTTTTAAAATATTACATATCTGAAAATATCTTTATTCTACAGTTACTTGGTTGAGAGTTTGACAAGTTACAGAATTTTAGATTTAGATAGAAAGGATTTCCTATAATTTTAAAAAAAGATTTATTTATTTCTCTCCCCTTCCCCCTCCCCAGTTGTCTGTTCTCTGTGTCTGTTTGCTGCATGTTCTTCTTTGTCTGCTTCTGTTGTCAGTGGCATGGGAATCTGTGTTTCTTTTTGTTGCATCATCTTGCTGTGTCAGCTCTGTGTGTGCGGTGCCATTCCTGGACAGGCTGCACTTTCTTTCGCGCTGGGCGGCTCTCCTTACAGGGCACACTGCTTGCGCATAGGGCTCCCTTACACAGGGGACACCCCTGCGTGGCACGGCACTCCTTGCGCGCATCAGCACTGTGCATGGGCCAGCTCCACACGGGTCAGGGAGGCCCGGGGTTTGAACCGCAGACCTCCCATGTGGTAGGCGGATGCCCCAACCACTGGGCCAAGTCCGCTTCCCTTCCTATACAATTTTGTAGGTGTTTCTCTGTCATTTTCTAGCTACTAGTGTTGCTGTTGAGACAGTGGAACCGTTTTGAGTCGTTAGTAAGGAGCCTGCTTTTCTCTCTTGGAGCTCCTCTTTTTTCTACTGCTGCACAAGTTCAGGATGATGTGCGTCAGTGTGGGTGCCGTTTCACCCTGTGGCAGCTCTCTCAATACGGAAACCTCCCCTTCAGTTCTGGGAAATTCTCTTCACTATTTTGCTGTGATTTTCTACCTCCATTTCTTTCCTTTTTTTTTTTTTTTAATATTTTTATTTATTTTTCCCCCACACTCCTTGTCTGCTCTGTGTCCATTCACTGTGTGTTCTGTGTCTGCTTGTCTTCTCCTTATTTTTTATTTATTTCTCTCCCCTTTCCCCCGTTTTCTGCTCTCTCTGTCCATTCACTGTGTGTTCTGTGTCTGCTTGTCTTCTCTTTTCTTCTTTTTAAGATTTATTTTATTTATTTCTCTCCCATTTCCCCCTCGTTGTCTGCTCTCTCTGTCCATTTGCTGTGTGTTTTTCTGCCTCCACTTGCATTATCAGGCAGCACCAGGAACTGTGTGTCTTTTTTGTTGCGTCATCTTGCCTCATCAGCTCTTCGTGTATGTGGTATCATTTCTGGGCAGACTGTACTTTTTTCACATGGGGCCGTTCTCCTTACGGGGCACACTCCTTACACATGGGGCTCCCCTATGTGGGGGCACCCCTGCGCGGCACGGCACTCCTTGAGCGTGGCAGCACTGCGCATGGGCCAGCTCCACACGGGTCAGGAGGCCCAGGGAATCGAACCCTGGTAGGTGGATGCTCTATCAGTTGGGCCATATCCACTTCCCTTGTCTTCTCTTTAGGCAGCTTCGGGAACTGATCCTGCGACCTTCCTCAGTAGGAGAGGGGTGCTTAATCCTTGCACCACCTCAGCTCCCTGGTCTGCTGCGTCTCTTATTGTCTCTCTGTGTGTTTTTTGTTGTGTCATCTTACTGCTCTGGCTCTCCGCTCTGGCCCGCTTGCCACACGGGCCAGCTTGCCTTCACCAGGAGGCCCCGGGAATTGAACCCTGGACCTCCTGTATGATAGACAGGAGCCCAATCACCTGAGCCACAGCCGCTTCCCTCCTTTCTTTCTGAAATTCCTGTTGTTCACATATGGACATCCTGAGCTGGTCCTCTGGTTTCCTTTTATTTTCTCATGTTTCTGTGTCTGATGTCTTCAACAAGTTCTTTCAGTCTCTTTAGTGATTTTTGAAATTTCTTTTATTTAATTTTTAATTTCTAAGAGATTTTGTTTTCTGATTTTTAAAAGTATTTTAAGATAGCATCCTGTTTTTGTTTCATAGATGTGATATCATCTCTATGCTAAGGATATTAATGATCAGTATTTCCTCTCATTTCTCTCCTTAATGTCTAGTTTCTGTTTCTTCCCAGCTGTTTTCTGTTCATTGACTTTGGCCCCTGCTTCCTGTTACCAGGTCTCCTCTTGTCGTGCATGGCTGGTGCGCATATCGAGGAGCGCGGTGTATGGCCCAGCCGCAAGCAGCACACGAGACTGCCAGACCGTGGCCTCCAAACGCTTTCTCTCAATAAAAGGACCCAGGGTCTTAGCAAATAAAAATACAGGGTCCCCAGTAAACCTGAATTTCAGATAAACAACAAATAATTTCTTAGCAAAAGTATATCCTTTGCACTATTTTTCTGGCAACCTTAAATCCAGGTCAGCGTCAGGACAGACCTGAGGAGAGCTCGCGACGTTGTTTCCTGCCAAGGTCAGAGCCGCCTGGGCTCACGCCACGCGCACGCAGGAGCCACCTGGCAAGGCGTCTACTGGCCAAAGCTGGGACAACGTGGCATCAAAAAGAACATTAACCACACAGCACTGAGACCCTCGGGTCCTGTCGAAACCCGTGGCTGCCTCTGGCAGGTGCCAGGCAGGCACGTCCTGCGTTCTCTTGCGAGCCCGAGAATTTGATTGGAGCCTTCTCTTGGGCTGGTGTGTCTTTTCCTACCTTACTGGAAAAGAAAAATAACGTATACATTTATAAAGTCTCATAGTTAATGGAGCGCCTGTTCTGGTTGCCTTAAACAGACTAATAATTACTTACATAGATATAAAATAAAAGAAAGTGAGAATTTCCAGAAAGAAAAAAGGAAATTGAACTTGTTATGAGTCCACCCTTTAAGAAAAAACATTTTCTCAGAGAGGCTGCTGCTAAAAAGAAAAACAAAAAAGCTGGGAAGATGATTCCTTGTTAGATAAAAAAGCAAAAGATACAGAGAGCAAAAGTGCAAATGAAGTTTTAGTCATTTAAACATTATTTAGGGAAGCAGATGTGGCTCAACTGATAGAGCATCCGCCTACCATATGGAGGGTCCAGGGTTCACACCCAGGGCCTCCTGGCCCATGTGGTGAGCTGGCCCATGTGCAGTGCTGCTGCACGCAAGGAGTACCCTGCCATGCAGGGGTGTCCCCTGTGTAGGGGAGCCCCATGTGCAAGGAGTGCGTCCCACAAGGAGAGCCTCCCCACGCAAATAATGCACAACCTGCCCAGGAGTGGCATTGCACACACGGAGAGCTGACGCAGCAAGATGACTCAACAAAAAGACACACAGATTCCCGGTGCCACTGACAAGAATACAAGTGGACACAGAAGAACACACAGAATGGACACAGAGAGCAGACACCTGGGGGGGGAAGGGGAGAGAAATAAATAAATCTTAAAAAAGAAAAAAGAACATTATTTAAATATTGTTTAAATGTCTAGCTTGAAAACAGGGAGTTTAATAATATTCATTAGAAAAAGTTCAGGTAATATTTTTAATCAAGACAAATTCTTAGACAAAGTAGACTGATTCCAAATTTTGGCTTAAAACAAATATTTATCTTTCCCCTGATTTTGTCACAGTACATGAAATAGCATAGTATTACCTCAGGGCCTCTGTGCGCCCAGCTCCCCAGCAGGATAGCTAGACCTCCTATGTGGCAGCTCTGAGCGTCCACCAACACCAGAGAACAGCTGCCCGGCCCCCCCGGGCTCCGGCCCCACCTCAGCGGCCACAGCTGCTGTAACAATTCCACCGGCCGGCCTGGACGGCAGGGGCCTGTGGTCTCACCACCCTGGAGGCTGGAGGTCTAAAACCGAGGTGTTGTGGGAAGGTGCCGTGTTCTGGTGGCCGCAGCATTCCATCCGTCAGTCTCCTCCTTCTGTGTCCAAATTTCTTCTGCCTTTTTAAAAAAATTTTATTTTTTTAAGGATATTTAAAAAAAATATTTATTTTTAAAAATTTTATTTCTCTCCCTTTACCTCTCCCAGCCCCATTGTCTGCTCTCTGTGTCCGTTTGCTGTGTGTTCTTCTGTGTCTGCTTCTATTCTTGTCAGCGGCACCGGGAATCTGTGTCTCTCTTTGTTGCATCATCTTACTGCATCAGCTCTCTGTGTGTGTGGTGCCACTCCTGGGTGGGCCCCACTTTTTTCGTGCAGGTGGCTCTCCTTACGGGGTGCACTCCTTGTGTGTGGGGCTCCCCTACGCGGGGGACACCCCTGTGTGGCAGGACACTCCTTGCGTGCAGCAGCACTGCACGTGGGCCAGCTCCACACAGGTCAGGAGGCCCTGGATTTGAACTCTGGACCTCCCATATGGTAGATGGACACTCTTATCAGTTGAGCCACATCTGCTTCCCTAAAAAGTTATTTAGATTACATAAATGTTACATAAGGGAAGCAGATGTGGCTCAAGGGATGAGGCCTCTGCCTACCATATGGGAGGACCCGGGTTTGATCCCTGGGACCTCCTGGTGAAAAAGAAGAACAGAAAGTATACCTGCATGGTGAGTTGAGTGCCTGTGTGAGTGCCCACATGGTGAGCCAGTGCCCACACAGGTGAGTCACACAGCAAGATGATGATGCTACAAAAAGAGAGACAAAGAGGAGAGTCAGGGTGAAGCACAGCAGAAACCAGGAACTGAGGTGGCACAATTGACAGGGAACCTCTGTCCACATGAGAGGTCCCCAGGATTGAATCCCTCTGAATTCTAGAGGAGAAAGATGAGAAGAGAAGACAAAAAAAGAGAACTAGATACAGAAGATTAAACAGCGAATGAACAGACAGCAAAAACAGCAGGGCAGGGGTGAGGGTGGGGGTGGGGAAAAAATCTTTAAAAAAAGTTACAAAAAAAACATGGAGGATTTTCATATGCCCCACTCCCCACTCCCCACACTGCTCACATTAACACATGTTAACAACATCCTTCATTAGTGTGGTACAGCCATTGCCATTGATGAACACATTTTGGAGCACTGCCACTAAGTGTGGATTATAGTTTACACTGTAGTTTACACTCTCTCCCACACAATTCTGTAGGTTATGGCAAGATATATAATGGCCTCTGTCATTGCAATGTCATTCAGGACAGTTCCGAAGTTCCCAAAATGCCCCCGCATTACATCTGTTTTCCTTCTCCCTGTCCTTAGAACCTCCAGTGGCCACTGCCTCCATTATAAGTTCTTCCATTGCTAGAATCACACTAAGTCTATAGTAGAATATCAGTAAGTCTACTCTAGTCCATAGTTCACTCCCCAATCCAGAGAATTCTGGGATGGTGATGACCACTCCATCTCTAATTGAGAGAAGGCTTCAGTCCCATACATGGGAGTGCTTGTAGATGTAGACTCTCTCAGTTCCTTGGTATGGTGGTTTTCCATCACCACCTCCTCGTTAGTTGTCCTGGGTGAGTTCAATGAACTGGAGAGTAAGTGTTGTAACTCTGTTGAGGCTCAGGGTCCAGTTGGCACATGGACAACCCAAAGTTTCAAGTCTCTTGGACGTACACCTACCAACTCCAACACCAGCTATAGGTTCAAATAGAAGGGATGGAAAAGCCATGTGTAGGGAAACCACAACTGAGTAGAATTCTACCACACTGGGGACCCAGTGGGCCCAAAGTAGGGCCCATTGGCAAGGCTCCAAACTCACGCACTATCTGCTCTGATCATAGTGCCTGGGTGTCTCCAGAGCCCTCAGGAGTCCTGCTATTTGGGGTAGTGTCTGATTTGGCAGTCAAGGAGGTCCTGCTGAGGTGTGCATAAGTGTAACCTCTGGAATGACCTCCTGACTCACTTTGAAGTCTCTTAGCCATATAAATTCATTTGTCTTTACCTTTTCCCCCTTTTGGTCAAGGTATTTTTCCAGTTGCATTGTTGGTTGGTGCTTGGTAGTAATCCCTTGGTGCCAGGGAGGCTCATCCCTGGGAGTCATGTCCCATGCTGTGGGGAAGGTAATGCATTTACATGCTGAGTTTGGCTTAGAGAGAGGCCACATTTGAGCAACAAGAGGCTCTCAGGAGGTAATTCTTAGGCATTGTATAAAACTAGGCTAAGTTTCAATTTCAAGAGTAAAGGTTCCTAAGTACAGTCATCAGTATTAAGGGCCCATCAATGGGCCATCCTCCTTCACCAGTCATCGCCCCTGTACTCAGGAGATTGTTGCTGCTCCATTAGAGAATGTTTTAGAGCTCTCCAGGATGGGAATTCAATATGCTTTTGGTTTTTGTGTGACTCTCCACCCACTGTGACAATGCCCCATGACCAATTGACCACATTTATATGCCTTGTAGGTATACCCCCATGAGCCTCTTCCCATGTACCCCCCATCACTGACACCCCACACGAATGGTCCTCCTCGGCCACAGTTATAACTGTTCTGTGATACAAAAGTTCAAAAATGAAGCAAATAAAATAGCCAAATACAATTAATAAAAAGATGAAACAATAATGACAGTTTTAAAAATAAGAAATAAAATACAAAAAAATTAAAAAATAAAATTTTTTTGGATAGTAAAAAAATAAAACATAAAAACTGTTTTTAACATTTTCCCTTTCATCACTGTAAGATCTGCTGTCCTGTATGTACAGTGACATTTTCTTCCATTCCTTCCCAGTGTTTTACTTTTTTCATTTTGTCTTCAAAGAAGTTTTAGGTCACAGCAAAGTTACATACTGAGGGACTCCCATACATCCAGAATCCTCCCCCTTTCCCCCCTTCCCTTATTAATAACGTTTTACATGTGGATGATACATTTGTTAAAACTGATGTACAAATATTAAACATAGCTACCAATCATGGTCAGTGGTTTACATTTTGGACCATATACTTTTATAAATTTTGATGAAACTTAACATAGCCTGTATCCATCACAGCATGACCATGCAGATCACCTCCATTGCCCCCAAATGCCCCCGTTCCTTCTATTCTACTCCTCCCTCCCCTGCTCCTTGGGACCCATGGCGACCACCAGGCTTGACTCTTTCCAGGACAAGATTCAGAGCTACTTGCAACGACACTGAGGGCCTGGCACACTGGTCTGTCCTCCCCTATTAGGCATCACCCGTGCTCTCGAGAGACCCCCACCCCTCTGTCTGAGAACATAGTGGGCCTCCCCAGGACGGGAGTCCGCCACCTGCCACTCGCTGTGTGGGCAGCACCACTGATGTGACAGCGATGTCAAGGTGAACACCTCACCCTCCCTAGAAGCCTGCCCCAGCTGCTCCCAGTCCCAAATGCCTTTTTATTTTTATTTTTTGAGGTACCGGGGCTGGGGATTGAACCCAGGACCTTGTAAGTGGGAGGCTGGTGCTCAGCCACTGAGCCACATCAGCTCCTCCGACTCGGTTTTTCCACGTTTGTTTGTTTTTAAAGATTTATTTATTTTATTTAATTCCCCCCCACCCCGGTTGTCTGTTCTCTGTGTCTATTTGCTGCGTCTTGTTTCTTTGTCCGCTTCTGTTGTCGTCAGCGGCACGGGAAGTGTGGGCGGCGCTATTCCTGGGCAGGCTGCTCTTTCTTTCGCGCTGGGCGGCTCTCCTTCTGGGGCGCACTTCTTGCGCGTGGGGCTCCCCTATGCGGGGGACACTCCCTGCGCACACCAGCACTGCGCATGGGCCAGCTCCACATGGGTCAAGGAGGCCCGGGGTCTGAACCGCGGACCTCCCATGTGGTAGACGGATGCCCTAACCACTGGGCCAAGTCCGCTTCCCTCCACGTTTGTTTTTGTTTTGTTTTTAGGAGGTACTGGGGATTGAACCTGGGACCTCGCACGTGGGAAGCAGGTGCTCAACCACTGGAGTTACATCTGCGTTTAAGGCCTCCAGGCTATTGGCTTAAGGGCTCCCCCACCCTGATTTGGCCTGGCCGTACCTTAGCTGGGAGCATCTTCAAAGACCCCGACTGCAGAGGAGTTGTATGCAGGAGGGGCGCAGGAGGGGCGCAGGCCCGCCCCAGAGCCCGCTCTCGGGTTCTCAGACACATCGACTGGACTCGGATCCCTGGGGGAGCCGAGCAGCCCTGGGGCGGGGGGCTTGGCCCCTGGGGGGGCTCCTCAGCTCCGGGCAGACCCGCTGGCGGCGGGAGGACCCAGGAAGGCCCCCGAGCCAGGGCGCAAACCCGGGCCGGGAGCGGCAGGCGGGCGGGGGCCTCCACCTGGGTCGGCCCGCGCGGCCTCCCGGCAGGTCCGCATCCGCTGACCCCGGGCCTCGCAGCTTCCCGCAGAGCCGCCTGGGCGCCGGGTGCGTGGGCACAGGTGCTGCGGGCGCCTCGGGCGGGCACCTGGGGGGGGCGAGGGAAACCCGCACGGAGCTCCACACCCGGCGCGTCCTGGGGTCGAGTCGCCTGGAGCAGGGCAGATTGCCCCTGCAAGGTAAAGGGCAAGCTGCGACCTTCTGCCTCCCTTAAGATGGCGGCACAGGGAGAACCTCAGGGCTCTCCCCACAGACGGCCTGACCAGCGCAGCAGCGGGCAGAAAAGCGCCAGGGGACAGTTACGGGCTGCAGTGACGGTGAGTGCCAAGCCAAGGAAAAGGCAACTTAAAAGTGGCAGGATCTGGGGAGTGAGCAATGAACTGGAGTAGACTTCGGCTATTCTTTTTCAAATTTTTATTATTGCTATTTTTTATTTTATTTACTCCCCCCCTTGCTGCCTGCACTCGCTGTCTGCTCTCTGTGGGCATTGCTGCATGTTCTTGGGTGTCTGCTTGTCTTCTCTTCTCGTCTTCTCTTTAGGAGGCCCTGGGAACCGATCCTGGGACCTCCAACATGGGAGAGAGGCGTCTGTTGCTTGAGCCACCCCAGCTCCCTGGCTGGCTGCGTCTCTCATTGTCTTTCCTCTGTGTCTCTTTTTTGCTGCGTTCCTTGTTGCATCAGCTCATGGTGCAGGCAGCTCACCTCCACCAGGAGGCCCTGGGACCCGAACCTGGGACCCCCCACATGGCAGACGGGAGCCCAGTCGCTTGAGCCACATCTACTTCCTAACTGTTATTCTACTATAGACTTATTGTTATCCTAGCAATGATAAATTTATCACTGGTGTGGAGGCAGTGGCCACTGGAGGTTCTGAGGGGAGGTAGGGGGAAAACTAATTTGCGGACATTTTTGGGACTTGGGAATTGCCCTGAATGACATTGCAATGACAGATATAGGCCTTTATGTATCTTCTAATAACGTAACAAAAATGCGTGGGAGAGGGTATAAACTACGACGTAAACTCTAATCCAGTTTAATGGCGGGCTCCAAAATGTGCTCATCGATTGTAAGGAGTGGGAGGGGTCGGGAGTGAGGCATATGGGAAATCCCCTACATTTTTTTTATGTAACATTTATGTAATCTATCTTTAAAAAATTTTTTTAAAGTATATTAAAAAGAAGAATGGCAGCATCAAACTTCCGGAAGATGGCAGACTAGAAAAACATGGGGCTCTCTTCTCTTCCAGAAAAATAGCAGGCCAGGCAGGAATAGTCTGGAAAAAAATCTTCCAGGGTTTAGGACACGAAGGGAAGGCTGGAGGCCACCCAGAGGAGAGGGGGACAAAGTGAAGCAGGCTAGTTGAGGGAATGAAAAGTCAAATCTGGGACCTGGCGAAAACCACGGCCGTGGGAGCCCCCCCTGAGTAAGGACCCCACGAGAAGGCTGCTGGGAAAACCTTGCCATGATGCCCCATCTCAAATAAGACCATCTGGGGTCAAGGAAAAGCCCCGGATTTTATCAAGGGGCCTTGTCATTGGGAATTGATGGGTGGGGTAACCAATCAAAACAGCGAACAGCTGGGACCCCTCCCCAAACATTAACAAGAGGAGGGGTAATTGATGCCTGGACCAGCACACAAGGACCCCTGGGAATCTATCATCTGTAAATCGGCCCTTTTTAGCCCTTTTCCGCTCTGCCTGGACCAACCAGCAAGTATACTGGGACCCATAATTTATTAATTTCTCACATTTCTCTTCTCTCATTTTCTTAATAAACTACTGACCTTACTAAACTGGCATGTACTTAAATTCTTTTTTGTAACATAGCGAAGAACCTAGAGAAAATCTGGCAACAAAAGGAGGGGAATCGTGACAGTGAAACTGTGAGTTAAAATCAGCATCTGCTGCTGCCAGTACCCCCCTCCCACCAAAGGCACTTGAGAATTCTCAGGTCTGGGGGCCAGAAAATACAGACAAAGGGGAACGAGGGACCCAACTCCCCAGACAGTGGAGAGAGAGGGACACAGCCTAGGGCTGACTCGGCTTCTGACCCACAATCTGGCCGGCTGTGTCCAGGGCCCTTCCAGGCCGGGTGGGCTGTGACATTGTCTTGGAGCCAGCAAAGCACTAAAGATACACGACCTGCCAATCTCCTCCTCTGCTAAGAGGGACTGCTTTTTGAGGATTCAGAGGGGAGGAAAATATTTCTAACCTGGAAAAAGTGAGGGGGCTGCCAGAGAAGGCTGGAGAAGAGCCTCTGAGAAAGTTTGAACTACCAGGCTCTTGGCCTCCAGGCAGGAAGCTCTATCACAGGAGTCCCTGTTGCAACAAACACTCTCCAACCTGGCAGTGAACTTAGAAGCCTTCCAAAGAGCACTGTCTGCTGGCAGACCAAGGAAGTGCAAGTGAGAAAATTAAAAATAAGTGAGAGAAGCTTTTTCTGGCCATTTATAGCCTTCCTCTCCAAAGCCCTGGGAGGCTGGTCCAGAGCCTAGTTTTAAGCAACTAACAAGGACAATCCTAACGACCCAGGTTGAACCAAGAATCAAAGTGCAGCAGCAAAACACACAGCCTCCTGCCACTAAATCCCTATGAAAAGGAGAAATCAAGCATCTGAGTAAACTATCTCCTAATCAGGTACCTAGACATCAGCAAAGAATTATGAGCCATACTAAGAAAATGGAAGACATGGCCAAGAAAAGGAATATATCAAAGCCCAGAAGAGACAGTATTTGAGAGAACTAATTAATGAGATGCACATGATTTTCAAAATCAAATTAATGAGTTGAAAGACAATATGGCTAAAGAGATAAATGACATCAAGAAGACATTCAGCAAGAACAAAGAATTTGAAAACCTGAAGAGAAAAGTAACAGAGCTCATGGGAGCAAAAGACATGATAGGTGAGATAAAAAAACACATTAGTGAGAGAAGCAGGTGTGGCTCAACTGATCGGGCTCCCGTCTACCATACAGGAGGCCCTGGGTTCACTTCCCAGGGCCTCCTTGTGAAGGCAAGCTGGCACACTCCCGTGGAGAGCTGGTGCAGCAAGATGATACAACAAAAGGGAGACAAGCAGACACAGAAGAATGCACAGTGAATGGACACAGAGAGAGACAGCGAGTGAGTGGCAAGGGGGAGGGGGAATAAATAAAAAAATAAATAAAATAAATTTTTTAAAAATCTTTAAAAAAAAACCACATTAGAGGCATACAGCAGCAGACTTGAAATGATAGAAGAAAGAACAAGTGATACCAGAGAAAAACGGACTTGGCCCAGTGGTTAGGGCGTCCGTCTACCACATGGGAGGTCTGCGGTTCAAACCCCGGGCCTCCTTGACCCGTGTGGAGCTGGCCCACGCGCAGTGCTGATGCGCGCAAGGAGTGCCCTGCCACGCAGGGGTGTCCCCTGTGTAGGGGAGCCCCACACGCAAGGAGTGCGCCCCGTAAGGAGAGCCGCCCAGCGTGGAAGAAAGTGCAGCCTGCCCAGGAATGGCGCCGCACACATGGAAGAGCAGCAAGGTGACGCAACAGAGACACAGATTCCTGTGCCGCTGACAACAGCAGAAGTGGACAAAAAAGACACAGCAAATAGACACAGAGAACAGACAACCGGGGGTGGGGGGGAGAAGGGGAGAGAAATAAATAAATAATTCTTAAAAAAAAAAAAGTGATACCAGAATAGCTGAAATTACAGAGAGAAAAGAACAAAGAGAGAAAAGAATGGGAAAAAATTGAGCAGGAGCTCAGGGACTGAATGAAGAAATACAATGACATATGTATCGTGGGGGTTCCAGAAGGAGAAGAGAAGGGAAGAGGAGCAGAAAGAGTATGTGAGGAAATAATTGCGGAAAATTTCCCCACTCTCATGAAAGAAATGAACTTACATGCTGAAGAAGTGCACCGTGCCCCAATCAGAATAAACCCAAACAGACCTACTCCAAGACACATACTACCCAGAACATCAAACATCACAGATAAAGAGAAAATTTTAAGAGCAGCAAGGGAGAAGCAAACCATCAAATACCACGGATGCCCAGTAAGACTTAGCACAGATTTCTTTTCAGAAACCATGGAGGTGAGAAGACAGTGGTGCGATACATCTAGGATACTGAAAGAGAAAAACTGCCAATTGAGAATTCTTTATCCAGCAAAACTGTACTTCAAATATGAAGGTGAGTATAAAATATTCACTAACAAACGGAAACTAAGAGTTTGTAAAAAAGAATCCACCTTTGCAGGAAATATTAAAGGAAGCCTTTGAGCCTGAAAGAAAAAGACAGGAGAGAGAGGTTTGGAGGAGAATGTAGAAGAGAGACTAGCAGAAAGGATAAGCAAAAGAGTAAAAAGACAGAAAAAATAAGATATGACATATGAAAATGAAAAAATAAAATGGTGGAAATAAATAATGAATTTACAGTAATATTATTAAACTCCACAATCAAAAGATAATAGGCCAGGGAAGTAGACTTGGCCCAGTGGTTAGGGCGTCCGTCTACCACATGGGAGGTCTGCGGTTCAAACCCCGGGCCTCCTTGACCCGTGTAGAGCTGGCCCATGTGCAGTGCTGATGCGCTCAAGGAGTGCCCTGCCACGCAGGGGTGTCCCCGTGTAGGGGAGCCCCACGCACAAGGAGTGCACCCCGTAAGGAGAGCTGCCCAGCGCGAAAGAAAGTGCAGCCTGCTAGGAATGGCGCCACACACATGGAGAGCTGACACAACAAGATGACACAACAAAAAGAAACACAGATTCCCATGCCACTGACAACAACAGAAGCAGACAAAAATAAGAACACGCAGCAAATGCACACAGAGAACAGACAACTGGGGCGGGGGGGGGGGGGAAGGGGAGAGAAATAAATAAAATAAATCTTAAAAAAAAAAAGATATTGGCTGGGAAGCAGATTTGGCTCAACTGATAGAGCATCCACCTACCACATGGGAGGTCCAGGGTACAAATCCAGGGCCTCCTGACCTGTGTGGAGCTGGCCCATGCACAGTGCTGATGTGTGCAAGGAATGCTGTGCCACGAAGGGGTGTCCCCCACATAGGGGAGCCCCACACACAAGGAGTGCGCCTTGTAAGGAGAGCCGCCCTGCACGAAAAAAGTGCAGCCTGTCCAGGAGTGGCGCCGCACACACGGAGAGCTGACACAGCAAGATTATGTAACAAAAAAGAAACACAGATTCTGTGCTGCTGATAAGAATGCAAGTGGACACGGAACATAGAGTGAATGGACACAGAGAGCAGACACCTGGTGGGGGTGGGAAGGGGAGAGAAATAAATAAATCTTAAAAAAAAAAAAGACACAGTCTGACAGAATGGATTAAAAAAATGAGCCATCCATATGCTGCTTCTAAGAGACTCACCTTAGACCCAGGGATACAAAATGGCTGAAAGTACAAGGTTGGGAAAAGATACTACAAGCAAATAGTAACCAAAAAAGAGAAGGGGCAGCTATACTCATATCAGAAAAAACAGACTTAAATGCAAAAAAGTTATTAAGAACTACAGAAGGCCATTATATATTAATAAAGGGGACAAGCCACCAGGAAGATTTAACTGTCATAAATATCTATGCCTCTAACCAAGTGCCCCAAAATACATGAGACAACCTCTGGGAAAACTGAAGGGAGAAACAGGCATCTCTACATAATCGTTGGAGTTTCAACACCCCTCTCACATCATTAGATAGAACAGCTAGACAGAAGATCAACAAGGAAACAGAGAACTTGCACAACATGAATGAGACAGACCTTACAGACATGTACAGAACACTGCATCCAAACTCAGCGGCTTGTACATTCTTCTCAAATGTCCATGGATCTTTCTCCAGGATAGACCATGTTAGGGTACAATGCAGCTCTCAATAGATACAAAAAGACTGAAATTATACAAAGAACCTTCTCAGATCATAATGGAATGAAACTGGAAATCAATAATAGACAGGAAAGAGATAAATTCACAAATGTGTGGAGGCCGAACAACAAACTCCTATAATCAGTGGATCAAAGAAGAAATTGCAAGTGAAATCAGTAAATATATTGAGACAAATGAAAATGAGAACGCAGCTTATCAAAACTTACGGGATACAGTGAAGGCAGTCTTGAGGGGGAAAGCTACAGCCTTCAATGCCTATACGAGAAAAGAAGAGGGAAGTGGATCTGGCCCAATGCATAGGGCATCCGCCTACCACATGGTGAGGTCCAAGGTTCAAACCCAGGGCTTCCTGACCCGTGCAATGAGCTGGTCCACATGCAATGCTGATGCGCGCAAGGAGTGCCGTGCCACGCAGGGGTGATCCCCAAGTAGGGGAGCCCCACGCGCGAGGAGTGCGCCTGTAAGGAGAGCCGCCCAGCATGAAAAAAGTGCAGCCTTCTCAGGAATGGCGCCGCACACATGGAGAGCTGACGCAGCAAGACGACGCGACAAAAGAGAGACACAGATTCCCGGTGCCACTGACAGGAATACAAGCAGACACAGAAGAACACACAGTGAATGGACACAGAGAGCAGACAACTGCAGGGGTGTGGGGAAGGGGAGAGAAATAAAAATAAATAAGTAAATAAATAAACCTTTAGGGAAAAAAAAGAAGAGCTAAACTTAAAGATTTAACTAGCAAACCTATCCCAAAGCAAGCGGAAGGAAAGAGATAGTAAAGATTCGGGCAGAAATAAATGAAATTGAGAACAATACCAAAACACCCACAAAAATCAAAAGAGAAAATCAACTAAACCAAAAGCTGGTTCTTTGAGAAGATCAATAAAATTGACAACCCCCTAACTAGACTAACAAAGAAAAAAAGAGAGATGATGCAAATAAATACAATCAGAAATGAAAAGGGGAAGTTACGACTGACCCCACAGAAATAAAAAGGATCATAAAAGAATATTATGAGAAACTGTATGCCAGCAAACTAGACAGCTTAGATAAAACGGGCAGATTCATAGGAATGCAGCAACCAATCTACACTGACACTACAAGAAATACAAGAACTTAACAAAGCAATCACGTATAAAGAGATTGAATCCATCATCAAAAATCTCCCAGCAAATAAAATTCCTGGACCAAATGACTTCACAGGTGAATTCTACCAAGCATTTCGAAAAGAATTAACACCAATTATGTTTAAAGTCTTCCAAAAAATTAAAGAGACGGTTAAAATTACCCAACACGTTTTATGAAGCCAACATCACGCTAATACCAAAGCCAGATCAAGACTGTACAAGAATAAAGAAATTACAGACCAATCTCTCTAATGAACTTTTTTTTTAAGATTCATTTTTTATTTATTTCTCTCCCCTTCCTTCCCCCACCCCCATCCCTTTGTCTGCTCTCTGTGTCCATTCACTGTGTGTTTTTCTGTGTCCGCTTGCATTTTTCCTGTCAGCAGCGCCAGGAATCTGTGCCTCTTTTGGTTGTGTCATCTTGCTGCATCAGCTCTCCGTGTGTGTGGTGCCATTCCTGGGCAGGCTGTGCTTTTTTCACGTGGGGCGGCTCTCCTTATGGGGCACACTCCTTGCACTTGGGCTTCCCTACGCGAGGGACACCCCTGCATGGCAGGGCACTCCTTGTGCACATCAGCACTGCACGTGGGCCAGCTCCACACGGGTCAAGGAGGCCCTGGGTTTGAACCCTGGACCTCACCTGTGGTAGGCAGATGCTCTATCAATTGAGCCAAATCTGCTACCTTCTAATTAACTTAGATGCAAACATTCTCAACAAAATACTTGAAAATTGAATCCAACAGCATGTCAAAAGACTTTTACATCATGACCAAATGGATTTATTCCTGGTATGCAAGGCTGGTTCAACATAAGAAAATCAATCAATGTAACACACCACATTAACAAACTGAAGGGAAAGATCCACATGATCATCTCAATGGATGCAGAAAAGGCACTCGACAAAATCCAGCATCTTTTTTTTTGGATAAAAACATACTGAGGAATAGAGGGAAATTCCTCAATATGATAAAAGGCATATATGAAAAACACACAGCCAACATCATACTCACTGGGGAAAGGTTGAAACCTCTCTCTCTAAGATGGAGAACAAGACAAGGACGCCCACTGTCACCGCTGTCATTCAACATGCTAAAGCAATTAGGGTTAAAAAATTAAAGGCATACAAGTAGGAAAAGAGAAAGAAATACTCTCACATTTGGGGGAGATGTGATCCTATATTTAGAAAATTCTGAAATGTCTACAACAAAGCTACTTGAGCTAATAAATGAGTTCAGCAAAGTGGCAGGATCCAAGATCAACAACAAAAATCAGTAATGTTTTTGTATAATACTATTGAATAATCTGAGGAGGAAATACCAGGAAAAATTCAATTTACAATAGCAACAAAAATATTCAAATACCTAGGAATCAATTTAACCAAAGAAGTTCAGTACTTATATGTAGAAAACTACAAAACACAGATAAAAGAAATCAATGAGGACCTTAACAAATGGAAAGACATCTGTGTTCATGGATTGGAAGACAAAATATCATGAAGATGTGAATCCTACCCAAACTGATTTATAGATTCAATATGATACCAATCAAAATTCCAATGGCCTACTTTACAGAAATAGAAGAGGCAATTACCAAATTCTTTTGGAAGGAAAAGTAAACCCAGATAGCCAAAAGCTATTACAGTGCTACAGTGGTCAAAACAGCATGGTACTGGCAAAAGGATAGACACATCAATCAGTGGAATAGGATTGAGAGTCTAGAAATAAACCCTCACCTCTATGGTCAACTGGTTTTTGACAAACCTACCAAGTCCATGTTAATGGGCCAAAGCTGTCTCTTCAACAAATGGTGCTGGAGAACAGGATATCTATAACCAAAAGAATGAAAGAGGTCCCCTATCTCACTCCCTATACAAGGGTCAACTCAAAATGGATCAAATACATAAATTTAAAAGCCGGGACCATAAAACTACTAGAAGAAAATATAGGGAAGCATCTTCAAGACCTTGTAGTAGGTGGTGGTTTCTTGGACTCTATACCCAAAGCACATGCAACAAAAGAGAAAATAGATAAATGGGACCCCCTCAAAGTTAAACACTTTTGCACCTCACAGGACTTTGTCAAAAGGTTGAAAAGGCAGCCTACGCAATGGGAGAAAATATGTGGAAATCACATGTCAGATAAGTGTTTAATATCTCTGATATATAAAGAGATGATACAGCTCAACAATAAAAAGACAAACGACCAGATTAAAAACTGGGCAAAAGACCTGAATAGACATTTGTCCAAAGAAGACATACAAATGGCAAAAACACATGAAAAAATGTTCAACATCACTAATGATTAGTGAAATGCAAATCAAAACGACAATGAGATATAATTTCACACCTATCAGAATGGCCGCTATTAAAAAGACAGAGAATTACAAGTGTTGGAGAGGATGTGGAGAGAAAGGAACATTTATTCCCTGTTGGTGGAGATGCAGAATGGTACAGCCACGGTGGAGGACTCTTTGGCAGTTTCTAAAGAAGTTGAATATAGACTTGCCACGTGACCCTGCAGTACCACTGCTGGCTATATCCCCAGAAGAACTGAGAGTAGGGACACGAGCAGACATCTGCACCCCGATGTTCACAGCAGCATTACTCACGATTGCCAAAAGTTGGAAACGACCCAGGTGTCCATCGACTGATGCATGGATAAACAAACTGTGGCACATTCACATGATGGACTATTACGCAGCTGTGAGAGGAAATAAAGTTGTAAGGCATATGACAAAATGGATGAATCTGTAGGACATTAGGTTGAGGTGAAGTAAGCCAAACACAAAAGGTCAACTACTGTATAATTGTGCTACTATGAACTAAGTATATTGTATAATGTATTGTATGATTCTGTTTACTTAAAATGTAAATATTAATCAACTTATAAAGATGAAATTTGATTAGTGGTTATGTAGGGCTTGGGAAGGCATGCTAAGGGGTGTGGTTTTTTTTTGAATAATGAAATAATTCTAAATTTTTTTGTGATAATGAATGCACAACATTATGATTATACTAAAAACCATTTATTATACACTTTGGGTAGACCTTATGGTATGTGAATATAACTCAATAAAATGCTTAATAAATAAACAAATAATTGTGCAAGAATAACCAGAAATAGCTATGTATGGCAGGGTAAATATAGATAGATTGAAAGGTGAAGAATTTTCTTATTTGTTTTTTGTTTATTATTGTTATTGAAATAATGAAAATGCTCTAACAATGATTGAAGCAATGAATGCATGACTATGTGATTATACTAAATACCACTGATTGTAAACTTTGGATGGATTGTATACTTTATTAATATGTTCCTATAAAATTGATTTGTTTAGAAAAACACAAAAAAAATGATTGAAGTGTTGAATACACAGCTATATGATAATGCCAAATTCCATTGGTAGTATACTTTTGATGGGTGGATTGTAAGCTTTACTAATATGTGTCAATAAAATTGATTTGTTAAAAAAAGAAAAAAAGAAAACAACTAAAGAGACAATGATTAATAAGGCAATACGTGAATCTGGATTAGATCTCACAAGAGAAAAGAGAAGGCTCCAAAGGACATTATTAGAGCACATGAACAAATTGGAATATAGACTGTGAACTTTGTATCAGTGTTAAATGTGATACTTTATAACTGCATTTAAGGTGGATATATAAGGGAGTGAATATCCTTGTTCTTAGGAAATGCACATGGCAGCATTAAATGTTCAAGCAGCATGATGTCTACAATCTACACACAAATGTTCAGAAAATGGACTGATAAATAGATGAACAGAGAGGTGGAAGATAGATGGATGGATAGATTGATGGATAGATTAAGATGATACGACCAATGTGACAAAATGTTGAAATTGGTGGCTCAGGGTATGTGCGGTTTAGAGATATGTTGGAGTTTTCTGTATGGGGTTTATATTATTTTTGTAACTGTTCTGTAAGCTTGGAACTATTTAAAAATAAATAAGATGTTAAAAATAGAGGCACAAAAAAAAGAAGAAAAAAATAGAGGCACAACATGATGGAGATCTGTGGATTTTGGAGGCAATGTCAAATATATTATTGTTTTTTCAATAACACTAAATTATAAGAGCTGATGTCTTTAAAAATGATTGTTTCTTTTTTTTGCGAATTTCAGACAATGCTACAAATAATTTGAATTTAACTCTTCCATTTACAAGATCTTTCCAATTTTTTTAAAGATTTATTTTTTATTTATTTATCTTCCCTACCCGCCCCGCCCCCAGTTGTCTGCTCTCTGTGTCCATTTGTCGTGTGTTCTTCTGTGTCCACTTGTATTCTTGTCATTGGCACCCAGACGTCTCTTTTTGTTGTGTCATCTTGCTGTGTCAGCTCTCTGTGTGTGCGGTGCCATTCCTGGGCAGGCTGTACTTTCTTTCGCACTGGGCGGCTTTCCTTACGGGGCACACTCCTTGCGCGTGGGGCTCCCTTACACAGGGGACACCCCTGCGTGGCACGGCACTCCTTGCGCACATCAGCACTGTGCATGGGCCAGCTCCACACAGGTCAGGAGGCCCTGGGTTTGAACCCTGGACCTCCCATGTGGATGTGGTAGGCAGACGCTTTATCAGTTGAGCCAAATCTGCTTCCCACAGTTGGCTTTTATAAAGGGTATTTATTTGGGATAGAAGCTTACAGTTACCAGGCCCTAAAGCGTAAGTTACTTCCCTCAGCAAAGTCTTTTGCCACGTGTTGGAGCAAGATGGCTGCTGACATCTGCTGGGGTTCAGGCTTCCTGGGTTCCTCTCTTCCTGGGGTCCATTTCACTCCAGGCTCAGCCCCTCTATTCTCTCCACAAGGCCAGCCATAGGTCATCAGATGAAAGACTTGTTTCTCTTCCCGAGGCCTTCTCTCTTTCCTCACGACCAAGCTCCTCTCTGTGCTTGCTTCCCAGGGCTCCAGCTCAAGACTCCAGCATCAGAACTCCAACAGTAAAACTCCAACTCTGTCCCTTGCCACGTCTTTTACCTGTGAGTCCCCACACGGGACTCAACACTCTACTGATATGGCACGATCAAAGCCCTGCTCATAATTTAATCACGCCCAGGTCAGACCAGTTTACAAACATAATCCAGCATTTCTTTTTGGAATACCAAACTGCCACAGGTATATTCAAGGTCTGATCTCTAGCCCCATGAATGTGACGCCTTCATGGTTCCCTGATCCAACGTGCTGGGAGATTGGGACAGACACACACGGAGGAGCTGGCCACGGAACGATGCAGCCACATGCTATGAGACGCCCAGGATGGCCGGCACACCCCAGAAGCCAGAAGAGGTGGGGAGGAGGTCCCACAGGCCTGGGGGTGCGGCCCCACTGACACCTCGAAGGCGGGTGTCTGGCCTCCAGACTGAGATGATAAGTTTCAGTTTTATTTTTTGTTGTTTTTCTATATTCCCCCCTCTCCCCCCCGCTCCTTCCTCTACCTGCTCGTTGTGTGCTCGCTGTGTCTGCTCGTCTCCTTTAGGAGGCACCAAATCCAGGACCTCCCCAGCTGCTCGAGCCACGTGCACTCCCCAGTTTCTGTTGTTTTAAGCCACCCACTGTGTGGTTTTGATATGGCCCCCCTGGGAGAGCAAGACCAGCTGCCTCAGAGACAACAAAACATGACTGCTCTGCCATCCCCATTAGAGTGGATTTGTGCTCCAGCAAGAAGCTGCTTTAAACTTCCAGGCCAAAGTGCAGTCCCTTGTGGGCCAGGCGAGGCGAGTGGCCCTTGGAATCAGCCCTGGAGCTGGTTCACTAAAAGCCCCTTCAGTGGGGGTCCTGAGCCCGAGACGCCCACGTAGCTTTAAAGCAAACCTTGTATTTTGTTTTTTCAAAGGACTGAGTTGTGTGCAAGGTGCTTAACTGTTGTACAGACAAGAAAATGATTTTGCCGGGCCCAGTTTCTTCCTTGCCACGTTGTCTGGTCGTGTTCTCTCTTTCCTCTGCATCTGTCTCTTCCTTGCCTTTCTCAGCCCTGATGACTCTCTTGTTTGTTTGTTTGTTTGTTTTTTTCCTGGCATCAGACTTTCCTGTAGCCCAGAGTGCTGTGATAGTCTTTTTTTAAATTTTATTTTAATAGTGGTAACATGTATACAACGTAACATTTCCTAATTTAACCACTTTCTAAGTGTACAATTCAGAGATTAGCTACATTCAGTGTTGTTCCACCTTCACCACCATCCACCACCAAACCGTTTCCATCAGCCCAGACACAAGCTCTGCCCCGTTAACTCCGCCCCTGCCCCAGCACCCTGTAATCGACTTTCTGTCTCTATGAATTTGCATATTCAATTATTTCATGTAAATGAGATGAAACAATATTTGTCCTTTTGTGACTCGCTTATTTCACTCAACAGGAGTCTTCAAGGTTCACTCGTATTGTTGCATGGATCCGAACTTCGTTTATTTTTACAGCTGGATAACATTCTCTCGTGTGGACGGAGCGCGTTTTATTTATCCACCCACCTGTTGATGGACCCTTGAGTGGCTTCTACCTTTTGGCTACTGTGAGTAGAGCTGTAATGAACATAGTCTTTTCCCAGGTTTTCCCCTCATTTCATCTTCAGCGTGTCATCTCCATGCTTCTCCCAGTTTCTTTGCAACGTGGCCCATGGAGAGGCCAGGATACTCCCATGTGGTAGACGGACGCCCACCTGGGCCAAGTCTGCTTCCCTCTGTGTTGAGAAAAGGGAAAAGCACCCAGTCCCCTGGGATACATTGGAGCCTCGGATTTCATTTTCATTTCTCCTTCAATGCAGGTCTTGTACGCCTTTGCCAGGTTTGTCTTCAAGCTTTTCTTTATCTTTACTATATGGAGTCTTTTACATTTCTGAGAATTTTCTCGAAAAATGTGAGAATTAACGGAGGCATCCGGGCACTTCTCATGTGTTTGTGGGCAGGCTTCCTCCCGCCTCTCGGCTCTGCTGGCGTTTCCTCAGCAAGGCCGAGCCGTCTGTGCCCCTCTGGCTTGCGCTGGCCCCACGTTGTTTCCGCCCTTAACTTTTCATTCTTTTTAGATAAACTCCTTTTTGATTTTAGAATAGTTTTAGATTTACAAAAAGTTGCCATGATAGTAGAGAGGCCCCATATACCCTTCACCCAGTTTCCCCTATTAGTAACAGCTTACATTATGGTACAGAATTACAATTAATAAATCAAGGTTGATACATTGTTACCAAGCAAGCCCAGATTTTATTTAGATTTTCTTAGTTTTACCTAATGTTCCTTTTCTGCTCCAGCATCCCATCCAGGACACCATATTATGTTTACTCATCTCTTGACTGCCAGTTGCCCAGACTTTCCTTTTTTTGATGACCTTGACCATTCTGAGGACTGGTTGTATATTTTGTAGAATGTCCCTCAAGTAGGACTTGTCTGATGTTTTTATTATGATTATACTGAGGTGGTGGCTTTTGGGAGGAAAAACATGGAGGCAATGCCCATCCTATCCCATCATACCAAGCGTATCTTCTAAGAACATCATTTATCACTGCTGCTGTTGACCTCGGCCATCTGCTGAGCCTTGCCAGGCTTCTCCACGGTGAAGTTGCTCTTTTTATTCTCCTCTCCACAACGTGCAGCCCTGAAGCCCTGAAGTTAGGCTCCACGTCCTTGAAACGGAGATCTACACAAATCATTTGGAATTCTTCCTCATGGCAGATTTGTCTGTTCTCCATGTTTTTAGTTACTCAGTCATTTACTGATATCAGTAGAGACTCTGAAAATTTATTTTATAATTTGGGTTATAATTCAACACAATTTTTTTGTGTGGCTCACATTGTCCCAGCTCTGGCCATTGGAGGCTCTTTCAGCTGGCTCCTGTGTCCTTTTGAATACCCTGTCAGTTTTTTTTTGCTGTTGTTGTTTTTTGTTTTGTTTTGTTTTGTTTTTTAGCACTCTCTGGCACTACAAGAGGCTCTAGGCTCATCTTGTTTATTTCCTGCTCTAGTCCTAGAATCATCCATTTCTCCAAGGAGCCCTTGTTCCTTCCATTGGAGAAGAGTGTGGGAAAGCAGGATCTGGGTGCTCAGTGAACTCGCTGCTGGGATGCCACTGCTTCTAGACCTTCTCAGCTGAAAGAGCAAGGAAATATATGTGTTTGCTAAACATTAAATATGCTTATCTATAAATGTGCCAATATGTATAAATCGGTATATGTATCAACCTGTATCGATATTTACCTAAACATGATTAAAGTCACCAACTCTACTCTATCAACAGGTAGCTCATTCCCGCCTTCTACCCTGTGCTGTGTCTCACCTCCCACTTGGCTCCCATCTTGTGTATATATTTACCTCACTGGTCAGCTCCAGTCTATGTGCATAGTGGTTTCAGGACTGTTAACTTGTATCCCTGTGGAGAAAACTTTATCAGCTTGAGTACAGTGCTTACCTACAGTCCCTTTACCTCCCATCTTACGGTTTCCACTCATTTCCAGTTATCCAGGTCACATACATACATTTGTCATACAGTTAGATTCTTTTGTCAAATCTATTTTCTATCCTGAGATCCTGTGACCTCTTAAGTGAATTTTAAAATTTGCATACATTAAGGTTCACTCTTTGTGCTGTGAGGTCGATGGGTTTTTAAAATCAATTTTATTGATACATATTAATAAAGCATATAAGCCATCCAATACCATATAGCCGATGGTATTTGGTGCATCGTGTCATGTATCCATAGCTACAGTGCCATACAGGATAGTTTCACGACCCTGTAAATCCCCCTGCACGGCATCTCTTCAGTCCTGCCCCATGTTGTGGTCTTAAGGTGCTTTGTTATATAGCAAAAGCTATCAGAAAAACCTGAATAATGTCTAAATCTCTTGAAATTCACCACGATAGAGATTACAGAAAGAGGGGATCACCATATAAAAACATAGTTATTATTCTTAAACCTCTTACTTGAATGGTAAAATTAATGTGCTATATACACTGTGTTATAAAATATGCCAATTTTAATAGTTAAGGCTAAAGTTGAAAATTTCAATTTTCATAGCTGTGTACATGTATTTGTGTATATTCATAGAAAGAGATATTAATGTTGTTAAACTAGGAAAGTGTATATATGATAAGGAGGAAAGGAAAATATGTTCCAAAAAAAAGTATTCGCTATATACAGGATATTCTAAAACAAACAGAAAACAGTTTATACTCGGCCTGGATAAGGAAGTGTGTTTTTCTCACCCACTGTTAACTTTCTAGCAGCCTTCTTTTGGGTGTTAGGCTGCCCCATCATGACTTGAACCCGTTTTAACAGATGGTCCTCCTTTCTAAAAGAGCAAATGCCCCGGGAACCACTGACTGCTGTGCTTACTTTAACTATCGTTACCCTGATTAAAAATTGCAGCCAAGACATCATCATTCCTTGTGTTTAATCAAGAGTGACAATTCCTTTTAATATCACCTTCCCAAAATTGAGGTCCCAGATTCAGAATTTTAAAAGTGGACAACACATTTTGTCCAGCTCCTCTGTTTTTTGAGCTCCCCAGACAGCTGCGCGCAGCACAAAGAGCGGCCCCTCCGTCTAAAAGGGCGGGAGCTACAGATAACTGCAGGTGCTGGTCCCCGCTCGTCGAACCCCTGCATCGCTGCTTCTGAGGCCCGTGCTGCGAGAAAATAACACAGCCAGCCCTCCTGGGCTGACTGTCCTCGGAAGTATTCCTCTTACTTTCACTCTGGCTCAGCAACTTTGCATTTTTATGCATTTTATGCATTTTATAAAAGTTCACCATACTCACGTGCAAAGACCAGCATAGTAATTGCCAACAAATGGATTCTGCTTCATTTTACGACTCGTGTCCGATGATGTCACTCACAGCAGACACAGAGAAAAGGGAAGTCCCCAGAAACCTGCTACCTCACACGGCTCACCACGTCCTGGCAAGCCCCGTTACGCTGACAGAGCCTCCTCTCTTACACTCTGATGCTGCTGGATACACAGTCGTGTCCCCAGAGCCGCTGACTCGGTATCTGTGAATTCAGTTACTGGCGGTTAACCACAGAAAAAAAAGAAAAAAGCGGAAAATTTGGAAAATTCCAGAAAATAAAAAATAAACAGTTCGTAAGTTTCAAACCGCCCGCCAAGCAAGTACAGGCTTTACGATGGCGACACGCGCCAGCCCGTCGACTCATCCCCTGTGCTCCCAACACAGGCTCCCTTGCCACACTTTCCTCTAGTCGGCTGCTCCCACGTTCATTGTAAATGATCGCAGCGCCTTTGTTTATAGTAAAAATGGCCTCGAAGAAGAGCAGGAGTAGTGGTGACTCAAAACCCAAGAGAAGCTGTGGAGAACTTCCCATTAGTGAAAAGGAAAGGTCCTCGATATGACTGAAAAATTAAAAAAATTG
This sequence comes from Dasypus novemcinctus, assembly GCF_030445035.2. Lineage (NCBI taxonomy): Eukaryota > Metazoa > Chordata > Mammalia > Cingulata > Dasypodidae > Dasypus > Dasypus novemcinctus. The sequence continues at coordinate 131,565,205 of NC_080681.1, forward strand.
TGTACAGAGATTGCCAGATCGAATGGCAAGGACGACTCTTCAGCCTGTGACGTGATGAAGCATAAAACGAAATTCCGGCTACTTTTTCTGTTGCACCTCGAACTGCAAAGGTAGCTGCGACGGCGCGTGGCAGGATGTTGGTGATCTCACATCCGCGGTGGGTCTTGGAACGTGTCCCCACGAATATGGCGCCCAAGTGTCCAACCGTGAACGAGAGCAGCCCGGCCTGGCCGTCGGCAGGTGGCTGCTGCTGCCCCTTGCGCTTGCCTGAAGCCCTGCCCTGGATTTCCGATCGGAAGGGACTTGCAGCCTCAAGATCAGAAGGGCCTGTTGGAAGGGAGCCGCCAGGCCCCTGATGCAGCAGTCCAGGGAGCAGACTCCCAGCGAGCCGACGCGTGGCCGCCCTCCAGCACCTGCCGGACCCACCCGGAGGACCCAGCCAGGGCCAGGACTCCTTGCGCCACAACCAGACGACTGGGGAAAGCATAAGGCCTAAGCCAGGCCGCGGGTGGAGGCGGGGCTGAGCGGCTGCTCCAAGCAGATGTAGGGAGCCTGGCGCAGCGTGTTGTCACTTTGATCCTCAGCAAGCTTACTGGCCAGTCTGTAAAAACGGTGTCTTTAAATGGTGTCTTGCTCCAACTGACCCTCAGAGTTCAGAGGAAAATCTCCTTTGGAGGACTAACGCAGAGCGAAGCCTGAGACGGAAGATTCTGCGGGAAGCAGCAAGGGTGCTCACTTGACCCATCTCCAAACCACGCGGGGCAGGGGCCCGGGGGGCTGCCGTGCTCAGGGCTGCGTGAGCCCACCTCACCGCAGGCGGGTTTGGTTCAATCGGAGACGGAAACTGTGGGGGAGACCTCCAGGGGGCCGGCACCCCACGCCTCGGGCGGCAGAGAAGCCCACTGGTCAGCGGTCGCTGGGCAGCAACAGGCCACTCCTCGGTTGCAGGTGGGCCCGCGGTCAGCCCCTGGCGGTCACACGGAGAGGGTGGGACACTCCGGGCGACAGGGTGCCGGTGAGGGGGCTTAGGGCGCATGGCCGGGGCCAGTCTCAATGCCGAGAGGCCCGTGGCGCTGGAAGGGCCGGCCAGGCCGCTGCTGCAATACCGCCGAGTGGCCGCGCTGAGGATGCACAGCCGGGCAGGGCTCCTCCAGGGTCCGCATGCCATTGGCACTGACCGCCAGCCTTCTGCGGTGACCCTTCCACGCCCGGGAGGCTTGGCCGCGCGCTTACAGCCCAGGAGGAGCGCCTGAGCCGCACAGGGTCCACGGGGCCGTACAGATTTGCTCTTTCCTATCAGGAGGTGACTGCCTCCCACAGCCATGCCAGAAAGGCCACATTTAAAGGTGACCCACGGCAGCACTTCCCGCAGGGAAATGCTCAGGGCCGCCGGGGGGCTCGGGCAGCCCCTCTTTGGGCCGCCTCGGCCGGCCCGCAGCTGGGCACGCAGGCGGGCTCTGGAAAAGGTACGCCCGCCCCTCTTGGTCTCCGCTGTGAGGTTGAGGAGATAATGAGGACAATGAGGACGTACTTCCAGCATGATAAATGATTTTTAAAAATCAGGGGTTAACGCCCCCGTCAGCCACCTGGTCCAGCTCACGACGACCAGCCCCCCCGACCGCACCTACGTCCACAGAACCAGCCGGGCAGGGGACAGCACGGCCCCCCACCAGGCCAGTCACTGGCCGAGGCTGCCCCGTGGCTGGCGAAGGCCCTCGTCTCAGGTCCTTGGCGTTTTCTCAGGAGAAAAGGGGTGGCTGGTCCGGGAAATGACATTTCTGTTGGTCGCCTTTCCTGCACCCCGAGTCACCACGACTCGACTCGAGTCCTCTCGGCCCCGTTTGGACGGGCGTGTGTCCTGGCGGTCAGCCGGGTCTGTGACACAGCCCGGGCTCTGGGGCCGTGCGGCCCTGCCAGCACAGTGGCAAACGGCGAGGCCGGCCGCCTGCGCAGGAGGACGGGAGCAGCATCCGGCCCGGGGCGCTGGGGGCCGACGGCCTTGCGTGGGCCGCCCCTCCCTGCCCGCGGAGCCTGCGGTCACTTCCTGTGAGGTGCGGGGCTTTTGCCCCTTAAAATCCTGTCCTTGTTTTTGATCTGGAGAACAGTGGGTCGGCCTTCCGCTGTGCCGAGGACGCGGCCGGCTTGCACCTCATGGCTTCCGTGGTGGATGTGCGGACGCTTGCTGAGCGGGCCCTGCTTGGGGTCCCCCAGCCTGAAGTTGGGGTGTCACCGCCTCCCGGCCCCCTTTCCCAGGGCTCACAGGCGGGGGCTGGCTGGGCTGCCCGCAGCTCCTCCTGTGCCCCCTCCTCCCGCCCCCCTCCAGGGCCCCCTCCCCCTGCGCCCCCTCCTCCCTGCCCACCCTCCTCCTCTGCGCCCCTCCTCCACCCCCCTCCTCCCGGCCCCCCCCGCGCCCCCTCCTCCTACCCCCTTCTCTCACCCCCCTGCACCCCCCTCTTCCCGGGCCCCCCTCCCCTTTCCCCCCCTTCCCCCCTTCACAGTGAAGCAGGAGACCCCCAGTGGCATCTCGGGGCCCCAGGAGTGTCGCCCGTGCTGCCTAAGGGCACCCCACGGGAGCGGCTTCACCCGCCCTTGGGGCCTTCCCAGAGGCCATTGCCAGGCTCACCCGCGGACCCTCGGGCTCTCCGCCCCAGGGCTGCCCGCCTGCTCCCTGCGAAGGCCCCTCCTGCTGCCCGGGCAGCGGGCGCCCTCCATGTACTCCACTGCCTGGCCTGAGACACCTCCGCGGGGCTGGCGCCCTCTCGGGAAGGAGCCCTGGCACGGCCGGGCAGAGCTGCTCCCGCCACCAGCCCCGGGGCAGGGGCAGTGAGCTCCTTGCCAGGGACGCCTCAGTGCTGGGGTTACGCCTGGCACACAGTAGGCGCTCAATAACTGGGTGTGCCGACGAGCAGTGGGTCGTCGTGAGCCAGTGGGAGGGAGTGTGAGCACTGCCTGCTGCGGGCTGGGTCTGCTCGCTTTCTGTGGGAACACGCAAGAGAATGGTCGTGTGTGCTGTTATGTCTGGCTGTGTGTGTGGTTGTATGTGTGGTTGTGTGTGTGTCTGGTTGTGTTGTCAGGTCATGTGTCTGAGTGTGGTTGTGTGTCTCTGGTGTATGCAGTTGTCTGGTTGTGTGTGTCTGGTGTGAGTGTGGCTGTGTGTATTGTCTAGTGTGTGTTTCTGGTTGTGAGTGTGGTTGTGTGTGTCTGGTTGTATGTGTGTGGTTGTGAGTGTAGTGTGTCTGGTGTGTGTGTGGTTGTGTGTGTTGTCTGGTTGTGTGTGTGGTTGTATGTGAATGTGGTTGTGTGTGAATATGTTTGTGTGTGCCTGGTTGTGTATGTCTGGTGTGTACAGTTGTCTGGTTGTGTGTTTCTGGTTGTGAGTGTGGTTGTGTGTGTCTGGCTGTGTGTATCTGGTTATATGTGTGTGGTTGTGAATGTTGTGTGTTGTCTGGCTGTGTGTGTCTGGTTGTGTGGCTCTGTGTGTGAGTGCGGCTATGTGTGTCTGGCTATGTGTGTCTGGCTGTATCTGTGTGGTTGTGTTGTGTGTGTGGTTATGAGTGTGGTTGTGTGTGTTTGGCTGTGTCTGGTTGTATGTGTGTGGTTGTGTTGTGTGTGGTTGTGAGTGTGTCTGGCTGTGTGTCTGGTTGTATGTGTGTGGTTGTGAGTGTTGTGTGTCTGGTTGTCTGGCTGTGTGTGTCTGGTTGTGAGTCTGGCTGTGCCTGTGGTTTTCCTTCCCCATGAGCCGGGCTCCCTGGAATGTCCGAGTCACCAGGAGTAGAAGCCAGACCGCTGCGCGGCCCAGGCGCAGTTGGCCGGCTGACCCGCCTTGCTCGGCCACACCTCGGGAAGCGGGTCCAGAGCTCAGTCTTAGGGGGCTTGGCGGGAGCCCTGGGCTGGGACGGCACCGCTGCCAGCGGCCGCATTGTTGCCCTGGCCTGCCCTCTTCCAGGCGAGTCACCCGCACAGCAGCTGCCCAGCACAGGGGGCTCCAGCCGAGGAGGGAGCGGCTCCGGCCCGCGGCTGTGGGAGGGGCAGGTGGCCTGGTCAGCGGCCCGGGCCGCCTGCTGGGCTCTGCTCTCATCTGGGGCTCCTTCCTGCCAAGGATGGGGAGGTGCAGGGGGGGCAGCAGGCCCTGGGCTCAAAAGAGGAAGTGGCGGGCGGGGTGGGAAGGGGGTGCCGTGGGCAGCCGCCTCCGTCCCTCCTGGCCCAGGGGCTGCAAGGAGCTCAGCTGGCCCCAGCCCCTCAGCAGGACCTGCCCGCGGCACCACCCCGTGGGAACTCAGCACAGAGCCTGAGAAGGGGCCTGGCGGGAGCCAGAGGCGTGACCCCAGGCTCTTCCTGACCCCGGCCCCTCCTGTCCACCCGCACCTGGAGCTCTGGCCCCGCCCGGAAGAGCAGGTCCAGCAAGGCTCGGAGAGACGAGACGCAGCAAGAGGCCAGGACGGGCAGACAGAAGCAGGGATGGGCAGGGGGACAGAGGCAGTGTGGGCGGAGGGACGGCGCGCAGCCACGAAGCTAATAGAAACCAGCTAGAAAAACAGGAGCGTCCAGGCCCCGAGCCGGCAGGCAGGGCTTGTTTTTCCCGAGTGCAAGGCCGCAGGGAGGGGCTGGCGCAGTGAGGACACCGGTTTGGGAAGGGGCTCTACCCCCCGCCCTGGACCCTGCTGAGGCCCCTTGGGCTGGGGGGCGCTCCCGGCAGCCCTCCTGGGTCGCCCCTCCTCGCCTCTCGCTGCACCTTCCTTCTCTTGGCCGTGGCCCAGGGATCCCGGGCTGGGACCTGCCTGTGGCAAATCTGGGGACGTGGAGACCAGGACGGGGCCCGAGGGTGAGGCGGGGGCCAGCGGGGACTGGGGCCGACCCAGTCCAGTCCAAAAGAGCAGTCTGAAGGACAGGCCGAAATGCCTGTGGCTCCTAGGGTTTGTCTTTTTGAGGTTTGCTAAATGAGAGGGGTGGGTGCTGTGCGCCCGGCGCCCTCTCATTTCGCAGTTGTTCGTGTGACTTGGTACATTTTCCCAGAACTTCAAATTTGTGCCTTCTGGGGGCCGCTCCCCTCTTGCTACCTCCTGGGGAGGATGCTCCGGGGGCGCTGGACCCCCAGGCCAGGAGGGGAGGGGCGTTTCCCTCCTCCTGGTCCTGGAGAACCAGGAGCTGCTGGGCCAGGGGGCCAGACTCTGACCCCAGGGAGAGAGGGCCGTGCCCTCAGCTCTCGGCCAGGCGGGTCCTGGGGGTGCCTGCACCAGGACCTCGGCTCCCGCAGCACGTGAGAGCGAGGGGCCGCCTTCTTGGGGTCCCAGCCATGCTCTCTCGGGCTCCCCATTCCGTGGGTGGGGGCTGGAGGACACTCATGGCCGAGCCCCAGCCCTGGAGCAGCCCACCCGGCGTTCGGGCACGAGGCCCTTGGGCCCACAGGACCTGGGGGGAGCGGGGCGGGGCCTCTGCTTGACCCCCCACGTCTGTCCTGGGTGGCTGCGGCCCCGCCCCCCCCCCGCCAGCCGAGGATGGGGAGGCCCCGGGGCAGGGGCGGAGCCGGAGGGGTGGTCCACAGCCTGTGTCCCAGCCCAGGGCTCCGTGATGTCATCGCGGGGGCTAAGGCGGGGGAGGGGGCCAGGCTGTTTTTCTGGAGTCAGAGCCGAGAGAGACAAAGCACGTCCAGCGGCTGGGGCGCCATGGAGCTGCCCGCCCGCGTCCTGCTCTGGAAACTTGCACTTCTGCAGAGTGAGTGCGGGAGGGCGCGAGAGGGGCTCGGGGGTCCTGCCCGCTCTGGCCGCCGTGGTCTGAGCAAGTTCGTGTCTGGGGCAGTCGGGAGGGGTGGGGACCCTCGCCGGGGAAGGGATTGGGTCTGGGGGTGCTGAGGGACGCAGCTTGCGCGAAGGCCCCGCCTAGGACCCCGGAGGGGGCTGGTCCTCAGAGAGCCCTCCGCCAGCGTGTCCCTTCGCGCGCTGCTGGGCCACCAAGGCGGAGGGGGCTTCCCGCCAGGTCCCCTCAGCCCGCGGGAGCTGGAGCTGTGAGGAGGGCGAGGGCAGTGGGTCGGGGGCCGAAGGGGGCTGGGGAGCTCCCGCCCCGCCCTCGCGCTCCCAGGCCCCCTGAGCCCGCCCCGGGGCCCCTGCTGACCCGGCACATTCCTCGCGGCCCCGGGCACTCGGCCACATCGCGGGAGCAGGAGCTCGGCCCGTGGGAGGGCAGATGGCCTTCTCGGACTCCAGACCCCGTCAGCGGCGTGGGGCAGGGGCTGCTGCAACCTGAGGACCCTGTGAGGGCCCCAGCAGGTGCTTGTGCCACCGCAGAGAGGGGAGCGGCTCGAGCGCCTGCCCCGCACAGGAGCTGCGGAACCAGAGCCCGGGAATGAGCCCCCACTGGGCTCGGGCCTCGGCTCTGGAGCACCGGTGGCCTTGGGGGGCAGGAACGGCGGCCGGTGGTGACAAGCATGCACCCCGGAACTGCCCGGCAGGGGTCTAACCCTCGCCCCCACGTGGCGCTGGGCGGCCCCCCACCATGGCTTCCACAGGAAAGCCCCCCCCCGACTCCTGCAGCTTTATACCCCACCCCGGTCTGTGAAGAGGGGGTCACGTCACCCCCCTCATCCAGGCCCATAAGAGGGACCCAGGGACCCAGGCGGGGACGCCGCAGGGGTGCCCGGCGCAAGGACGGCGGCTTCTCCCGGGGGGTCTGATTCTCTCCTCTTCTTGCAGGCTCCATGGTCCTTCTGTGCTCAGGTGAGCGACCCCAGCATCCTGGGGCCAGGCCCCCCCCACCCAGTTCCCCCTTCTTGCTGGGCCCATCTGGTATCTGTCCCCTGGGCCCTCCCCCTCCCCTACTGACTCGCCCCCACCCCCAGGGACCTCCCGGCCGGCGACGGCGGACAGCTCGGTGGTGTCCGAGTCGGCTGTGCGCTGGGCTGCGGGGGCCCGTGCCGTGCTGCGCTGCCAGAGCCCGCGCATGGTGTGGACGCAGGACCGACTGCACGACCGCCAGCGCGTGGTCCACTGGGACCTCAGCGGCGGCCCCGGCCCCGCGCGGCGGCTGGTGGACATGTACTCCGCGGGCGAGCAGCGCGTGTACGAGCCGCGCGACCGCGGCCGCCTGCTCCTGTCGCCCTCCGCCTTCCAGGACGGCAACTTCTCGCTGCTCATCCGCGGTACCGGGCTTGGGGCGCATGGCCCCGGGGTCCAGCGGGCTCGGGGCGGCGGGCGGGTGCGGATGGCCGGACCGCGGGCTCATCGCGCCGGTTTTCTCCCGGGTCCGCAGCGGCGGAGGAGACGGACGAGGGGCTGTACACCTGCAACCTGCACCATCACTATTGCCACCTCTACGAGAGCCTGGCCGTCCGCCTCGAGGTCACCGACGACCGTGCGTGCGCCCGCCCCCCCCCCCCCGCGCCCCTATCCCCGCCGCCTCCCCGGGGTCGGCTGGCCTTGGAGCACCCCCTCGCCCTGGCCCCACGCGCGCTCCGCCTCCTGGCCCGCCTGCCGGCCCCTGATCGCCCTCCCCCGCCGCTCCCGCAGCCCGGGCCGCTGGCGCGCACTGGGATGGCAAGAAGGAGGTGCTGGTGGTGGAGCGCGGCGCGCCAGCGCTTCTGACCTGCGTGAACCGCGCGCACGTGTGGACCGACCGGCACCTGGAGGAGGCGCAGCAGGTGGTGCACTGGGACCGGCAGCCGCCGGGGGTGCCGCACGACCGCGCCGACCGCCTGCTCGACCTCTACGCGTCGGGCGAGCGCCGCGCCTACGGGCCGCCCTTCCTGCACGAGCGCGTGGCGGTGGGCGCGGACGCCTTCGCGCGCGGCGACTTCTCGCTGCGCATCGACCCGCTGGAGCCGGCGGACGAGGGCACCTACTCCTGCCACCTGCACCACCACTACTGCGGCCTGCACGAGCGCCGCGTCTTCCACCTGCGAGTCACCGAGCCCGCCGCGGACCCGCCCCCGCGGGCGCGGCCCGGCAACGGCTCCAGCGGCGGCGCCCCGGGCCCAGGTGCGGGAGGCCGCTGCGGGGACCCGGGGCGCGAGGCTGGGGCCGGGAAGCCCCGCGCGGACCTCGCACGGGTCCGGGTCGGGGGGTCCCGCCCCTGACGCCAACCCCTGGCCGCCCCGCAGACCCCACGCGGGCGCGCGGCGGCGGCAGCGTCATCAATGTCTTCGTGCCGGAGCCCCGCGCGCCGTCCTCGCCGCCGCTGGGCTACGTGCTGGCCGCGCTCCTGCTCGTCGCGCTGCTGCTGGTCGCCAGCGTCCTGGCCACGCGTCTGCGCCGCCGCGGAGGTGAGGGCGCGCGGCTGGGGCCCGGCCACCCGCGCTCAGCGCTCAGGAGAGGCGGCCGCGGGGGTCGGGCTGGGGAGGGGCTGCGGAGCGGCGAGGCCAACACCGTCTCCCTTCCCAGGCTATGAGTACTCGAACCCGAAGGGGAAGCCCCAGGGGTGAGTGTCGTTTCCCCCGCCCCCGGCTGGCCTGGGACCCCTGGCCCCACCCCAGCCCCCTAATCTTCCACCGCGCCCCCTCCTCCAGGAAGGACGGGGACCTGGCCGAGTTCGCTGTGGCCTCAGTGGGGCAGGCTTTTTACAGGAGTGAGGAGATCCACCTCGGTGAGGGTAGGGCGGGCTGGGGGCTCCCGGGCTCGGCGGGAGGGGCCGCCTAGGGGGGCTGCTCACCCTGCTCTCTCCTGCACCAGATTACAAAAATAACATCCTGAAGGAGAGGGCCGAGCTGGCCCGGGGCCCCCTGCCGGCCAAGCACGTGGACCTGGACAAAGGTCAGTGGCTGGGAGGGAGGCCCTCGTGGCTCCCCCATTCCCTCCCAGAACCCAGGTCTGTACCCCACCCCACCCATTCCCTGAAGCCACTGCACTCAGTCAGTCCTATTTGAGGGGGCCCCTGGTCACCTGCGTGGCCCAGTCCCTGGGAAGTCCTGCTGAGTATCTGCCCTGAGTAATCCGCTGAGGGAGGAGTAGACAGCAGATCGCAGCCTGTTCTCTTGACTTGCAGAATTCAGGAAGGAATACTGCAAATAAGGCAACTCTGGGCTCCTGGCTGGCCCAGCAGCTCTGCAAACTCCTCTCTACCCACTTGGAGAAAGTCCCACTGACCCTCAGGTGCTCAGTGCCACCCGGACCCCCTCCAGCGGCTGGTCCCGCTTTCCCGGAACTGGGCCTGGACTGGCACAGAGCGGAGCTGCCTCCAGACCTCTTTCCCCGTGCCCCACCCCCGGTTCTTTTAAGCAGGGACTCCTGGCTAGCACAGGCCCCTTTGCACGGCCCTCGCTGGCTCCTGTGCTCACTGCTGGCCCCACACTGCTGCCTGCACTCCCCCACTTCCTGGGACTCTGTCCATGTTCACCAAGCCCTCTGTCCCTCCTGGCCTCTGCCTGCTGAGGCCTGAAAGACCTGGCTCCATAGGGTTGGGGGCCGGAAGGTGCTCTTGGAGGGGCTGGCGAGACTGAAGCCTCAGGGGAGCCGGGGGTCATCCCCGGGGCTTGTGCCTGCAGCCCCCCGAGCTGCAGCCTGAGCTCACCAGGAGCCTTGAGACTGTGGGTCACCCTGAGCCGGGCAGTGACCAGCTCTGCCTGAGGTCCTAGGGCTTGCCGTACGCCGGGCCCGGGGCCAGTGCCCCTGCCTGCTGCCTCAGGCCACCCGAGGCTGCCCTGTGCCGTTCTCTGCTTTCAACCCCCTGCTCAGCCTTGACCGTCACCGGGCTCCGCGTGACTTTTGACCCTGGCTGTGTTCCAGGGGGCTCTTCCTGGGCTAGAGTCGGGCTGGGGCTTCTGCTTTTGGCCGAGGACGGGGTAGGGGGTGAAGGTGGTTCTGGGTGGTCTCCGCTGCCACTCCCCACATCCACACTTGCTCCTGAGAACTGCCACTGTCCCAATAAAGCCACACGTGGTTTTCAGAGCCGGCCCAGGTGTGCTCTTCCGTCTCTGGGGCTTCAACCTGGGCCTCAGGAGCCCTCAGGTGCCTTCCTCACCTTCACCTGAAGCTCCGCCACGGTCATCCCAGGCCTGAGTGGAAGGTTCCGGTCCAGCCCTCCTAGGGATCACTGCCCTGGGAAGTGGCGCTGGATTCCACTTGCTTGCTCCTGGTGGACTTTCAGAGCCTCCCCTGGTATTTGCACATGGGGGAGGGGAACGCGTTGGCAGGAATGGGGACGGGGAGGGGGGGGGGCTGCGTGTTGTGAATAGACAGCAAGATGGGACGCGATGGGCAATGATGGCGTGCAGCAGGAGTGGGTGAGAACCTTCAGATGGGACGCGGGTCTGTGCCTGTGAGAGAGGAGGCTCGGGTGGGGGGGCTGGGGGAGAACCCAGCCAGGGCAACAGCGGGCCACGGCCCCAGGAGCTGCCCAGATGGACCCGGACTGGCACCAGTGCTTGCTCGTCGCCAGGAGCAGGTGTGAATGCAGGGGAGGGGGCGGCACACAGCAGCTGGGGGTGTTGGGCAGGAAGCCTCCTTGTCCCCCCACCCTGACCCACCTTCCCAGGACAGTAGAAAGCAGGGAAGGCGGATGGACACCCACAAGCAGCAGCCCACAGTAGTGCAGGAGGGCAGGGGAGCCAGGCTGTGGTGGGACGGCTTGAGCGTGCCCCTCGCTCCAGCCCACTGGCCCCTGGCTCCCCAGTGGCTGTGCTGTCACGGGACGAGGCCCCTCCTGTAAGGGCTGCAGCTCCGGCCGCGGCCCAGCCCCACCACTGCCCCCAGGCCTCTGCTGCCCACCACTGCAGCTTTCCTCTGACCTGGGCTGAGTGTCAGGTAGGGAGGCCCCGGGGGGCTGGTGGGCAGGGCCCAGCTCCTCCTGAGCAGCAGCCACAGGCACCTCCTTTTTCCCTGGACACGGTCCTGCCCAGGCTCCTTAGTCCACCTCTGGGGAAGCCAAAGCCCTGAGGGGAGAGGACCCTGGCTCCGGGCACAGTGAGCGTGGGTGGCCCACTGGCCGAGGCCACCTGCTGTGGAGCCCTGCCCGCTCTCCCGGTCAGCTCTGGGGCCCCGGGACTCAGAACCTTGCTGCCCTGGGGGTGGCGCAGCCTGGCCCCTCAGCCAGGTTCCAGGCCGGTGCTGGCCTAGAGGTCCAGCCTCGAGGCTGGTGCCCGGGACGGGTTGCCAGGGGCGCCCCACCCCCTGCGCTGAGCCGGGGCTTCCGCTGCGCCCCGTCTCCGACGAGTCTGGACTCCCTGTGGCGGCCCCGCGCCCCCTCTTCCTCGGGGCGGCGCCGCTCCAGCCCGGCCCCGGGAGCCGCGCGTGGTGTGGCCACTTCCCGGCCCTCCGTGGGCACCTCTGCACTCGTGGGGCCGGAGCTCAGATCTGCCCGCGCTGACCCCCGGCTGTCACCTCGAGCCGCCACCCATACACGCGCTCACACGGCAGCCAGCACTCGCGTCCACGCGCGGCCCGTGTCTCTCGGAGCCCCGGTGGGACCTGGCGGCGGGCGAGAGGGGACCCAGCGCGCAGGTCCCAGCCCGGAAGCAAAGCGCCCTCGGCCCCCGTGCCGGCCCCGCAGCCCGCCCCAGCGCCCGGGGCGCCTCCCGGCTCCGGGGAGGCGCGCGAGGGGGCGCGGGGCCGGGACCGCGGGCGAGGGGGCTCCCGCCTGACAGCTGGGGGCGGGGCCGGGCCGGGGGAGGAGCCTGCCCTGGCCCCGCCCCGCCGCCCCGCGCCTGCGCGGCCCCGCCCCGCGGCCGCCCGCGACGCGCGCCCCCCCGCGCTCTCGGGCGCCCCCGGCGGCTGCCGCGCGGGCCTCGGGCCGGGCGTCCCTTCAACTGCGCGCGGCCCGAGGGGGCGGCGGCGGCGGCCGGACGCACGGACGCGCGGGGGGCGGCCCGACGGACGCGCGCGCCCCTCCCGCCTGCTCCCCTGGCGCCCGCGGCCCCGGCGGCCGGGGGCGGATGGGCGGGCGCGGGCCGCGGGGCAGCAGCCGGGGCCCGAGCGGGGCCGGGGGCGGCGCGCCGGGGCCGCGGGCCGGGCCTGGGCGGCCGGGCGGGGCCGGGCGGAGGCGGCGCGGCGGCCGGGCGGGGCGGGCAGGCGGGCGGGGAGCGCCGGAGCCCCGGGCCGCGCCATGGCGGAGACCAAGATCATCTACCACATGGACGAGGAGGAGACGCCGTACCTCGTCAAGCTGCCCGTGGCGCCCGAGCGCGTCACGCTGGCCGACTTCAAGAACGTGCTCGGCAACCGGCCCGTGCACGCCTACAAATTCTTCTTCAAGTCCATGGACCAGGACTTCGGGTCAGTGGCCCGCGGGGCCGCCCTTCCGGGGTCGGGGGCGCGCCGGGCGCGCGCTCGGCGTCGGCGCACCTGTCGGCGCCGGCGGGGCCGCGGGGTCCCGTGGCCGGGGCCTGGCTGCACCCGGGCGGGCCTGTGCGGGGCGCGCGGGGCGGCGCGTGTGCCCACCTGCCTGTCCGCGCAGCTGGCAGCCCCGGCCGGGGTCGGGAGGGGGCGTCCCCGCGCGGCGGGCCTGGTCCCGTGTGCCGGAGGTCCACGACCCGGTCGAGGTCTGTGGCCCAGGGGCGGCCCTTCCCGCAGGCCCCCCTTGGCCCCCGTCCAGGCGCCGTAACTGCGCCTCCCTCCGAGGGGCTCAGCTCCGACCTGGTTGGGGACAGAGGGTCGTGGAGGTGGAAGCAAGTCGGGCCGGGGACAGAGCCTCAGCCTCCGTTCAGGTTGGGCGCGGGTGGGACAGGGTGTCTGCTGGGGACTGCCGAAATTTCCTGGCGCCCCTGTCCTCCAGGTGCCTGACAGGCCGGAGTGACCGGGCACCGTGGGTGGTCAGTTACCCACTTCTGCCTTGGGGTGCCGGCCGTAGGGCCTGCGTTCCTGCCAGGCCGCACACAGTTGTGTTCCTGGGGGCAGCCCGGGCCCCCCGCTGGGTGGGCATCTTTGCGTCCGGCTCGGCACCTCCCTGCCTGCGCCAGGGCAGGCCACAGGAGCTGGGGGCAGGAGGCTGCCTGTGTGCCGAGGCCTGACCCAGCACAGCCCGGTAACCCGAGTCCCAGCGCAGCCTGCCTGGGGAGTTTGGCGCAGGGGGGGGGGGGGGGGGAGTTGGATGGGGGGGGGGTGGCACTGGCCCTCGGCTGGAGCAGGTGTGATTCGGCTGCTCTCAGGCGAGCCCGTGCCCTTGTGTGTGGCCGTGTCCTGGGCCTTTGACATTGAGGCCATTTCCTGAGTCTGGTCTGCGCAGGCCTATGCAGTCCCAAGCCAGGCTGGGCTCAGGCCGCTGTGTGGGCCCGTGGGACGTGTGGATGCCTAGACACGTTGGGGACGAGTGGGGAGTGCGCGTCCTTGGCAGCCCCGAAGGCTGGGCTCATGGGGCTTCTGGGGGCCTTCCCACCGGCCCAGGTTAGGAGTGTGTCTGGGCAGGGGCTCGTGGGGGTGGAGGTGGGGGGCTGCAGGGACAGGGTGAGAGCCTGGAGGTGAGCCTGGGAGGGGTCTCTGGTCCTATGGCAGGTTAGCTGGGAGGGTCCCAGCACTGGTGGGTGGTGGCACAGGGAGGGGTAGGCAGCTAGCTGGGGGCTCCAGGGCTCCGGGACCATGGCCAGTCACTCAGGCTGTCGTGGGCACAGGTGTCCTGACAGCTGCCCAAGCCACCTGTGCTATCTGTGCTCGCTGGGCCGTTGGGCAGGGGCCGAGTGCATGGCTGGCCAGGCCCCTCTGCCCTCCCCAGCGGTGCCCGGCAGGTGACACATGCCTGCCACTGGCGGCCAGAGGTCCCAGGGAAGGCTCAGAGGGGCCCAAGGTTCAGGTGTGACATGGGGTGGGGCCACGGGACAGCCAGCACGCAAGCCAGGTGTTGAGTGGTGGGTGCTTGCCAGCTGGAGGGGGCAGGCAGTGCCTGGGGTAGGGCCACCTTCCCGTCCTCGGGTGAGGTCCTGGGTCTCTGGGGCGCCCCCAGGGGCACTGGCCTGGGGCGCACTGCGTGCCCCAAGCCGGTCGCTCCCTCTCCCAGCGCAGATTCCTGGTTGGGGTGGGTCTGCGGGGGTGGCAGGCGGGGCCACAGCCACAAGTTCCAGATTATGGGATCTTGCCAAGAATTCCAGGGCGGGTAGGGGTGCTTCTCGTGGGGTGCCGCGACAGTCGGTGGAAACTGAGGTCCACTCCTCTGCCCAGAGGCCCGGTGCCATGGGGGCAGAGTCTGGTCAATGAGCCCTGCCCGTTTGGGGTCCCCGGATGCTTTGAGGTGGGCTCTTCTGCTCCTGGGCCCCAACCCTACCTTGGAGCTATCGGCGAAGGCTGTGCCTTGCCCGTCCAAACTAGGCGGGGGGCTCTGGCACCTGTGCCCTCTTTGGCTGGGGTGGGGGCTGCCCCTGTGGAGCCGCAGGCTGTCCCCTGTCACCTCTGTCCCACTGTCCTGGGCCTTGGCTGTGTCCTCCAGTCCTCGCTGGGGCTGGGAGCCACGGTGCCCAGCGGGGCTCGGGGCACACACCCATCACGCGCCGGGGGGCGAGGGAAGAGGGCTTCTCGGGCTGGGGCCCAAGACCCTGGAGGGTGTCGAGGCAGGGTGGGGGTGGGGAGGTGCGGGCGGGCACTGGAGAGCTTGGGCAGTGCTGGGCCAGGGGTGGGCTCGTGGCAGGCTCGTGCTTGGCTGTTGGGTGCTGGGGGCTGCTCCGGGCGGGGGGCGTTCCAAGGCCAGGGGCTGGCAGGCCCTCTGGGTGGGTGCTTGCTGGTGGCCGCCTGCCCATGGTGCTCCGAGAAGTGCCTGTGGGGCTGAGGTGGGAGCACAGTCACCCCCGGTCCCTGTTGGGGTCACTTGGGGGCCGTGCCCTCGTCCTCGTGGTCGTGGGAGGGGTCCCTGCGGCGGCAGCCTCCTCCGGGCCTTCCCCGGGAGGCCGGCTAAGCCCTGCGCGGCTGGAGGGGTGCATGTGTGGGCTGGGGGTCCTGAGAGGACCCCCTGCTGCCTGTTCGTGGGTGGCTCGCAGGCCTGGGAGGTGTCAGGGCGCTGCGGACTCTTGAGGCCTGGGGCCTTCCCAGGCCGGCCCGTCCAGGGAGGGCATGAGCGTCCCCCCCTGCTGCCGCTGCGGCCCGGGGCGCCCTGCAGCTGGCATCCGGGCCAAGGCCGCTTCCTGCCAGGCGCGGGCCCAGGCCCCGCCGCGCTCCCGTTTCCAACCGGGGCCAAGTCCAGGGCATGGAAAATCCCTCCTGTGCTGGGCGGGCCTGGGCGGGGGCGGGGCGTCCGGCCTCCCGCCGCCCCGCCCTGCTCCCTGGGCCCAGCGGCCGAGCGCCGCCTGCCCGCCAGCCAGCCGTCCCATGCCCGCGCTGCTGCGCGAGGTGCTGGCTGCTGCCCCTTCCTGTGGGGACCTGCGGGCCCCGCCCCCTTCCCCTTTGGAGCTGCCCTGGCCCTGCCCCTAGCGGGGTGCTGCCTGCGGGGTGCTCCCCCAGGACCTGGAGCCCGCCCTCCAGGCCCGGCAGGGCGGTCCTCACGAGCCCCAGGAGTGGGATCTGCCGCTGTGCCCCTGGGGCGTGCGCGGGGGTGGGAGGGTCTGGGTGTCCTGGCGACCGCTGAGCACCCACCCTGCATCAGGCATGCTTCCGGAAAGCCCAACGCCGCACCCAGGTGACCGCGCCAGCAAGGCAGACGGACACGGAGCAGGGTGGACAGGCGGCGGGTGTGGGCGCCGCTTGGTGTAGGAGTGTTTGAGCAAAGCCCTGAAAGACATGGGGCTGGCCTTGGGGCGGGGGACACGAGAGCAGCCCCCGGAGGATCGCGGTCCTGCAGGGGGTGGTTTGGACCTGGGTCAGGCAGGGAGCTGTGGCAAGGGCTGGTCCTTGGGGGGAGGTCGAGCCACGCAGTGGGGTGTGGACATCTGGGGGAGCTGCGGAGCACAGCTTGGCCAGCGTGGGGGGGCCGAGGGCCTCCGCGAGACTGGGCAGGGGCTAGGAACCCCAAGATGGAAACATGGGGGTCACCTGGGCAGAAGTGAATCGGGATGAGGCCCCTGGGGGTGGGGCTGGGGTGGGGGGCTGGTGAAGGGCTGCACTGGGGCACGGGGGCTTCCCATACCTGCCTACCTACCTGGCGCTGCTGGCTGCCCCTCCTCCCCCTGTCCTGGAGCCACAGCTGGCCACTTGCCCAGGGCTGCGGGACGGTGAGACCGAGGTCCAGAGCACACCTGGGCACACCTGGGGTCACTGAGACGGACAGGCAGGGCACAGCTCGGCCACGGTGCTGGAGGGGCAGGGGTCTGCTTACTCGGCACTGGGCCCTGGGTGGGGCGACGAGGGCCTCCAGGAAGGGGCTGGGGGGTGTGCAGGGGTGCACCTTCGGGGCGTGGGGGAGCCTCGGCCCTGGCAGGGCTGGCCCCTCACGGCGCAGCCTCTCCCAGGGTGGTCAAAGAGGAGATCTCTGACGACAACGCCCGCCTGCCCTGCTTCAACGGCCGCGTGGTGTCCTGGGTGAGTCCGAGGACCAGCCCGGCTCTGTCCTGGTGGGGTGGTTGGGGGTGGGCCTTCAGTACGGAGAGGTGGGTGCCTGCAGGCGCGTGGGGGGCACGCAGGTGCGGGCTGCTGGAGGCAGGCGGGCATCTGAGCGGCCCATCCCTCCGCAGCTGGTCCTGGCCGAGGGCGCACACTCGGAGGCGGGGTCTCAGGGCACTGACAGCCACGTGGACCTGCCCCCCACCTCTCCAGCGGACGGGGGGCATCGGGGACTCCAGGCCCCCCTCCTTCCAGTAAGGACTGGTGGGTGGGGCGGGCGCTGGGGTACCTACATCTGCCAGGCCCACCTGTGGGCGGGGGGTGCCCAGGGGAGGGCCACGGTCAGGAGGCGGCGGCCAGAGAGGCTCAGGGAGGGCAGGTGGCGCAGGCGAATCCTGCAGGAGCCCAAGGTGCGGGGACAGTGCACCTCAGCCCCGTCCACCCCTTCCCCCCCACCCCTCAGTCCGAATGTGGCCAGTAGCCGTGATGGGATGGACAATGAGACGGGCACGGAGTCCCTGCTCAGCCATCGGCGAGAGCGAGCCCGACGCCGGAACCGCGAGGAGGGTACCTTGCTGTTTGCCGAGTCCCCGGGACCCAGCCCTGAGCAGCCCCCTGGGACCCAGCCCCCTGCCTGCCAAGCCCCCCGGGACCCAGCCCTGAGCAGCCCCCTGGGACCCAGCCCCCTGCCTGCCAAGCCCCCCAGGACCCAGGCCCCTGCCTGCCAAGCCCCCCGGGACCCAGCCCTGAGCAGCCCCCTGGGACCCAGCCCCCTGCCTGCCAAGCCCCCCGGGACCCAGCCCTGAGCAGCCCCCTGGGACCCAGCCCCCTGCCTGCCAAGCCCCCCAGGACCCAGCCCCCTGCCTGCCAAGCCCCCCAGGACCCAGCCCTGAGCAGCCCCCCGGGACCCAGCCCCCTGCCTGCCAAGCCCCCCGGGACCCAGCCCTGAGCAGCCTCTGGGTCCCAGCCCCCTGCCTGCCAAGCCCCCCAGGACCCAGCCCTGACCAGCTCCCCAGGACCCAGGCCCAGGCAGGGGCCCCAGGAGGCCCCGAGCGCGGCACAGCCTTGCCTGGGCTGGGGGTGCTGGCGGTGCCTGCTGAGCCCCTGCTGGCTGCCTCCAGGAGCCCCTGAGACCCCGGTAGAGGCCCTTAGTTCTTAGGTGGGGCCTCTGGGGTCTCCCAGTTGGCACCTCCCTGACACCCTACAGCCTCCCGGGCTAACGGGCACCCGCGGGGCGAGCGGCGGCGGGAGCTGGGCCTGCCCCCCGACAGCGCGTCCACCATGATGAGCAGCGAGCTCGAGTCCAGCAGCTTTGTCGACTCGGACGAGGACGACAGCACGAGCCGGTGGGGGCGGCGTGATCGTGTCGGTGGGGGGCGCTGTGGGGCTGGCTTGGGCTCCTGCGGCTGCACGAGGACAGGCGTGGGGTCTGCGTGTGTGTGTGTTGGCGTGTTCGGGCCCTGGGGCTGGAGGACACGAGGGTGCCCGGCCTTGCCGTGTCCAGGCCCGGCTGGGCGGGTCCGCCAGCCCCCCGCCTGCCCTGCGGCTACTGGGTCTTTTGAATGTGGGGGCATTGGGGCACACTGCTCCCGCCGAGCCCGTGCGGCCTCAGGGTCCCCCACACCCCCAAGGCCAGTGGAAGGGTCGGCTTCCCCGGGGGCACTCAGGGCCCTGTGCCCCCCGCACCCCCAGGCTGAGCAGCTCCACGGAGCAGAGCACCTCGTCCAGGCTCATCCGTAAGCACAAGCGGCGGCGGCGGAGACAGCGCCTGCGGCAGACTGACCGAGTGAGGGGCGGGCTCCTGGGGCGGGGAGGGGGCTGGTCCCGGCGGGGAGGGGGGCTCCAGGCCTGACCCGCCAGCCTGGGGGCTGCGCCCTCACCGGCCTCCCCCGCAGGCCTCGTCCTTCAGCAGCGTCACCGACTCCACCATGTCCCTCAACATCATCACCGTGACGCTCAACATGGGTGAGCCGGGGGCGCGGGAGGCGCGGGGCGCCGGGGTCCCGGCTGGCCTGCTCACCCCCTGCCCTGCAGAGCGGCACCACTTCCTGGGCATCAGCATCGTGGGCCAGAGCAACGACCGGGGCGACGGCGGCATCTACATCGGCTCCATCATGAAGGGTGGCGCCGTGGCCGCCGACGGCCGCATCGAGCCGGGAGACATGCTGCTGCAGGTGCAGGCCCCCCGGCGGGCAGTCCCCCCCACCCGTCCCCTCCCCCCACTGCCTGCCCCCTCCCCTCAGGGGCCCCGCCCCCTCCTCCAGGCCTCACCCCCACTGCCCGCCCCTCCCCAGGGGCCCCGCCCCCTCCTCCAGGCCTCACCCCCACTGCCCGCCCCTCCCCCCAGGGGCCCCGCCCCCTCCTCCAGGCCTCACCCCCACTGCCCGCCCTTCCCCCCAGGGGCCCCGCCCCCTCCTCCAGGCCTCACCCCCACTGCCCGCCCCTCCCCCCAGGGGCCCCGCCCCCTCCTCCAGGCCTCACCCCCACTGCCCCGCCCCTCCCCCCCAGGGGCCCCGCCCCCTCCTCCAGGCCTCACCCCCACTGCCCGCCCCCTCCCCCCAGGGGCCCCGCCCCCTCCTCCAGGCCTCACCCCCCACTGCCCGCCCTTCCCCCCAGGGGCCCCGCCCCTCCTCCAGGCCTCACCCCCACTGCCCGCCCCCTCCCCCCAGGGGCCCCGCCCCCTCCTCCCAGGCCTCACCCCACCCTGCCCACCCCTTCCCCCAGGGGCCCCACCCCCACCTCCCAGGCCCCACCTGTCCTCCCCACAGGCCCCACCCCCTCCCCCAGGGGCCCCGCCCCCTCCTCCCAGGCCTCACCCCCACTGCCCGCCCCCCGTCCCCCAGGGGCCCCGCCCCCTCCTCCAGGCCTCACCCCACCCTGCCCACCACTCCCCCCAGGGGCCCCCCCCTCTGATCACCCTCCCCCCAAGTGGGCAGGCCCCTCCCACCCCTGCTTGCCCCCTCCTCCCAGGACCCCCCACCTGCCTGTCCCCTTCTCCCAGGCCCCCCCACCCCTGCCCGCCCCCTCCTCCCAGGCCCCCCCCCGCCCACCCCCTCGTCACAGACCCCACCCCCGCCCGCCCCCTCTTCCCAGGGCCCCCCCAAACATCCCCTCCTCCCAGGCGCCCCTCCCCACCCACCCCCTCCTCCCAGGCCCCCCCGAACGCCCCCACCTCCCAGGCGCCCCCCCCACCCGCCTCCTCCTCCCAGGGACCCCCCTCTGAACGCCCCTTCCTCCCAGGCGCCCCTCCCCGCCCGCCCCTCCTCCAGGGCCCCCCCGAACGCCCCCTCCTTCCAGGTGAACGAGATCAACTTTGAGAACATGAGCAATGATGACGCTGTTCGGGTCCTGCGGAGATCGTGTCCCAGCCCGGGTGAGCAGGGGTGTGGGCACGCCCTGCGGGGGGCCGAGGGGGCGGGCTACGGGAGGGGCTGGCCGGTGGACTGGCCTGTGGGACCGCCTGCCCTGCAGCCCCATCAGCCTCACGGTGGCCAAGTGCTGGGACCCGACGCCGCGGAGCTACTTCACCATCCCGAGGGGTGAGCCGCCTTGGGGCCGGGGGCCGCGGCGAGGGGCGTCGCGATGGGCTCTGGCCCGTGCGCCCGGCCTGAAGGGCTCTCCTCTGCTCCTGCCCCGCCCTGCCCGTCTGTCCGTCATCGCACGGCCCAGCCGACCCGGTGCGGCCCATCGACCCTGCCGCCTGGCTGTCCCACACGGCGGCGCTGACCGGAGCCCTCCCCCGCTACGGTACGAGCCCCTGCTCCAGTGCCGTCACGCGCACCAGCTCCTCCTCGCTGGCGAGCTCTGTGCCCGGCGCGCCGCGTAAGTCGGCTCCTGTGCGCTCACACGCCCACCCCTGGACATGCCCGGGCCCCGCACGCTCGCACGCTCACTGCCCACCACGGGCGCACACTCACCTTCATCCCAGATGCCCCCGGCCCCGCACGCTTGCACGCTCACACCCACCACGGGCGCACACTCACCTTCATCCCAGATGCCCCCGGCCCCGCACGCTCGCACGCTCACACCCACCACAGGCGCACACTCAACATTCATCCCAGATGCCCCCGGCCCCGCACGCTCGCAACGCTCACGCCCACCACGGGCGCACACTCACCTTCATCCCAAGATGCCCCCGGCCCCGCACCCTCGCACGCTCACGCCCACCACGGGCGCACACTCACCTTCATCCCAGATGCCCCTGGCCCCGCACCCTCGCACGCTCACGCCCACCACGGGCGCACACTCACCTTCATCCCAGATGCCCCCGGCCCCGCACCCTCGCACGCTCACGGCCACCACGGGCGCACACTCACCTTCATCCCAGATGCCCCCGGCCCCGCACCCTCGCACGCTCACGCCCACCACGGGCGCACACTCACCTTCATCCCAGATGCCCCCGGCCCCGCACCCTCGCACGCTCACGCCCACCACGGGCGCACACTCAACATTCATCCCAGATGCCCCCGGCCCCGCACCCTCGCACGCTCACGCCCACCACGGGCGCACACTCACCTTCATCCCAGATGCCCCCGGCCCCGCACCCTCGCACGCTCACGCCCACCACGGGCGCACACTCAACATTCATCCCAGATGCCCCCGGCCCCGCACCCTCGCACGCTCACGCCCACCACGGGCGCACACTCACCTTCATCCCAGATGCCCCCGGCCCCGCACGCTCATGCTCACCACGGGTGCACACTCGCCGTTCATCCTGGAGCCCCTGGCCCTGCACGCTTGCACGCTCACGCTCACCCTTAGACTGCCAGGACCTGGCGAGCCCCTCCCTCCCTGCTGGACGTCCCCAGCCCGGCCAGCCCTCCCCAGCTGCCGAGCCCCTCGGGCCCCACAAAGCAGCTCTCCCGCCGGCGCACGGGCGGGCTGGAGGCGGTGGGCTGCCCGTGGTGGGCTGAGCGGGGCGGCTGTGCCTTGCAGAGCTGGAGGAGGCCCCGCTGACCGTGAAGAGCGACATGGGGGCCGTCGTCCAGGTCATGCGACTGCCGGACTCAGGCCTGGAGATCCGTGACCGCATGTGGCTCAAGATCACGATCGCCAACGCTGTCATCGGTGAGCGGCGGGGGACGCGCGGGCGCGGGGGCGGGGCCACGGGGGCCCTGACGCCCTCTCGTCCCGGCAGGGGCTGACGTGGTGGACTGGCTGTACGCGCACGTGGATGGCTTCAAGGACCGGCGCGAGGCCCGCAGGTACGCCGGCAGCATGCTGCGGCGCGGCTTCCTGCGCCACACGGTCAACAAGGTCACCTTCTCCGAGCAGTGCTACTACGTCTTCGGGGACCTCTGCAGCAGTGAGTGGGGGCCGCGGGCGGGGGCCCTGGGAGGCGCGGGCTCCGCCCTTGCCCACCGCCCTCTCTTCCCGCCAGACCTCGCTGCCCTGAGCCTCAGCAACGGCTCCAGCGGGGCCTCAGACCAGGACACGCTGGCGCCCCTGCCCCACCCGGCCGCCCCCTGGCCCCTGGGTCAGGGCTACCCCTGCCAGTACCCCGGGCCCCCACCCTGCTTCCCACCCGCCTACCAGGACCCCGGGTTCAGCTACGGCAGCGGCGGGAGTCAGCAGAGTGAAGGTGAGACCCCAGACCGGCCGCTCGCCCCCGGCCGCTCCTGCGGCCTGGCTCTGCCCGCACGCCCCTGCTGCCCCCGCTGCCCCCGCACCGTGCCAGCGCTATGCTTGGGCCGAGGGTGGGGTCCTTCCAGAAGGGAACGAGGGTCTCGGTGGCTGCGCTGACGTCTGAGGGGGGGATCACGTCGCCCGGGGGGGGGCCCTAGGACAGCAGGCGGTGGTGGTGAGTGCGGGCATTGGCGTCTCATTGTGGAGAACGCGTGGGGAGGGCGGGGGCGGGAGCACCGGGAGCAGGCAGGGGGACCCGGCAGTGAACAGGCACCACTCGGCCTGGTGGCGCCCGTGGCGTGCCCCAGACTGCCGAGCACCGCACTGGGGCTGGAGAGCCGGCCCCCCTCGCAGGCGGAAGGTCCCTGAGGCGGGGCCTGGGGAGGAGAGCTAGGCCACCCAGGGGTCCCGGAGGGGCCCAGGATCCAGGAGGGGCCAGGCGAGGGCCGGCCCCAGGCGGGGGCCCGCAGGCCTGGGGCACCGGGCAGTGCGCCCTCGCGGCCGCCCTGGCGTGTAACTGGCCGTTCCTTGTTTTGTGCTGAGCAAGCGCTAGACTGAAGGACTAGCGGAGTGGACCTCGGGCCGGTAAGCCGGGGCTCCTCTTGCCCCCCGGCGTGCTCCCGGCCGGCCTGTGTCCTCAGGTCCCCTGCGCCCTGGTGGTCTGCGTCGGGCTGAGCGTGGTGGAGAGCGAGCGGGTCCTTGGGTGGGACCCCGGGCGGCCGGGGCCTCGACCTCTGTGCGCGAGGGAGCCCTTGGCTTGAGTGTTGGGGTGAGGGTGGCGAGCTGGCCCCGGGGCACCCCTGCCTGCCCGTGGCTGCGCACCCCGGCCTCGCTCCCACAGCTGCTCCTCCGTCCTGGGTGGGGCTGGCCCTGCCCTCGACTCTGCATGGCTGGGACCCCCACCTGCGGCCCCCCCGCCCCGAGACCCCCTGGCCCTGCTCAGGGTTGCCGTCGCCATGGCCGGTTTTCCTGGAGAGGGCCAGGCTGGCGCTGACCCTCCCGCTCCCCCACCCCCACCGCCACCCTCAGGAAGCAAGAGCAGCGGATCCACCCGCAGTGCCGGGGGCAGCAGTCGCCTGCCCTCAGGGCGAGAGAAGGAGCGTCAGGCGGCCACCGTGGGGGGCAGCGGCAGCGAGTCAGACCGTCCGTCGCAGAGCGGGGCCGGAGGCTGGCGGGAGCGCCCGGCCAGCCAGCTCAGCTGCGGCAGCAGCCCAGGCAGCCAGGCCTCGGCCGCCCCCGGGCTACCCCCGCTGTGCCCGCCGGCCAAGGCATTGGCGGCAGGGGCCGGTCCGCCCGGGGGGCCGCCTGTCCGGGAGCTGGCCTCGGTGCCCCCGGAGCTCACGGGCAGCCGCCAGTCCTTCCAGAAAGCCATGGGGAACCCCTGCGAGTTTTTCGTCGACATCATGTGAGCGGCGCAGGGCACCTTCAGCCCCGCCCTCAAGGCAGGGGACTCCTGCCCCCGCCCAGGAGGCGCGGCTGGCGCAGGGCGTGGCCTTGGCGATGGCTGCGTCCAGCACGGGCCGCTGCGTTCACACGCGTGCCGCGGCGGAGGGCCCTGGATGGCCTAGACCGGGGGCTGCCCCGGCCTCCCCTCTGCTCCCCTGTGGGCAGCGGCCTTTCGGGCTCCGTCCAGGGCAGGCACCTCAGTGACCCCTCCACTGCTCCTCTGTGTCTGGAGGCGACACCCCACACGCCCGCAGAGCCGCTGGGACCCCTCGCCATGCAGTTCCTGGGCCGTCCCTGTGGAGCCCCCAGGGCCTGTGACGGCCCCGGGGAGGGGTCTAACTTATTTATTTATTACTCAGCCTGGGTGCTCTGGAGGAGGGGGACCGAGTAAGCCTCCCACGCCCTGCCCCAGCCAGAGCGGAGGCTGCATGTCCCCGGCCCGGCCGCTCCCGGTACACGTGGCGTCTGAAAGTTTGTAGAGCGAAGTAAAAGATAAGCCAACTCAGACTGTTAGGGGGCACACGTCCTGGCTTCAGCCAGTGCCAGGTCGCCTGTGGGCAGCTTCCACGGCCAGTGCGGGGCAAGGGGCCTGGGCAGGGCGAGGTGTCCCGCGTGGCCGCTCCCTCCACTCTGGCCACGGGTGGCCTGCGCTATAGTTACCCCGTGAGCCTCAGCGTCCAGACAGTTAATATAAACGCTGCTTCCGTGTAAACGCTATTTTAAACACTAAAAAGCTTTTAATTTTATGGGACTGACGTGTGGTCTGTGTCCTCTCCCGCCAGGTGGCCTTAGGAGACGGGGGCCAGGGGCCAGCCCAGCTGCCCGAGGCTGCTGACGAGAGCCACCCCTGGCAGGGCCTCCCTGCCTCCAAGGCACCGTCCACAGCATTGGCTCCTGGCCCCAGTGCAGCTGCTGGTGCTGGCCGTGGTGCTGACCCCCCTGGCCAGTGTGGGTGGGAGAGGACGAGGAAGCTGGGTGGGCTCCGCTCTCCTCTGGGCACACCTCTGCCCTGCCTGGCCCTGTCTGCTCTGGGCTCCCCGTGGAGAGGGCACTTGCCCTGTGGGCATTCTGTGCCCACCCACCCCTCTGTGATGCCTGGTGGCCACTGACCACTGGGTATGGACCTAAGCTAGGAAAGCCAGGTGAGGGACACACAGCGGTGGCCCTCAGATGGCCCAGCCAGCAGCTTTTGGAGTCCAAGGCAGAGGCCCCCAAGCTGTAGAGCATCTGAAGACCTGTGGCTTACGTGGTGGCCTCGTGGCCCTGCTTCCAGGACCACGGGCCTGGCTCACCAGGGCAGGCCTTGCAGGGAAGGGGACAGACCCTAAATCCATGGGGCCCCCGGGGGTGCACAGCGCAGACCCAGGAGTGACCGCAGTCAGGCCAGGCTTTCCATCTGGGTTAGAACCCCGAGCTGCGGGGTCCCGGCGGGAGGCTGGGGTTGCTGGGTTGGGGGCTCTCTACTGGGTCTGGGCTCACAGGGGTGGGGTCCCCAGGCAGGGGCTCACTCGCTACCCCCCCAGCCTCTTCCCTGCCACCTCCGCCTCTGGCCCCCTGGGGCCCTTCCCCCAGGAAGAACTCGGGGGTGTTGAGCTCGGGCCGGCACAGCAGCAGGTAGCACTTGGGCAAGTAGAAGGCGGTCAGGATGCCCAGCGCGCAGAAGAGGATGGCGGCCCCCTGCACGGCGGGCTGGTAGGCCAGGGGCACGTTGGTGAAGACGGGCACGAAGGAGATCCAGGTGACGAAGTAGGCCAGCATGGCGAAGGTGAGCCCACGCGTGCCGTCGTAGCGGCCGGGCCGGCCCCGCACCAGGAATGTGCACAGGAAGCACAGCAAGGCCAGTGCGGCGCTGGCCACGTGCACCAGGCCGAAGCCGACCCAGGAGCCCACGCGGCAGTGCACCAGCGCCTCCGTGGGCAGCGCCTGCCAGTCCGTCACCACCGCCGGGGGCACAGCGGCCACGTACCAGGCGCACAGCGCCACCTCGGCCAGCACGGCCAGCAGCACCAGCAGCCAGGCCCACGGCCCCCGCAGCCGGCGCCGCAGCCGGCCCGCCCAGCGCGGCGGCAGCTCCGACTCCGCGAAGAGCACGGCTGCCTGCAGGAAGAGTGTGCTCAGGCAGCCGGTGAGCGGCAGGTGGAAAAGCAGCTGCTGGGCCAGGCAGTGGGCAGGGCTGGGCTGGCCGGGGAACAGGGGGACACTGAGGCACGCCAGGCCCAGGCAGGCCAGGCCGAAGCAGGCCAGCGGCCCCCCCGAGGCGCGGACCAGCGGGCTGTGCCGGTGCCGCACGAAGAGCCCCAGGGCGGCCAGCGCCAGCGCCAGCGCCAGCGCCAGCAGCAGGAGCAGCCCCAGCACGGCCGGCTCGCCCCATGCCAGGAACCTGGGGCTGCGCGGGAAGCAGCGCGTGCTGCGGTCGGGGGACCACTGGTCCAGGTCGCACCTGGTGCACAGGAAGTCCTCTGCAAGGGGTGGGGGGAGGTGTCGGGACCGGCCCCTCCGGGTGAGCGAGCCCACGCCCCCGTCCGCGGGTGGCTGCAGCCGCCAGGCGCACCTGGGCTGCGCTGGTAGGTGCCTGCCTTGCAGTCGGTGCAGTCGTAGCAGCACGAGTGGAAGCCCTTCACGCGGCGCACCTGGCCCTCCTCGCACTGCCGGGAGCACTGGGACGCGGGTTCCTGCGCACGGCCTGCGCTCGAGCCGGCTCTCCGGGGCGCCCCACGCCCGCCTGCCCCACACCTGGGGCGGAGCCCGCTCCCGCCTCCCGCCGGGTGGGGTCTGGGCAGGGGCCCCGGCGGCCAGGCTCACCCTGTTGTTCTCCGTGTGCCAGAGCATGTGGGAGCGGTCGAGGCGCAGCCGGCCGTGGAAGGCGCCCACGGTGCGGAGCTCGAGCGCGCCGGCCGCCCACACCCACAGCTTCAGGTCGTAGCCCATGTCCACGTTCCCGTGGGCGTCGAAGGCCAGGGCCAGGCCCCGGGCGCGGAAGCTCAGGTTGTACATGTGATCCAGGAGCTGCGGGCAGCGGCGCGGCTGAGCAGGGGCTTCAGCGCGACCCCACCCCTGCTCCCGGGCCTGGGGCGGCAGTGCGCACGCGCGGGGCGGACAGGACCGCGGGCCGGGGCGGGGCCAGGGTGGGCCCCGCCCTCACCTCGCAGGGACCAAGGGGCGGGGCCAGGCCGCGTGGGGCGGGGCCAGGCCGCGCGGGGCGGGGTTGCGGGCGGGCCCCGCCCTCACCTCGCAGGGACCAAGGGGCCGGGCCGGGGGCGGGGCCAGGCCGCGCGGGGCGGGGTTGCGGGCCGGCCCCGCCCTCACCTCCCAGGGACCAAGGGGCGGGGCCAGGCCGCGCGGGGCGGGGTTGCGGGCGGGCCCCGCCCTCACCTCGCAGGGACCAAGGGGCGGGGCCGGGGGCGGGGCCAGGCCGCGCGGGGCGGGGTTGCGGGCGGGCCCCGCCCTCACCTCGCAGGGACCAAGGGGCGGGGCCGGGGGCCGGGCCGGGGGCGGGGCCAGGCCGCGCGGGGCGGGGCCAGGCCGCGCGGGGCGGGGCCAGGCCGCGCGGGGCGGGGTTGCGGGCGGCCCCGCCCTCACCTCCCAGGGCCGCACGGCGGGGCCCGCGGGGCAGCCCCGGGCGGTGCAGCGCAGCGCACGGTGGAGCGCCTGGGCCACGCCGTACACGGCCGCGTAGGCGGCGAAGGCCTGGTGGTGCCGCAGTCCGGCCGACACGTTCGCCAGCGAGATGCTGTCGCACTGCGGACAGCGCGGCCCCAGCACGTCCTCCTCCAGGCCGGGGGACTCGGCGTCCAGCGCGGCGCAGAAGGCGGGGTCGCCGGCCAGGGCCAGGCGGCTCTGCACGTAGCCGGGGAAGTCGGGCAGCGGGGCGCCGCGCAGCTGGAAGCCCAGCACGGTGCCCACGCCGGCCATGCCGGGCAGCGCCGTGACCAGGTCCGAGGCCAGCCAGGCCTCGCTGGCCACCCAGACCTTGGGCGGGAGCCCGGCGCGGATGCTGCTGCTGAAGAGGGTGCGGGCGGCCCGCGCCGACGCGAACAGCAGCACCACCTGCGCCTCGCTCTGGAGCAGCTGGCGCAGCACCGCCTCCACCTTGGCCTCCACCTTGCTGGGCGGCGGGCCTGCCGTGCGCGGCAGCGGCACCAGGCCCTCGAGCGCGATGCAGATGCCCTGGCCGGCGGCCAGGCTGGAGAAGATGCTCAGGCCCTGCCGGCCGTACTCGTTGTCGCTGCCCACGGCTGCCACCCAGTTCCAGCCGAAGGCCACCAGCAGCTCCACGGTGGCAGTCAGCTGCACGCGGTCGCTGGGCACCGTGCGGAAGAAGGATGGGAAGGCCTCCCGGGAGCTGAGCCGGTCTGTGCTGGCTCCGTAGCTGACCTGCGGAGGGAGAGGTGCCCCCTGTCCACCGGGCGCCCTCGCGGGCCGGCAGGGGGGCGGTGGTGCCTGGGGGAGGGCGGGGCGCACCTGGGGCATGAGGAAGAAGCTGAAGAACTTGCCGGTGACCAGGGCGAGCTCGGAGGAGTGCGGCCCAATGACGGCCAGCGCGCGGGGCTGGTACCGTGTGTAGCTGCAGTAGGCGGCCACGCTGCGGCTGCCCGCCTGGGCCAGGAAGGCCAGGCTGGGCTTCACGGCCATCACCGGCTCCGAGCACGTGTCCAAGAGGTCGTAGCCCAGCCGCAGCCCGGGCAGCAGGGACCGCTGGCCGTTGATCTCCTCCACGGCCATCTTCACAGCCAGCGCCCACAGCAGCCCGAGGGACGAGAACCTGGGGCACCCGGGGCTGCAGGGGGAGCCGCCGCCTCCCCCTCCCCTCCCCCACCCCTGCACACCCGTCCTTCTGCCCCTTACCTGCTGCACATGGGGCCCGAGGGCTGCGTCTGGTTGTTGAGGTCCACGTCCTCAGCAGAGCCCATGGGGAAGAGCCCACCCAGTATGTAGTCCCCTCGGGAACTGAGCTGCCGTGACAGGCACAGGGGGGCCCCTGTCCCAAGGCCCAGAACAGCTGCGAGGCCCAGGACAGCCTGGCAGGCGGGCATGGCAGGTGGGCAGCTTCCAGCAGGGAGGCAAGCGGCTGTGCCTGGCAGGAGCCCCAGATATAGCGAGGCCGGCGGCTGGGCCAGTGGATTTGTTTAACAAAACCCTGGCCATCCTGACCTGCACAGCCCTGGGGCCTCTGGTGAAGGCAAGGCCAGGGGGGCGGAGGGAGGGTGTTTACCTGACCTGGCCACAGGCCTGCCCTGTGCTGGGTTCTTTTGGGCAGCTGGGGGCTGGCTCTGAGACCCCTGACCTTGGTGTCTGCCTGGGCTCCAGCCCCATAGCTCCCCATTCCTGGAGCCATCCAGAGGCCTGAGGGGAGAGGGTTCTGGGGTCTCCCGCTGCTTGTGGGAGGGGCTCAGAGGTGCTGGTGACCTGGAGGAAGCCTCCAGCCGAGGTCCTCAGGCCCACTGGGTGGACTTGTTGGGACATTGGCGGACAGTGGCCAAGTGGTCTCCACTCTGCAGCCAGGGCGTGGGGGCCAGGGCCTGCCCGGCCTGCCTTGAGTGTCACACTTGGGGGATCTTGGCCGCTCTTCTGGCAGGGGCTGGGGGCTTGGGAGCCCTTGGCTCGCTGTGCCTGCACCGGCTGACCCCAGGCCTGGGGCCCCCATGACGTGGCCCACCTGAGGTGAAGGGCACAGGCTGCTTCCTGCTGGGGCGGAGCTCACACCTGGGCCCATGCAAATGAGAGGAAGGTGTAGCCAAACAGGTTGGCACAGCTGCGATGGGCCCAGCCTGGGCCAGCCAGGTGTGAGGGGATGCTGTTGTCCTCTGAGCCTCTGGATGCCCTTGAGGCCAGGCTGCTTGGCCTTTGGGCCTCCCCACTGGGCCTGAGTTAGCCCTGCCTGGGCGGAAGCAGGGCAGGCAGCGGCCACAAGGCTGAAGCCATTGATAGGGACAGGTGCGCAGTGGCCTCACGTCTGGGTAGGGCTTGTGTCCTGCAGCCCCTCAGAGACCTGGCGGCCTGCGGTGCTTCCAGCTCTGCGCCCCCCTCCCCCCCCAGGAGGCCCTGCCACTGCCCTCGGAGAACCTGGCAGTGTCCTCAGCCCCGTCCGGTCAGGGAGCCCACCTCGGATGCGAGGGCTGCCACCCACCACCTAAGCTCAGGCTACCACCTTGTCTGGCCCAGTCCCCCCACCCTGGCCCACGGCCCGCCTTCCGTGGCAAGTGGGTGCCTAGGTGCACACAGTTCTAGAGCACAAGCTGGCTGAGGAAGTGCCATTTATTATCTTGGAAGAGCCCGAGGGCTCGAGCCCACCCTCAGAGCCGTGGGAGTGCCATGGAGGGCCCAGCAGGAGGCAGGTCTCCTGTGCTGGGGAGGGTCCCGGGAGGATGGGACGGCCGAGCATTGCAGCAGCAGGTTGGCTGCATGCTGAATGCAGGGAGGGCAGCCCTGGGCCTCTGGAGTCCTCGCCTGGGGGCTCAGCTCCCGGCCATAACTGCAGAAGACACCTGGCCAGCTGGCTCAGCACGCAGCCAGCCAGAGCCCAGAGGGACCCCCTGGCCAGCAGACAGTGGCCCGGCAGGCAGAGGCACCTGCACCCGTGTCCCAGGCTGTCTGAGATGGGTGGGCATGGGGCGCCAGGCTAGCAAGGGTCCGAGGTTGGGGGAGATGCACAGGTTGTGCCATAGGACCTGTGACTTCGCAGCTCTTCAGACATGCCTCACAGACAGGCGCTTCCGGGGATTCTGCGAGCATCCGCCCTCCCCGCCCCTGCCTTTTCCACTTTGGCCCCTCGGTGAGGCCCGACTGCTTGGACTGGACTGTTTGCTGAGCGTCAGGGGCGGCTGAGATGCTCTCAGGAAGCAGGTCGGTTCCCGGCCTGGCTGATGGGCACCTGCTCTCCTGATTGGCTGCCTGGGCCTCCCTGGAGCTGTCCTGAGAGGCTTCCTGGGGTGACGGTGACACTTCCATTCCCGGGGGCCCCCAGAAGGCCCTATGGGGGGTCACCAGCCTGGGCTGTCCAAGCCCAGCTCTATAGCAGGGGGACGACCCGGGCCCCAGCAGGCCCCGCCTGCCCCTAGGGGAGGTCCAGCAGGGCGTGCTCGGCGTAGAGCTTCTGGGAGACATTGTAGACGTGCTCGATGAAGGGAAGGGACTCGCCCAGCATCGCCATGGCCTCCTCCGGGGAGCCCACATTCATGGCCTCCAGGAAGACCTTGCGCGTGGGCAGAGTGCAGAAGGCCACGGTGGCGGCACGGCGGATGATCCAGGGGTGGTAGGCGGCCAGCGAGGCATTGTAGGAGTCCGTGCACAGCACAGCGGTCCGGGCGTCCTCAGGGCTGGTGCGCAGCGCCTCGAGGAAGAGCTGTAGCCAGCGCAGGGCACGGTGCAGCCGCAGCACGGTGCGGCAGCCGGAGTCGGGGTGGCGGGAGCGCCGCTCCAGGTCCACCAGCTGGTGGCTCACCTCATAGGCCACCATGGACTGCAGGCTGGCATAGTGCTCTCCCTGCGGGCTGCTGCGGAAACGCTCCAGGATCTGCAGCTTCGTTACCACGTCCTTGGAGATGAACGAGAAGATGGTGCCCAGACTGTTCAGAAACCTGCGTGAGGAAAGCAGGGGCTGTGTCCGCAATCGCGGCCGCGGGGCAGCTACCCAAGCCTCCAGGGGTCCCGCGCCGCTGGGGGAAGGAGCAGGGCTTGAAGCGTCTGCTCTCATGCCAGGATACCCTCGCCAAGACTGCGGGGTGCTGGGGACCTGCCCGTGAACTCCTCCCCGAAGGCCCAGGCCAGGCAGAAGCAGAGGCCTCCCACCAGGCCCACGCCCACTCCCATGACATACCTGACCAGGCCCTTCCAGCTGGTGATGTAGTGGTCCATCAGGATCTCCTCCTCCTCACTGAGACACTGCTTGAAACTGACCAGGACGACTTTCAAATTAAAGTCCGTCTCCAGATCACCCATTTTCCACTAAGAACTGAAACAGGCCGGGGCTGCGCTGGTCCTTTCACGGGCACCAGCAGGGGACAGGAGCAGCTGGAAAGGCACAGCTGAGGTCACGCCCACCTGCCCGAGTTCCTGTGACGGCACCACATCCTCCTGCAGTGACGTTCCTCCCGGGGCTGGTGCTGCCACCTCCCCAGCACCCTCTCCTCCGGCTCCTCCTGCCCCAGCCTCAGGCTGCTGGACGCTCTTGAACGTTTCTGCTCCCTGGGCCTCACGGGCTCTGCCTGCAGCTCTGCGTGGCCACCCCTGGACACCTCTCCAGCATCACAGAGCCACTCTGGACGTTTTACTGACAGCTTGGCCTGCTCGCCATAGTCTTCCTGCGTGTCTGTCTTTTGTCACTTGTCACTAGACTGCGCGTCTGTTTACTAGTGGAAGAAACAATTACTAACACGTCAGTGAGCGAATGCAGCAGAGTGCCCCTCTCTCAGGAAGAAGAGTGAGCACCAGGCACGGGAGTTTCTGGGCAGCAAAGCTTATGGGGAAGGGGCCGAGGAGCAAGATGGGGGTGTGGAGTGGGGCCGAGGGGGCTGAGGGAGGGTCTGGGCCCGCCTTCCTCCCTTGCCCATTGCTGCGGCACAACACCAGAGCAGTGGCTGCAAGAATTCGTGTTTACTGGATCCATGTTTCCTTTTCACTCTTGCTACTGGAATTGCAGATGTCTGCACAGAGGAGGGCAGGGCCATGGGCCTTAGCCCCAGGCCAGAGGCCTCCAGGTGGGGCAGTGCTCTGGATTCTGCACATTTGTGCGCTACTCCACAGATGCCCAAGCACCTGCACAATGAGTGGGCATACCTGGGTGTCTCACCCCTTGCCTTTGTGTCTGCACAAAGGGGCGGCTCCTGTGTCCAGGACTGACCTGGCCATGGTGGGCCTGGAAGCCCTGCCCTGGTCTCCCTCCGCAATGGGCCCCTGGTACAGGAGAAGGCAGCCCAAAGTGTGGCAAGAGCCCCAGCCAGGAACAGGAAATCTGGGCTCCTGTTCCAGTTCCAGGTTGGTGGCTCATCGCCCCAAGACTTGTTTTGCTTCATCTCCGGGGAAAATGGGGCCAGTGGCCCTGCCCTGCTCACTGCCCAGGCTGCTGGGAGCGTTTGGTGGGGCAGGTTGGGCCGCAAGCTTGTCACCAGGTAGAGCCACCGAGGTGAGCTCATTGTGTCTTCAGGTATGGGGGAGTCTGTGCTGGATCTCAGGAAGACCCTGCAGAAATTTCCCCGCCCCCTCACAAGTCCTCAGTTCTGTCTACTGAGCAGGGGGGTCTCGAGGCTCCCGGGCTACCGTCCTGGTTCCCAGATACCCTGCTATCCTGTCCTTCCTGCCCAGAACCTGAGCCAGCAGCCAACATGGAGCCACCAGGAAACCTTCCAGAGCTGCAGTCTGTGGTTTGGAACAACAAGAAGGGCAGTGGCTGTGTCTGCTGGCCTGCTGCCAGACCTGGAAGGTGATTGCAGGGGCACAGTCCAGGGTCCCCAACGTCAAGGCGTGGGCGAGGGGAGGGCTCCTGAGCGTATGCCCGAGGCCTGGCAGGAGATGGGGGCACCCTGGTGCCCCAGGCCTGGAGGGCGGGGACGGGACCCAGCATTTGGACACCAGGGAATCCAGCGAGCCTCAACGGCTAGGGGGGCTACGGATGGCACCGGGCTGAGGCCCGGGGTCTGGGCGGTCCCTTCCCCAGCGGCTGGGGAAGGGGGTGGCGGCTTGGGGGGAGGCTGACCTGAGTCACAGCTCGGACGCCCGACCCGCTCCAGGCTCCGCGAGGACGCTGCTCCCTGCTCGAGCCCGCACCCAGGCCCCGCGCAGCCCCCGGTGCCGTCCCAGTGGGTTCGGTAAGGTTCGGCACCTCCCAGCCCCGCCAGCTCACTTCCGCGTCGCCACCCCCAGTACCCCAAGCCCCGCCCCGCCCTTGCCGCCCCCTGATTGGCTGCGGGCCGCCCAATCAAGAGACGCGCCTGTACGCGTTTCCGGTGGGCGGACCGGAAGTCGGCGCCGTCGGGGTTGGGGTTGCGCCTGCGCCGTATGTCGCTGCGCGTGGTGTTGTCTACGCCGGGTCTCTCGGTGGTCCCGGTCCGCGGGCGGCGGCGTGTTCTCGGCCCCCGGCGGACGAGGGTGCGGAGGAGCTTTCCTGAGAGAGGAGCTCGCGCTTTCTTGCGGGAGAGGAGGCCCTTTCGCTGCCGAAGCCCACGCGGGGCCGGGTGGAGATGCCGGAGATTAGGGTCACCCCCTTGGGTAAGCTAGACTCGTCGCGCCGGAGGGTCGCGTGGAGTGGGGCTGTCAGGCCAGGAGAGCCGCCCGGGCCCCGGCACCGCCGCGTGAGTGCGGCGCGCGCCCGCTTTGGGGCCGGGCGGCGTGCTCGCCTGTGCTGCCTCAGCGCCGCGCTCCGAGGCCCGCCGGCGCTCGCTCCTTTCCTTGGCGAGGACCGGAGGCCTGGGACGGCCACCAGCCTGAGCCGTCGGCCAGCGTGTGAGCCATTGTGGAGAGTGTCGCTTTGAGGTTGGATCCTGGCGCTCTGGTTAGTTTTGTGGTACCAAAGAGCTGAATTAGCTTCTCTGTATCCTGCTTTTCGTGACAGTGAAGTGGGATGAAAATACTTACATTTCAGGTGGCTGTGAGGTGAGGCGCTTGCGCAGCACCTGGCATCAAGTACGTTCTCAGTAGATGCTGTCTCCACATCCTCCTGGGCAGTGGTGTGGGACACCAGAGTGTCCCCCAGATTTTGTTACAGGGGAGGCAGAAGGTCCCTCTGCTCACTGTTTCTTTCTGTCAGTGTGTTTATCTCACTCTGAGTGGAGCCTGGTCCTCCAGGTCACCTTTGCTCCCCACCTTTGCTACCTCATGTCTCACCCCTCCATCCCTCTGGTCTGCACACTTGTCACTAGCGCTGCTGACCCTGGACCTGCCTGCAGACCCCTTTCCATCCGACCCAGCCTCCGCACCTCGGTTCACGTTTTATCTTATTTGACCACAGGGCTTTACAAAAGTAGCTCTGCCTTTTGTACAACAAACAAAAGTCCCAGACGTGTATACTTTCTGCAAGTTGCTGGAGCACATAAAGGTGCTAAAAAGAAGAAACCCCTGAAAATCTAGCATCCCAGAAACACCATGGGCTGACGTTTTGGTGACCATCCTCTGGATGCCTCTAGACACTGTGTGCTCCGTGCCTTGTGGATTCCAGAACATTTCCTCACTGGGCAGAATATTGGGAGCAGCTTCTGGCACACGTGTCCTGCCCCGAGCTCCCCATCCTGTCCCATGGCTGCAAGTGTTTTGTGGAAGAGCCCATCTAACCGTCGGGACGGGTGCTGAGCTTGGCTCCAGGGCTTTGTGGCAGCTGGTGATGGAGCTGCAGGAGCACCCTTGCTGCAGCCTGCTGGGTCAGAGGGTGTGCCCCACACTGTCGCACACTTCGCCCACCCCCCAGCCGCTCAGTAGCTGCAGCAGCACCGTGCTTTGCCCTCTTTGCCGCCTCTGGCTGCTCGCAGCGGCCCCCGTCAGCCTCTTTTCTGCCTGTTCTGGGCTCTTCCTTATAACTTACGGCTTGAGTTAACCCCAAGTCCAACTCTGGTCTACTTCCAGGGCCACTGTCCAACAAAGCCCCTCCTGCACCCCTCATTATCTGTGCCGCCTGGACACCCAGTCTTGACACCGAGAGTCCAGGGTCGGTCCACCCGGGTAAGGGGCCTTGCACACTGCCTCTTCCTTGCGCATTGCCTTTTGCTGTCCTGCTTGGACCGGTCTTTCCAGAAGACCTCTCTTGCGGAGCCAGAGGTATCAGTGCCTCACTTCCACCCAGGCCCCCTCCATGCCTTTTCCTGCTTTTTTGTTCTCTTGTTCCCTCCTGGCACCCAGCTGCTCCACTGTCTGCCTCCTCATCTGAGGAGGGCTGCTCGGCGCAGGCAGGCTGCTCCACACAGACGAGCTGCTTCTGAGTCCTGGACTGCTTGGTGTAGACAGGCTGTTCCACACAGACGGGCTGCTCCTGAGTCCTGGACCGCTCGGCGTAGACAGGCTGCTCCGTGCAGACGGGCTGCTCCTGAGTCCTGGACCGCTCGGCGTAGACAGGCTGCTCCGTGCAGAAGGGCTGCTCCTGAGTCCTGGACCGCTCGGTGTAGACAGGCTGCTCTGTGTAGACAGGTTGCTCTCTGCAGACAGGCTGCTCCTGACTGAGTCTTGGACTGCTCTGCGCCTCCCACCCGCTTCATCCAGCCAGTTCAGACCACGCCCTTCCCTTCCCCACCGGGATGGTTGTAGGGCTCTGGGGAAGCGGGTACCCGCTGCCTCAGCTGAGCTCTGCAGTGTGGAAAGCTGGCCTGGCCCCTCTTGGTGTGTCCTTGGGAAGACCCCAGCACCACTCTGATGTTAGTGTTCTCCTCTACAGGGAGGGTGACTCTTCCTTCTCCCACCAGCATTTCCTGAAGGTCTCTTGAGCCTGGCATGCTTTAGGGGCTGGAAAAGACCGACGTTCCCCCAGCCCTCATCGGGGGAGGGGTCTGGGGAGCGTGGGCGGAAGTGGACTTGAAAACAGAACGTGGGACCACAGCTAGTGGCTGGGGCGAGCAGGTGAGCATGCAGGTGGCATCGCCTGCTGTGGACACATGTGGCTGAAGCTTCTCAAGGACCCCTGTGCCCACTCTGGGCTTAGAGAGGCTGAGGCCTGTCCAGAGCCCTCGGCACCAGTGGAGGAGGTGCTGAGGATTCTGTGGCTCGCCCGCCATCGCCAGGCTGGGGTCAGGCCTTGCTGAGGCCACAGCACTTTCTTCCCAGCCCCGCAGGCTCCAGGGTGGGGGGCGGATGGCGTGGGGAGGTGCTCCTCTCGAGCCAGCGAAGCTTTCGGAGGTCAGGGCTGAGGGGTGGGTCCTGTGGGGGAGAACGGCAGCGGAGCGCATGCTGCCTGCGCTGGGGTTGCTGACTGTGGCCTGCAGTTGGCACCCCTGGGCACCAAGGCCGTCCTGTGAGGAAGCCGCGTGGTGCGCACCTGCCGCTGGCAGCGGGGCTGAGGGCCCTGGCGCGCGCCCGCTGAGGCTTCGGGGCGGGGCGGCTCCTGTAGCTCTGTCTTGCCTCTCGAGCACTGGGCGCCGGCGTCCAGTGTTTGTGCTGCTCAGGCCTTTGAGGGTGCGGGCCAGCCAAGGGCGCTACGCTCTGTGGCGAGGGGCTCCCATCTGACCCCAGGCTGTCAGGGTAGAGCTTTGAGGCCAGAAAGGGCGTGCTTCAGTTTACTAAAGGCTGCCAGGCTGCATACCAGAAATGGGCTGGCTTGTGAACAGGAATTTAACAGGCTAAAAGCT
Source organism: Dasypus novemcinctus (assembly GCF_030445035.2). Taxonomy (NCBI): domain Eukaryota; kingdom Metazoa; phylum Chordata; class Mammalia; order Cingulata; family Dasypodidae; genus Dasypus; species Dasypus novemcinctus. The sequence continues at coordinate 131,601,908 of NC_080681.1, forward strand.
GACCGCAGAGGCTGCGGAGACGTCCACACCAAGGCTGCGCCAGAGACGCGGTCCCACCGAAGGCGGCTGCTGTGGCCCTGGGCTCCTGCCTCGTGGCCCGCACAGCGCGGTGCCTGCCTTCTCCAGCCTCGGCTTCCCCGTCAGTCTCCCTCCCGTCCCTGCTCCCCTCCCCCTGCTCCCCTTCTCTCTCAGCTTTGGGCTAAAGCTGGTTTTGGCTCCTGGGTCATTCTGGCGCTGCCTCCAGGGTTTCGAAGGACTCCAGCAGGGTCTCAGGAGCGCCTGGGTCCTGCGGCCCGATGAGGGCCTTTAGTGGGTCTAACCGGAGGCCTGTGCGGGGTTCACGCATAAAGGAACCGGGTGGCTTTAGGAGCATCATCTCGAGGGTCCGCAGAAGACTCAAATCAGCACAGGGCGAGTGCGCAGCCCCAGGCCTCTGCCTGCACCTGACCCGGCCGCTCTGGTGTGCAGCGTCCTCTGTGCGCTGGCCGCGGGTCCCCAGCGATGGTGTGAGTGAGGCGAGGCTGGTGCATGCTGGGCTGTGGCGGCGTCCTGATTTCAGCGTGCTGCTCTGCTCCGTCCACCCTCTCGTGGGGCCTCAAGCCGCCGGCAGCCCGCAGGCTCCAGCTTCCTCAGCCCTGAGCTCCGTGGCCACAGGCCAGGCAGGCTGCGCCTTGGGGCAGCGGCAGTGCCTGCAGCCTGGTGTGGGGCAGGGCCGGTGGCTGGGGCAGGGGGAGGGAGTGGGTGGGAGGCACGGGGTAGCGTGCCCACTGCGTTCTCCTCAAACAGGGGCCGGCCAGGACGTGGGCCGCAGCTGCATCCTCGTGTCCATCGCGGGCAAGAACGTCATGCTGGACTGCGGGATGCACATGGGCTTCAACGACGATGTGAGTGAGGTGGCCTGAGGCCCCCTGCCCACTGCCCGTCGCTGTCATGGCAGGACCCCAGGCCTTGACCCCAGTGACCTGCGGGCTCTGACGCTGTGCAGGTGGCGGCAAGTGGACACCTGGCCTGTCCTCCCTGCACCCAGTCTGGGGCCAGTGCCCTTCTGGGTGGCCCCACATCCTGGGGCAGTGGGCCCGGCGGGGGCGTGCCAGTGGCATGCGCTGGCGTGGGGGCTGGTCTGGCATGAGCCGGGGTCCCGGGGCAGCGTGACCCAGCTGAGCGCTGCCTCTGGATTTGAAGCAGCAGCTCACCTGGCTCGGCTCCTGGTCAGTGTGGTCACCTCGTAACCCCAACTGGCCCCCAACGTCGTGCTCTCTGGGCTCCTGAAGCCTTGCGTGGCCAGCGAGGCAGAGTAGGACGGCCCTGGTGCCGAGTCCAGGCTCAGGGTAGGGCGTGAGCTCAGGTTTCCTGCGGACACGCAGCGTCCAAGCCTGGGGGCTGGGGGTGCTGAGTCAGCTCCTGGGGTCCAGGCTTAGAGCAGGATGTTGCTGAGTCCATGCTTGGGAACGGGGAGGGGAGCCTGCCGGGGGCTGCCCCTCCGGAGCCTCGCCCCTTGCTGTTGCTTGGAGACTCGAGGCCAGCCCTCTCCATTCACGCTTCCCCTTATGCTCTTCCTCAGAGACGCTTCCCCGACTTTTCCTATATCACCCAGAACGGCAGGCTGACCGACTTCCTCGACTGCGTGATCATCAGGTGAGCAGGCGGCTGCTCCGCCAACTCTGGGGCGCTCAGTTGGGCGGTGCCTGCCTTCCTGTCCCAGCTGCCAGTCCTGGTGCCTGCAGCACGTCCACCTCTGCACACAGACCCTCCCAGGAGTCCAGACCCTCCCAGGAGCCCATAGGCCAGCACCTTTTACAGCCCCGCTCTTAGCACCTGGTCCAAGCCGGGTCCATCTTCACAGTGGCCAGAGGGCTTTTGTGACACCGTCAGGCCCCAGCCGTCCACGGGCTCCTGTCTCGGGCAGGGCCAGCGTCCACAGGGCGGCTCCTAAGGGGTCTTGCGTGCTCATCTCCAGCTCGGTTCTTTCCTGGACAGACGTGTGGGCCCCGCTCCCTTCCCGGGCTCCGTCCCGACATCCTGCCCCCTGGGCACCCACGTCCCCTTTCCGGCCAGGCCTTCCTCAAGTGCCTTGTCGAGACAGCAGCTTCTGAGCCCTCTTAGGCGCTCTGCTCCTCTTCGTAGAGTGGCTCGCCTTCCCTTGTGTGTTTTCGTTGTTGCTTTGCTGGGCGTTTATACTCTAATGTCCAGGAGTGAGGGTTTTGGTCTGTTTTGTTCCTCCCGAGGCACCAGTACTTAGATCAGTGTCTGATGCACTGCAGGCACTCAGTGGGGCATGGGTGGACAGATGGATGGTTGGAATGGCCTGGGAGCCCAGAGCTGGTGTGGGGTGGCCGTGGGAGGGGCAGAGGGGCTTGGGGGAGAAGAGGGCAGTCCCAGGCCGACCATCCATGTCCCTGCAGCCACTTCCACTTGGACCACTGTGGTGCACTCCCCTACTTCAGCGAGATGGTGGGCTACGACGGGCCCATCTACATGACCCACCCCACCCAGGCCATCTGCCCCATCCTGCTGGAGGACTACCGCAAGATCGCCGTGGACAAGAAGGGCGAGGCCAACTTCTTCACCTCACAGATGGTCAAGGACTGCATGAAGAAGGTGGTGGCTGTGCACCTGCACCAGACAGTCCAGGTCAGGCCTGGCCTTGGCCCTCCGCATGGCCCACGCTGCTCTAGCTTCAGAAAACCCAGGGGCTTGAGCTCAGCCCACCCCAGGCTCGCTTGTCTTCTCTCCAGCACTGTGGGCCACTGGGGTGCAATGAGTGAGCACCCAGGGTTCCAGCCCAGCTAGCATGGGAGCTGCCCATCCTGCCCTGTGCTCTCGCGGCACTGAAAAGGCTCGAGAGAGATGGGCTCAAGCCAGCCAGGTGTGCCTGGGGCCAGGGGCCTGCCAGGGGGCCGGAAGCTCAGGTGTGCCGGCCAGGGAGGAGGCCGAGGCTGACGCCGACAGCAGTCAGGGCGAGCCTTGCAGGGCACCAGCAGTCACCGTGGGGTTGGGGCAGATCAGGAGGAAGTAAAAGGTTTTAAGCACTTCTGGGAAAGTTTCCCATACACCTGAGGATTTCTTTTTCTCCTTATGTGTTTATTAGGTGGTTACGCATTTTGATTGTTTGATCCTTCCAGTTGAATCTTTTCTCAGTATGAAGTATGTTTCTTTATCTGTGATGTTTTTTGCTTAAAAGTTTGTTTTCCTGGTAATATAATTACGCCACCTTTTGTTGTTGTATTTGGGAGTTAGCATTTGCATGGTATGTGTTTTTCCATCTTTTTACTTTTAATCTTGCTGTATTGTATTTTAGATTGCTGTATTGTATTTTAGATATGATTTTATTAAATGGCATATAGTTGTGTTAAAAAAAAAACAAGGAACAGGGTGATAATTTTTTAGGTGGTATATTAGTCAGCCGAAGGGGTGCTGATGCAAAATACCAGAAATTGGTTGGTTTTTATAAAGGGTATTTACTTGGGGTAGGAGCTTACAGTTACCAGGCCATAAACATAAGTTACTTCCCTCGCTAAAGTCTATTTTCACTCGTTGGAGCAAGATGGCTGCTGATGTCTCCTAGGCCTCAGGCTCCCTGGGTTCCTCTCCTCCCAGTGCTCATTTCTCTCTGGGCTCAGCTCCTGTTTGCTCCACAAGGTCGGCTGTAGACTATCAGGTGAACGGCTCTGTCTCCTCGGGGTTTCTGCCATGTTTAAGGAACCATCTCTATTCCTCTGTGTTCTTCTCCTGGTTCAGGTTCTCTCTTCATGGGGCTTGCTTCTCTTTCCTCTGCCTGCTGACTTCCTGGGGCTCCAGCTTAAGGCTTCAGCATCAAACTCCAACATCAAAGCTCCAACATCAGAAACCCCCAACTCTGTCCTTTGCCATGCCTTTTATCTGTGAGTCCCCACCCACCAAAGGGTGGAGACTCAACACCCTAATGATGTGACTCAATCAAGGTCCTAATCATAACTTAATCACGCCCAGGGACAGACCGGGTTACAAACATAATCTAGTATCTATTTTTGGAATTCATAACCATATCAAACAGGTGGCGTGTGTAGACTGTCTGCGTTTAATGCTTACTACTGATAAATTAGGGTTTAGATGTACCATCTTCTGTTTGCTTCTTACTGGTCTTGCCTGTTTTGTGTTTTTTCCTTTCTCTTTTCTTGGATTTCTTTCTCACTCCATTTCTCCTTTGTTCACTTAGTCATTATATTCTCTCTCACAACTCTTTTAGTGGTAGAGATTACAAAATGCACCCGTGATGGTACAAAAGCCCGATCTCTCCTGGAACTTTTACCTTTTTCCAAGACAAAGCAAGGCTCTCAGGTGCTCTGAGTCCTGGCTGACTGGCTGTTGCTGCCTGTGCTCTAAGTCCAGCAAGAATCATTGGTGCCTGCCTGTATTGGGTCCTCTTGGCGTGGACTGTGCCTCGTCACTTTCCACATCTGCAGCTTCTCTTGGGGGGTTGGCCTGCTGCCTGCAGGAGACCAGTGTGGTTACTGGTGGTGAACTTTCTCAACTTTTCTTTGTCTATAAATGTCTTTTTTTTTTTCACTAAGTCTAGAGGTCTGAGGTGGCACTTATTTTCCTTCAGGATTTTAAATATATTATCCAGTCTGTGGGTTTGAAAGGAATCTTTTTACCTTGGGCTACTTTTAAGATTACCACTTGTCTGGTTCTAACCATTGGTGCCTTGACTGACCTGTGTTTTTTCTTCTTCTTTAACTTGTTAGAGCTTGAGGCCTCATGTCTCTCATTAGGTTCTTCAAGTATTGCTTCCGCCACAGTGTTGTTCTCCTTTTCTCCTGGGGCTTCAAGTATCTGTCACACCTTTTCACTTGAGACTGATCTCTTCCCCTTCTTTGCTCTTTTCCATCCTTTTGTGCTTCATGTTGGATAATTCCTTCTTATGTATAATCTTCATTAGTTCTTTCTCTCTTTTTTAAGGTTTTTAATTAATTTATTCCCACCTCCACCCCCTGTTGTTTATGCTCACAGTCTGCTCTGTCTACTCATCGTCTTTTTAGGAGGCACTGGGAACAAACATGGGGACCTCCCATTTGGGAGGCAGGTGCCCAGTCACTTGAACCACTTCCACTCCCTGTTGTGTGTCTCATTGTGTTTCCTTGTTATGTCTCCTTGTTGCGTCAGCTTGCTGTGCCATCCCATCACATCAGCTTGCTGTCTTGCTTATCTTCTTTAGGAGGCACCAGGAACTGAATCCAGGACCTTCCTTGTAGTAGGTGGGTACCCAACTGCTTGAGCCACATTTGCTTCCCTAGTTCTCTTTTTGAGCATGTAAAATCAATCAAATTCATCCATGCAAAATTTTTTTTAATTAGAGAAGTTGTAGGTTTATAGAAAAATAATGCGTAAGTAGGGAGTTCCTAGATACCACCCTATTGTTGCCATTGTGCATCAGTTTGGTCCATTTGTTGACACTGGTGAGATACTGCTCTTACAGCATCACTGTTAGCAGCAGTCTGTGGTCTACCTTGGGGTTCATGGCCTGTGTTCTACAAGCCTGTGGAATTTTTTATTTTTAAGTACTTAAAATTTTTTTTAACTTTAGATTACATAAATATTACATAAAAATATAGGGGATTTCCATATGCCCCACTCCCTACCCCTCCCATTCTTTCCCACATTAACAATATCCTTCATTAGTGGGGTACATTTGTTACAATTGATGAGCACGTTGGAGCACTGCCACTAAGTGTGGATTACAGTTTATATTATAGTTTAAACTCTTTCCTGCACAATTTTGTAAGTTGTAACAAAATGTATAATGGCCTATATCCATCATTGCAACATCATTCAGGACAATTCCAGTGTCCTGAAAATACCCCCATATTATACCTGTTTTTCCCTCCTCCCCTCAGAACCTCCAGTGGCCACTGCTTCACAATGATAAAAATTCCTCCATTGCTAGAATAGCAATAAGTCTATAGTAGAATAACTGTACGTGTACTCTGGTCCATCACTTGTTCCCCAATCCTGAGGATTCTGGGATGGTGATGCCCACTTCACCTCTAATTGAGAGGGGGCTTAGATCCCATGGGGCATATGGATGGGAGTGTCTTGCTTGCAGCTGCAGACTCTCTCTGTTCCTTGGGATGGGCATTGTCCACCATCATTTCCTTAATAGTTGTCCTGGATGAGTCCAATGAATTGGAGAGTAGGTGTTGCAACTCTCTTGAGATTCAGGACCCAAATGGCACATGGGCAGCCCAAAGATTTAAGTCTCTTGGACATTATCAAGTCTAGTACTAATTATAGATTTAAATAGAAGGGGTGGAAGAGCCATGTGTAGGGAAACCACAAGTGAGTCTAACTCTGTCACGCTGGGGAGTGTAAATTCCAAAGTAGAGCCCACTGGCAGGGCACCAAACTCCTGAGCTGTCTGCCCTGCCGGTAGTGTCTGGATGTCCCTATTTGAGGCAGTATTTACTGTGGCAGTCAATGAGATCCTGCTGAGACACTCATAAGCGTAACCTCTGGAATGACCTCCCAACTCACGTTGAAATCTCTTAGCCATAAAAGCTCATTTGTATTTACTCTTTCCCCCTTTTGGTCAAACTTTTTTATGAGGTGTGTTGCTAGTTGGTGCTTGGTAATAATCCTTCAGTGCCAGGGAGGCTCATCCCCAGGAGTTATGTCCCATGCCAGGGGGAAGGTAACGTATTTATATGCTGAGTCTGGCTTAGAGAGAGGCCACATTTTAGCAACAAGGAGGCTCTCAGGAGGTAAATCTTAGGCAACATATAATACTAGCCTAAGTTTCAATTTCAAAAGAAAAGGTTCATATGTACGGTCATCAGTATCAAGGGTGCATCACAATGGTCCATCCTCTTTCACTACCCCTCTGTACAGGGGGTTCTTGCTGTCCCATTAGAGGATGTGGCAGAACTCCCCAGGATGGGAATTTGATATTCTTTCTGTTATTGTGTGGATCTCTACCACCCTGACAATGCCCCATGAAAACTTGGACACATTTGTATGCCTTAGCAGTATGCTCCAGGTGAACCTCCTCCCACGCATCCCCCATCACGGACACCCTGCACTAATGATCCCCCTTTGCCACAGTTGTGACCCTTTTGTGATCCAAAACTTCTTCAAAAATGAAACCAAAAAATAACCAAATAAAATTAATAAGAAGATGAAATAATAATGGTAGTTTTAAAAATAACAAATAGCAAAAAATTGAAACAACTTGAAAAAATTAAAGTATATATTTTTGGCATTGTGTCTTTCATCACTGTAAAATCTGTTGTCTTGTTCATACACTGACATTTTCTTCAACTTATTCTCCCAGTGTTTTATTCATTTCATTTTATCTTCAAAGAAGCTTTAGGTTACAGAAAAGTCATCTACAGAATATAGGGGATTCCCATATACCTAACATACCTATGGAATTTTAAAGAAATCTTCCTTCTAGTAACATACATATAACCCAAAATTCCCCTTTTACATATATATTGCTGTGCTGTTATTTACATTCACAATGTTGTGCTACTACGATCATCACCCTCCATTACCAACACTTTTCCATCACTCCATATAGGAATTCTGTACAATTTAAGGCCAGAGGTCCCCGGTATATAATCCTTTTGATGTATGGCCAGATGTGGTTTGCCAGTACTTGATCGAGGATTTTTTTTTCTTTTGAGGTACCAGGGTCAGACCTCTTACAGAGGAAGCTGATGCCCAGCCACCGAGCCACATCAATTCCCCTGAGTTGATTGTTTTCATTTGTTTGGTGGTGGTTGTTGTTTTTTAGGAGGCACCGGGAACTGAACCAGAACCTCTCGTGTGGGAAGCAGGTGCTCAACTGCTTGAGCCTTATCCTCTGCTCTAATTGAGGATTTTTGCATCTATTCACAAGATACTGGTCTATAATTTTATTTTCTTGTGCTGTTGTTATCTGGCTTGGTATCAGTGTAATGCTGGTCTCGTAGAATGAGTTAGGAAGTAATCCTTTTGCTTCTATTTTTTTTGGAAAAATTTGAGAAGGATTGGTGTTAACTCTTTAATTTTTTGGTAGAATTCAGCAATCAGTAAAACTGTCCAATTCTGGACTTTCCTTTATTGGGAAGCTTTTAATTACTGATTCAATCTCTCCTTGGTATAGGCCTGCCAAGATTTTTATTTCTTCTGGATGAGATTAGGTAATTTGCATGTTTCTAAAATTTGTCCATTTCATCTAGGTTTTCTAACTTTTTGGTATACAGTTGTTTGTAGTATCCTCTTACAATACTTTTATTTCTGTAAGGTCAGTAGTCATGCCCCCACTTTGATTCCTGATTTTTAGTTATTTTGTCCTTTCTCTTTATTTTGTCAGTCTGGCTAAAGGTTTGTCAGTTTCATTGATCTTGTCGAAAAACCAACTTGTGGTTTTGTTGATTTTCTATTAGTTTTCTATTTTCTATTAGGTTTATCTCAGCTTTCCAATTTCCTTCCTTCTGCTAACTTTGTGTTCAGTTTGCTCTTCCTGTTCTAGTTTCTTCAGGTATTAAGTTAGGTTATTGATTTGTGATCTTTCTTCTTTTTTTTAAAATTCTCTTTTTTTTCACAATTTTAAAAATTTATTTATTTATTTTTAATTCATTTTTAAAATATTATATTAAAAAAATATGAGGTCCCCATGTACCCCCCACCCCCCTCACCCCACTACTCCCCCCATAGCAACATTCTCCTCCATCATCATGACACATTCATTGCATCTTTCATCTTTTTTTAATATAGTCACCTAAAACTATAAATTTCCCTCCTAAGCATTTCCTTTACTATATCGCATAAGTTTTGGTATGTGCTTTCGTTATTGTTAGTCTCTTAAGTCCTAATTTCCCTTGATATCTTATTTGAACCCTGGGTTCTTTAATGTATTGTTTTGTTTCTGCATATTTATAAAAATTTCCAGGTTTTTTCTGTTTTTGATTTCTAACTTTATTCCATGGTGGTTCAAGAAGATACTTTGTATGATTTCCATGTTTTGAAATTTACTAAGATTTTGTTTGTGCCTAACGTGGTCTATCCTGGAAAAAGTCCCATGTTCTATATGTGACCATTAGGTTTCTTTGGTTAATGGTGTTGTTCACGTCTTCTATTTCCTTTTTTTTTTTTTTAAGATTTATTTTATTTATTTATTTATTTCCCCTTCCCCGCCCCCCCCAGTTGTGTACATTCTCTGTGTCCATTCACTGTGTGTTCTTCTGTGTCTGCTTGTATTCTTGTCAGCGGCACCGTCAATCTGTGTCTCTTTTTGTTGTGTCATCTTGCTGCATAAGCTCTCCATGTGTGCGGCGCCATTCCTGGGCATGCTGCACTTTTTTCGTGCTGGGCGGCTCTCCTTACAGGGCACCCTCCTTGCGCGTGGGGCTCCCTACATGTGGGACACCCCTGTGTGCCAGGGCACTCCTTGCGCGCATGAGCACTGCACATGGGCCAGCTCCACACGGGTCAAGGAGGCCCTGGGTTTGAACCTTGGACCTCCCATGTGGTAGGCGGATGCTCTGTCGTTGAGCCAAATCCGCTTCCCTCTATTTCCTTATTGAGCTTCTACTTAAATATTCTATCTGTTATTTCTTTTAGCATTGTTTTGTAGTTTTCTGCATATAGGTCCTGTACTACTTTGATTAAATTAATTCCTAGGTATTTGAGTCTTTTTGTTGTTAATGAAAATGGAAATTTTCCCCTGATTTCCTCCTCAGATTGTTTAGTATTAGTGTACAAAAACATTACTGATTTTTGTGTATTGATCTTATATCCTGCCACTTTGCTGAACTCATTTGTTAGCTCAGATAGCTTTGTTGTGGATACTTCAGGATTTTCTAAGTACCAGGATCATGTCATCCACAAACAGTAAGAGTTTTCCTTCCTCTTTTCCTATTTGGATGCCTTTATTTATTTTTTCTTATCTAATTGCCCTAGCTAGAACTTATAATATTGAATAACAATGGTGACTATGGCATCCTTGTCTTGTTCCCAGTCTTAGAGGGAAAGCTTTCAACCTTTCCCCATTAAGTATGATGTTGGCTGTGGGATTTTCATATATGCCTTTTATCACATTGAGGAATTTTCCTTCTATTCCTATCTTTTGAAGTGTTTTTATCAAAAAAGGTTGCTGGATTTTGTGAAATGCCTTTTCTGCGTCAATTGAGATGATCGTATATTTTTTTTCCTTCAGTTTGTTAATATGATATATTATGTTGATTTTCTTACGTTGAACCAGCCTTGCATACCAGGAATAAATCCCACTTGGTGATGATGTATGAGTCTCTTGATATGCTCTTGGATTTGATTTGCAAGTATTTTGTTGAGAACTTTTGCATCTTTGTTCACTAGAGAGATTGGTCTATAATTTTCTTTTATTGTGGTATCTTTATCTGGCTTTGGTATTAGAGTGATGTTGGTTTCATAAAATGTGTTGGGTAATTTTCCCTCCTCTTCAATTTTTTGGAAGCGTTTAAGCAGGATTGGTATTAATTATTTTCGAAATGCTTGGTAGAATTCACCGGTGAAGCCATCTGGTCCTGGACTTTTATTCCCCCCCCCCGCCATTGTCTGCTCTCTGTGCCCATTCACCGTGTGTTCTTCTGTGTCTGATTGCATTCTTGTCAGCAGTACGGGAATCTGTCTCTTTTTGTTGCGTCAGCTCTCTGTGTGTGTGGAGCCACTCTTGGGCAGGCTGTGCTTTTTTCACGCAGAGCGGAGCTCCCCTATGTGGGGGACACCCCTACATGGCACGGCACTCCTTGTGCGCATCAGCATTGCGCGTGGGCCAGCTCCACACAGGTCAGGAGGCCCTGGGTTTGAACCCTGGACCTCCCATGTGGTAGGCGGACGCTCTATCTGTTGAGCCAAAGCCTGCTCGGAGATTTTTGATGACGGATTCAGTCTCCTTAAATGTGATTGGTTTGTTAAATTCTTGTATTTCTCGTAGCGTCAGTGTAGGTTGATTGTGCATTTCTAGGAATTTGTCCATTTCATCTAGGTTGCCTAGTTTTTTGGCATACAATTTTTCATAATATCCTCTTATGCTTCTTTTTATTTCTGTGGGGTCAGCTGTAACTTCCCCCCTTTGATTTCTGATTGTATGTATTTGCATCTTCTCTCTTTTTTCTTTGTTAGTCTAATTAGGGGTTTGTCAATTTTATTGATCTTCTCAAAGAACCAGCTTTTGGTTTTGCTGATTTTCTATACTGTTTTTTCTGTGTTTTTTTTTTTTTTGGTCAGTTTCATTTATTTCTGCCCCAATCTTTATTATTTCTTTCCTTCTACTTGCTAGTTTCTCTAGTTCAGTTAAATCTTAAAGTTTAGCTCTTCCTTCTTCTTTAATATAGGGCTCTAAATTTACCTCTCAAGACTGCCTTTACTGTCTCCCATAAGTTTTGATAAGTTGTGTTCTTGTTTTCATTTGTCTCAATATATTTGCTGATTTCACTTGCGATTTCTTCTTTGATCCACTGATTATTTAGGAATTTGTTATTCAGCCGCCACACATTTGCAAATTTACTTTTTTCCTGTCTTTTACTGATTTCCAGTTTCATTCCATTATGATCAGAAAAGGTGCTTTGTATAATTTCAGTCTTTTTATATTAATTGAGAGCTGCATTGTGCCCTAACATGTGGTCTATCCTGGAGAAAGATCCATGGGCACTTGAGAAGAATGTATGAGCTGCTGAATTTGCATGCCATGTTCTGTATATATCTGTTAGGTCTAACTCGTTTTTCATATTTTTCAGGTTCTCTGTTTCCTTGTTGATCTTCTGTCTAGTTGATCTATCTAATGATGTGAGTGGGGTGTTGAAATCTCCAACAATTATGTAGAGATACCTGTTTCTCCCTTCAGTTTTCCCAGAGGTTGTCTCATGTATTTTGGTGCACTCTGGTTAGATACATAGATATTTATGACAGTTAAATCTTCCTGGTGGCTTGTCCCCTTTATTAATATATAATGTTTTTTTGTATCTCTTATAACTTTTTTGCATTTAAAGTCATTCTTTTTGTATTGTGTTTCAACTCATTAATTTGATTTTGGAAATTTGTGCACATCTCACTGATTAGTTCTCTCAAATTCTACATTTCTTCTGGGGCTTTGATATATTCCTTTGCTTGGCCCATGTCTTCTATTTTCTTAGCAAGGCTTGTGATTTTTTTTGCTGATATCTAGGCATCTGATTAGGAAATAGTTTACTAAGATGATCAATTTCTTTCTCTTTTGTAGGGATTTAGTGGCAGGAGGCTGTGTGTTACCACTGCTCTTTTGATTCTTAGCTCAACCTGGATTGTTAGGATTGTCCTGCTGGTTGCTCAAAACTGGGCTGTGGACCCAGAAATTGGTGGGAGGCTATGGAGGCGAGATGGAAAAAGCCTTTCCTGCTTATTTTTAATTTTCTCACGTGAACTTCCTTGCTCTGCCAGCAGATGGCGCGCTCGGGCAGTTCTCAGTTCAGTGCCTGGTCAGAGTGTGTCTGTTGCAACACAGACAGGATCTTTGCGTGGAGCTTCCTGCCTGGAGGCTAAGAGCCTGGTAATTCAAACTTCCTCTGATGAGTCCTCCAGCCTTCTCTGGCAGCCCCCTCCCTTTTCCTGGCTAGGAAGTAATTTCCCTCCCCTCTGAGTCCTCAACAATCAGTCCCTCTTAGCAGAGGAGGAGATTGGCCGGTCGTGTGTCTTCAGTGCTTTGCTGGCTCCAAGGCAAGCGCGGCCCAGCCCCACCCGGCCTGGAAGGGCCCTGGACACAGCTGGCCAGATTGTGGGTCAGAAGCCGAGTCAGCCTTAGGCTGTGTCCCTCTCTCCCCCTCTCCTGGGGTGGTCATCCCTGGAGCCCCTTTGTCTGCAGCTGCAGGCCCAGAGCCCCGAGAATTCTAAAGTGTCTTTAGGGTGGGGAGGGCGCCAGCAGCAGCCGCTGGTTTCAACCCACTGTTCTGTTGTTAATTTTTCCCTCCTTTGTCCCTCTCCTCTGGGCAGTGTCCAGCCTTCGTCTGGTGTCCTAAATCCTGGAAGATCATTTTCTAGGCTGTTGCAGCCTGTTCTCTGGTTGTTTTTCTGGAGGAGAAGAGTCCCATGTCTTTCTAGTCCACCATCTTCCTGGAAGACATTAGTTAGGGTTCTCCAGGGGAGCATCATCAACAGGAGATAATCTGCAGGTAGCATGAGACTTCATAAAATTCCCTGTCACGACCGTGGGCTGCACAAGTCCAGGTTCCGCAGGCAAGCTGCAGCCAGGGGCTGCAGTGAAGGTCCTTGAAGAGCTCTGTGGAGATGTTGGCTGTCCAAAGATGAGCTGGGAAATTCCTCTACCCATTATTGAAAGTGGTGTGTGTCGAAGTCTATGGCTATTATTGTAGAACTCTCTGATTCTCCCTTCAATTCTGTTGTTTCATATATTTTGGGGCATGTTGTGAGGTGCATATATATTTGTAATCATTCTGTCTTCTTGCTGGATTGAACCTTTCATCAATATATAATATCCTTCTTTGTCTCTTGCAATCTTTTTTGGCTTAAAGTCTATTTATCTTACAATAATATAGCCACTCCAGCTCACTTTTGATTGTTGTTTGCATGAAATATCTTTTTTTACCCTTTTACATTCAGTCTCTTTTTTGTACCTAAAGTGAGTCTTTTGTAGATAGCATATAGATGGATTGTGCTTTTTCATCCAGTTTGCCAGTCTGGGGAGTTTAATCCATTGATATTTAAGGTAATTGAGGAGGAAGGATTTACTTGTGCTTTTTAGCTATTTGGTTTTTTTTTGCCTTATATGTTTTTGTTCCCCAATTACTCCATTATTTACTTTTTTAATATTCAGTTGGTTTTTTATAGTGTACCATTTGATTCCCTTCCTTCTTTCTCTTTTAGCAAGTCAGTTTTATTCATACATACTAATAAAGCGTACAGTTTATCCGAAGTGCACAGTCAATGGTATTTGGTATAATCAGATAGTTGTACATTCCCTTCTTCTTTCTTTTCTCATATTTTTTAGTTATTTCTTTATTAGTTACCCTTGTGATGACAATTAACATCTTAAACAACAACCTAGTTTGGTTAGTACCGACATAGTTTAGTGGTATGCAGACCCTCCATGCCAGTATATCTCCTTCTCTTCCCCTTTATATATTGTTCTTAGCTCAAATTACATCTTTCTATATTGCATGCCTATTAGCACAGATTTAAAATGTTATTTTAAATCTTTAATTACATTGCCTATGAAGTCATAATACAAGATTTTGCATTTACATCTGTAGTTAACTTTGCCAGCATTTTTTATTTCTTCTTTTGCCTTCAAGTTACTGTCTAGTGACTTTTCCCCCCATTTTGAAAACAGTTTATTGAAGTACATCATTTTTATGTGAATATATGAACAAGTGTATAGTGAAAGTTGTGAACTTACAAAACAAACATACATGGCTCCCATATATCACCCCATCACAAATACCTTACATTTTTGTGAAATATTTGTAACAAATGATGAAAGAGCATTGTCAAAGTATTACTACTAACAGTAGTCCATATCTTATATTTGGTGTATTTTTCCCCCAACCCACCTATTATTTTCTTTTTATCACAAACCATACAGTTCATCTAAAGTGTACAATCAAACCCTCATAGACATTGTGAGACATCTTGCTCCAATAGACTTTAGTGAGGGAAGTAGCTTATGCTTTATGGTCTGGTATCCGTAAGCTCCTACCTCAAATAAATACCCATTATAATCCCCCCCCCCCCCAAAAAAAAAGTGTACAATCAGTGGCATTTGGTGTAATCACTGAGTTGTGCATTCATCACTTCAATCAGTATTAAGCATTTTCATTTATTTTAGCCTGAATAACTCCCTTTAGCATTTCTTATAGGGCTGGTCTTATTGTAATGAACTTTTTCAGCTTTTGTTTCTCTGTAAATATCTGAATTTTTCCTTCATTTTTTTTTTTTCTTTTCTTTTTGAAAGATGCTTTTATCAGACATAGAATTCTTGGCTGATGGTATATTTAAAGTCCTTAAAGAAAAAAATTATCCCACTGTCTTCTGGCCTCCATGGTTTCTGATGAGAAGTCTGCTCTTAATCTATTAGGGACCCCTTGTATGTGTAGCTTCTCTCTTGCCGCCTTCAAAATCCTCTGTCTTTGGATTTTGACAGTTCCACCCTAATGTGTCTTGGTTAGATCTTGGTCAGAGTCTGTCCTGCTTGGAGTTTTTTGAACTTCCTGGATGTACATATTCATGTCTTCAGATTCAGCTATTATTTTTTTCAAATACTTTTCCTCCCCCTTTCTCTCATGTCTGTGTTGGTACAGCTGATGGTGTCCCAAAGGTCCCTCAGATTTTGTTAATTTTTCTTCGTTCTTTTTTCTCTCTATATCTCACACAGGATAATTTCCATCAACTTGTCTTCAAGTTTGCGGATCCTTTCTTCCACCTCTTCAAAGTTGCTGTTGAATCGCCTAATGAGTTTCTTATTTTACTTAGTGTACCTTG
Organism: Dasypus novemcinctus; assembly: GCF_030445035.2. Lineage (NCBI taxonomy): Eukaryota > Metazoa > Chordata > Mammalia > Cingulata > Dasypodidae > Dasypus > Dasypus novemcinctus. The sequence goes on from NC_080681.1 coordinate 131,617,376, forward strand.
CAGCTCTAAAATTTCTGTTGATTCCTTTCTGTAATTTCCATCTATTTATTTTTCCTGGACAACATTTTTCTAATTTTCTGTAGTTTTTGTATGTAGATTTCTTATTTCATTGAGTATATTTAGGGTAGTTGATTTAAACTCTTTTCATAATAGTACTAGTATATGAGCTTTCTCAAGGATGGTTTCTGTCAAATTATTTTTTCCCTTTGATTATGCCAGTTTCCTGTTTATCTGTGTTCTGTACTTCTTTGTTGAGAACTGGACATTCTGAGTATTGAGTTATAACTAGAATCTAGTTCTCCCCTCCTCTGGGATTGACAGGGTTTTTGCTGTTGTTGTCAAAGGCTGGAGCCATGTACTTGTGACTTTTCTAAACTATTTTTGCTCCCAAATGGGGAATGGGTAGAGAAGAGAGAAGGAAAAATAGGGACTGCCTCTTCAAGACTCCTCTGCTGCTTCCCTGGGGGTGGCTGGAATAGCAGCTGCCCTCAGAGCTGGTCCCCAGTGGCTGAGTAGCTGGTGAAAGCAGTGGTCAGCGATGAGACCACACTCCCCGCTTCTGGAGGTCTGGGTCCTCTTCGCCCACCCTGGTCCTGGCGAGCTGGACCTGAGCCTAGGCTGCGGTCCCCACTGCCACCTGCCGTGCGGCTGGGGGCTGGGGTGGGCGCCTCTGCAGGGAGGGCAACACTCCCCGGTGCGAGCGCCGTGGCCAGCTTCTGCCCGCAGCCCTGCCCTGGACACGGCGCAGTCCCTCGACTGAGTTCAGAGTGGTTGTCCTGACAGCCCCGCAGTGCCGCAGCGTCCTGGTGGGCTTTCCCGGAGCGTCTCCTCCACTTCTCCCTGGTCTTCCTTGATCTGCTTTTCGCCCTGGGCTCTGTCGGTCCTGGTCGTTTTAACGTCCACGCCGGCTCCCCTTTCAGGAGCCCCTGGGGCGGTTTCTCCGTCACGTCCCTCATTTCTCCTTCACGTTCCCGCCTCTCGTGGGTCTGGACATTGGGCGCGAAAGGCTGGAAGTGACGCAAGGCGCAGGGATGCCGCCTGCAGACCCCGCCCTCAGGCGGCGCCTGGGCCCTGCTGTCCCCCGGCCGCCCTTGTGGCACGGCCTGTGGCCTGAGTGCAGCCGCCCTCCCTGCAGGTGGACGACGAGCTGGAGATCAAGGCCTACTACGCGGGCCACGTGCTGGGGGCGGCCATGTTCCAGATCAAAGTGGGCTCCGAGTCTGTGGTTTACACGGTCAGTGGGGCGCGGCGTGGGCGCTGCCTGGTGACCCGCGTGGCGCCTCTCCTCACGGCCATCCTCCTTTGTCAGGGCGATTACAACATGACCCCAGACCGACACCTGGGGTGAGTGGCCTGGCGCCCCATTTTATCCTGGGGCATCTCCCCGGAGCCTGGGTGGGGAGCTGCGGTGTCCATTGGCGCTGCGCCTGCGGGTGGGCGGACCCCTGCGCCTTGCCTAAGTGCGGCACTCACTCCACGTCAACCCTGCTGCTGGCCGCGGTGGTCCGGGGGCCACTGGGGGCCACGGCCCGCCCACAGCCCGTCCTGCCCCTGCTGCAGAGCCGCCTGGATTGACAAGTGCCGCCCCAACCTGCTCATCACGGAGTCCACGTACGCCACGACCATCCGCGACTCCAAGCGCTGCCGCGAGAGGGACTTCCTGAAAAAGGTCCACGAGGCCGTGGAGCGCGGCGGGAAGGTACCGTGGCGGGATGCGGGCAGCGCAGGCCTGCGTTCCGGCCCCTCGCCGTGGTGGTGCGGGTCCTGCGGGGTGGCCACTCCGGGCGGGGTAGGGGGCTCCTCTTGGTCCTGGGAGGAACACGCCAGGGCAGCCACCCTCCTGGGGAGCCGTTGGCCCTCGGTCCCAGCTGTGCTCTGCGGGCCTGCTGTGTCAGGTTGCGGCCGAGGACAGCACCCGGCAGAAGGGGGTGGCCGCACGGCCTCTGCCGGCGGGGTCCTCCCAGGACCCACCAAGCTGCCGCCGCCGCAGGTGCTGATCCCGGTGTTCGCGCTGGGCCGCGCCCAGGAGCTCTGCATCCTGCTGGAGACCTTCTGGTAGGCACGCCAGGACCTCCCTGGACGCGGGGCCGCGGGGCGGGGGAGCTGCCCCTGCACACGCGGCCTCCAGGAGCACTGCCGCCGTCTGCTGGCTGCAAGGGCCTGCCGAGTGCCCCAGCGGCACAGCCCCCAGGAGACCCGGCTGTCCCCTTCCAGGAGCGGGCTGGGGGCGGCAGCAGGGCCTCGGCCTTGTTCCACCTGTGACCCGCGTGTGCGGGGGGTGGCCGGGGGGGCGGGCCGTGGCGCTGCGCTGACCGCCTGCGTGCAGGGAGCGGATGAACCTGAAGGCGCCCATCTACTTCTCCACGGGCCTGACGGAGAAGGCGAACCACTACTACAAGCTCTTCATCACCTGGACCAACCAGAAGATCCGCAAGACCTTCGTGCAGAGGAACATGTTCGAGTTCAAGCACATCAAGGCCTTCGACCGCGCGTTTGCCGACAACCCCGGGCCCATGGTGAGGCCCGCGGGGGGAGCCGCCCCCGGCCCGAGGACGGGAGCTCCCGGGCCCACCAGGCCCACTCGGGCTGGGGGTCACCCCGTAGGGTGCCTGGTGCGGGCAGGCGGGGGAGGAGGGGCGCATCCAAGCTGTGTTCACTCGGGCTCCGCTGGCCCCACGTCCACCCGCAGGTGGTGTTTGCCACACCGGGGATGCTGCATGCCGGCCAGTCCCTGCAGATTTTCCGGAAGTGGGCAGGGAACGAGAAGAACATGGTAGGGGTGTGGGCACCGGGGTCAGCCCTGGGGAGGTGGGGAGGGGGCTGCCCTGCCACCCAGCGTCTGCCCTGGGAGGACCTGACCCCCCGCTCAGCTGGGTGGGCACCAGGGCGCTGCTGGAAGACAAGGGGGTTCCGGTCAGGCGGGGCCTGGGCCGGAGGTCCCAGGAGGAAGCTCCAGGTGTACGGCCAGGCGTGCAGGCTCTGCAGGGCACCCCACCTGCAGCTCAGCCCTCCCCTAGGTCATCATGCCGGGCTACTGTGTGCAGGGCACCGTGGGCCACAAGATCCTCAGTGGGCAGCGCAAGCTGGAGATGGAGGGGCGGCAGGTGGTGAGTGCCCTCGGGCGGCAGGCGGGGCCGGGCAGGCACCTGCGGGCCCCTCGGCCGCGGGCCAGGCCGGCCACAGGGTGACGTGGCGGGTGGTGCACTGCAGCTGGAGGTCAAGATGCAGGTGGAGTACATGTCCTTCAGTGCCCACGCCGACGCCAAGGGCATCATGCAGCTGGTCCGGCAGGCCGAGCCCCAGAACGTGCTGCTGGTGCACGGCGAGGCCAAGAAGATGGAGTTCCTCAAGCAGAAGATCGAGCAGGAGTTCCGTAGGCGCCCGGCGGGGGTGGGGGTCGCGCTCGGGGGTGGCCGTGGGCAGGGCCGGCCAGGCCGAGACTGGGCCCGCTCTGCCCCTGCTCCAGGCGTGAGCTGCTACATGCCGGCCAATGGCGAGACCGTGACGCTGCCCACACGCCCCAGCATCCCCGTGGGCATCTCCCTGGGGCTGCTGAAGCGGGAGATGGCGCAAGGTAGGCTGGCGGGGGGTGGGGGTGGGGGTGGGGGCTGACCCGCCGGGCTGTGCGGGTGGGGGGCTGAAGCGGGAGATGGCGCAGGGTAGGCTGGCGGGGGGTGGGGGCTGACCCGCCGGGCTGTGCGGGTGGGGGGCTGAAGCGGGAGATGGCACAGGGTAGGCTGGCGGGGGGTGGGGGCTGACCCGCCGGGCTGTGTGGGTGGGGGGCCGCTGACGCCTGCTCCCCGCAGGGCTGCTCCCTGACGCCAAGAAGCCGCGGCTGCTGCACGGCACTCTGATCATGAAGGACAGTGTGAGTGGGGGCCGGGGGGGCACGTGGGGCGGCCCGCTCTCCGGCCCCTGACCTGCCCCCGCCCCCACCCCACAGACTTTCCGGCTGGTGTCGTCTGAGCAGGCCCTCAAGGAGCTGGGCCTGGCTGAGCACCAGCTGCGCTTCACCTGCCGAGTGCACCTGCGCGACGCCCGCAAGGAGCAGGAGACGGTGATGCGGGTGTATAGCCACCTCAAGAGGTGGGCAGCGAGAGTCCCCGCCGGGACCAGCCCTGCGTGGGGGGTCCTGCCCGGCCCCCGCTGACTCTGGGCGGGGTCTCTGACCCGCAGCATCCTGAAGGACCGCTGTGTGCAGCACCTGCCCGACGGCTCGGTGACCGTGGAGTCCATCCTGGTCCAGGCCACCACCCACTCCGAGGACCCCAGCACCAAGGTGCTGCTGGTGTCCTGGACCTACCAGGTGAGGGCCCAGGGCCCGGAGCAGCATGGGCAGCAGGGCTGGGCTCGGCGGTGGGCCCCAGGAGGGCTGGACACGGAGCCCTCTGCCTCTCCCACCGCAGGACGAAGAGCTGGGCAGCTACCTCACGTCGCTGCTCAAGAAGGGGCTGCCCCAGGCCCCCAGCTGAGGCCCATCGGCCCAGGCCTGCTGGGTGCCCCACGGTTTCCACTTGGAGAGCTGCCCTGGGGGGCCACAGCCCTCTGACCCTGGGCCAGGCCCTGCCCGCGCGGCCACGCCGGGCTGGAGGAATAAACAGCGCTTCCAGAGCTCTCGCCTTTCACTCGTCCTCGCAGGTCTTAGGGCTGGGTGTGGGACCCACGGGGCAGCCGCTCCAGGGAAAGGCCGGGGCAGAGGCTGTGGGGGGCCCTTCTCAGGACTTGCCCACGTGACAGCCCACCCTTGGAGGACCATGGGTTCTCTCTGTGAGGCAGGCGCAGGCCCACGTGAGCCCCAGGACACCCCACAGCGGGCCTCCAAGGGTCCTGTGGCTCCACAGGGCACAGTGGCTGGACTGTGGACAGTTGGCCTGGGCTGGGGGCTTGTCCTCTCTGTCGGCCTGGGTGCCCCTGCCCTGGGCCTTCCTTGGGGCCCTGTCTCACCAAGCCCTGCCCGCCCCCGCAGTACTGGCCGGGGGAGCAAGCTGTGGGCAGGGCCACGCATTTCTGGTGCTAGCCCGGGGCGTCCTGGCTCTCGCTCTCCTTTATGTTGGGGGCCGTGAGAATCCACAGCCCCCAGTGCAGCTGTCATCTTCCATACCTGTGACCCCCAACGAAAAGTCTGCCGCGGGCCCCAGACCCTAGCCTCCCCCACTTCCTGCCTGTCCAAGGACTGGCTTTCCAACCGCAGCCTCCTGGGGACGTGGGCCTGGCCCAGCTTAGCCCCCACGAGGCAGGCGGGGGCTGCAAAGAGCTGGGGGGCCAGGGATCCCCACCAGCACCTCCCACCCTCCCATTCGCCCCAGAATCCTCCCAGGGAAAAGGTGGGAGGAAAGGAGGGAGGGAGAGGATGTAGCACTCCCAGGGCAGGTCCTGGCCAGGGGCTTGGGCCTGGGGGGGCGGGGAGCCGGACCAGCACGCATCTGACAGAGGTCCCGCATCAGCAGCTGCCATCTGCCCTGGTTCTGCCAGGCTGGGCTGGAACCGCTGGCCTGGAGATGCCTGACCCCTGAGGGACCTTTTTAGCAGCTGCCAAGTTCTACCAGCAAGCTTTGGGCAGGGCACAGGACTGAGAAAGGGGCAGCATTCTCTGTCCACTCCGCAGCCTGGCAGCGGCCACGCCCCTCAGCTGCCTGGCACTCTCCGGCTAGACAAGTGACGGCCCTACCAAACCAGGTCTGATGGCTTGCCGGACATTTAGCCAGGTCCATCCAGGGAGCCCTAGACTCCTGGACATAAACCGCGAGCCCTGCCTCCACGTGGCCACGGGGTGAGGCGCTGATGGACAGCTCAGCCCCCAAGCTGGGGGCCCTTCCTCACCTGCCCTCCTGTGGGAGGACAAAGGGTGGCCAGGCTGCCGGCTGGCTGGAAGGTGTGAGGTCATGTGCCCTCCTGCGTGGCAGCCCTGTCCAGGGGCTGCGAGGCCAGGTGTGCGTGGGCGGGAGGTGGGCGGGAGGCGGCCGGCAGGCAGGCCTGCCCCTCCCTGGCGCTCACTTCGCTGCGCCCAGCACAGGCTCGGTTCAAACACGGGCAGCCAGTCCGGCCCGGGAGAGCGGTCACCCAGCGGTACAGGTAGGTCCCGGCCGTGGCTGCGAAGCGAGCGTGGAGGTCGTCCACCCCCGGAAGGCCTACACCGCCCGTGGGAGGACGCCAGGCTCCGGGGGCCCGGGGGCCCGGCCGACCAGCCGCAAGCGCAGTCTAGACAGGCCTTGGGCGCAGAAGGGCGACAGTGGACGCAGCACTGTATGGCAGGTGCGTCGCGTTGCCAGGGCATGGGCTCCCTCCTCGCTGGGAGCCTCTGATGGCCACGACGGGGGTCAGGCGGGCCGCATCCACCGGGGCCCTGGGACTTCGGCCAAGGCCGGGGCGGCCCCGCCCTGCCCTTGAGCGCTCAACAAAGTTTTCTTTCCCGAGTATTTGGAATCCCACTTCCGGACTGGTCCGCACTGACGCCCGAGGGTCGGACGTGTTGGTCTTAAATTTAGTTTCATATCCCCACCCTCCCAGGCGGAGGGGGGGCTTCCGGGATCGCGGGTGCCGGTCCTTCTCCAGGTCTAGCCTAAGTCCGTCCAGCTTCAGCCTGGACCGTGAGAGGTGCAACGGCTGCCTGAGGTCCAGATCACGGGATGGGTGGGCGGGTCGAGAAAACGTGCTTAAACACCGTGCCCAGGTATTGGAAGTACACGAGGTGACGCGCCCGAGCTAAGCCCAAGGCCGGGGCCGAAGCAGAGCACTACCCGTCGGCAGCAGGGAAACCGGCCGGCCGCACGTGGGGCTCTGCGCGCATGCGCCCTGGTATTCGCCCGCCTGAGACCACGCCTGCGCACTGGTGCTTGCCCCGCCCCCTGACTGCGCCTGCGCCCTGGCCTTCGCCCCGCCCCGGCCGCGGGCTCTCCCTCTTCGCGGCACGCCCAGGGCGGGGCCAGGCTGGGGAGCGGGTGCAAAGTGCAGGCCCGCGGCGGAGCGTGAGGCCCCGGGTCCAGGGCCCGCCGCCCTCCCCCCCCCCCCCCCCCCCCGCGGACTTCGGAGCGCGCTCCCGCCCCCCCTGCCCCTGTCCCGTCCGCCCGGGGCGTTTCCGCTGCCGCGTTCTGGGCAAACCCCAGATGTGATCTCTGCAGACGCCCCGAGATGCCAACGGCGGGGCGCGCGGGGGGCGGGGCGTCGGGCCCGGGCCGGCTGCAGGCGGCGAGGGCGCGCGCGACGCTCCCCGGCGGTGACAGCGGGCGGCGCGCGCGGGCGGCGGAGTTGGGCGACGCTCCCCGGCGGTGACAGCGGGCGGCGCGCGCGGGCGGCGGAGTTGGGCGACGCTCCCCGGCGGTGACAGGCGGGGCGGGGCGCGGGCGGCGGCCTCGTTCCGGGGCGGGCGGGCGCCGCGGCGGGCGGGCCGGGGATGCTGCGCGGCGCGCCGCGGAGCTCGAGCCAGTGAGAGCGGGAGGCCGCCGCGGCCGCCGCAGCCATGACCGTGGAGTTCGAGGAGTGCATCAAGGACTCGCCGCGCTTCAGGTGCGCCGCCCGGGCCGCCGACGGGGCTCCGGGGCGCGGCGGGCCCGTGGTCCGCGGGGTCGGCGCCCGCCGCCTCCCTCTGGGCGCCCCGGAGCCGCCGCGCGGGGGGGGGGGGGGGGGGCGCCGCTGCCGCCTTTGTGCGGGGCGCGGGGAGGAGGGGTCAGCGCCGTGCAGACCCCGGGCTCGGACAAAGCCGGCAGCCCCCCGCCTGCTGCCCGCCGGCACCGCCCTCCCCCGAGGCCCGAGGGACCGGAACAAAAGATGCCTCCTCTGTCCACTCGCGCGGACGGTGCGCGCGCGCGGGCGGCCGCCTGGGGCGGGACCGGCCCCCCACCTTTGTCCTCTGGGCAGTCGTGGGCACCGCGCTTCTCGGTGACGCCACACACCCCCTTCGAGGCCACCGGCTGGGGGCGGGAGGGTGGCCGCCGGCCCCGCCGTGTGGGCCTGCGTGTGGGTGGGTGGCGTCCTCCTGGGCTCTGTCTTGGTCTCCGTGTCCACAGCAGTGCGGGGCCAGGCAGGCAGCTGGAGCCTCGTGAAGGGTCTGGGGTCAGCCGCCTGGCAGGGCGAGGAGTGGCTTGGGTGACCTCAGGGATCTGGAGGGGAGGGGGCTAGGGCAGGGGGCTAGGGCAGGGCAGACTGGATGGGGAGAGCGGGGAGGTTGGGGCGGTGACCGCTGCCGGCTACACGTTTCATCATTCCTGGACAGGCAGGCCCATGAGCCTGTGTCCCGTATCCAGGGGCATGTGCTCGCGTGTGCGTTCCGTCCTTCTTGCGGGACCTGCGCTGGACGGGGTAACGAGCACCTGCTAGCTGCCAGGTGCTGGGGACCTGTCCAGAGCACACCTGTGTGAGTGCGTCCCTTGGCACTCACTTGTGCACATGGGTGCTCATGTGTGAGCTCTGCCCACGTGCACGCCTTCCGTGAGGTGCAAGCCTCCTGAACCCAAATGTACGTGTGTGGGTGAGCTGCGCCAGTGGGTGGGTGTGCTCACTGCATGCGTGTGCACAGAGGTGGGTGCGTGCGTGTGTTTCTGGTCAGAAACAGGTCTGAGCTATGCCACGAGGCACACGTGTTCACGTGTGCACATGCCTGTGCTCTTGTGCATCGTATCCACGGGCGCCACGTCTGTGTGTGTCCACGGGCGCCATGTCAGTGTGTGTCCACGGGCCCCATGTCTGTGTGTGTGGCTGTGCCGTGGCACACACGTCTATCTCACCATGTGGGAGCATCAGTCTTTGCACATGAGTGTTTGCACGCGTGTGTCATGTGCTGGGTCTCTGGGGGGTGCCGGCAAGAGGGCTGTTTGGGTGCACCCGTGGACCTCAGCATCAGTCAATCCTTAGAGTATGCCAGCAGTGAAGGCTTAGGAGACTGGGGGGGCCGCCTGGGGTCAGTCCCAAGACGGGCCCCAGGCCATGGGGCAGAGGACCTAGAGGCGATGCTGTGTGTTCCCCCATTTTGTCACGGAGAGGAGGGATCTGGGCAGCTTGTGCATCCCCGACCCTGGGCCACACCTGGCCACCCTCTGACCAGTGCCCAGGCTGTGGGGTGGCCAACCAGGGCCTCTCTGCTCGGGGGGTCCACCCTGGTGCAGCCCTCTGGCTTTGCCCATCTCTTGGAAACCTCGTGCTCGCTTCCATCAGGTGTGGAGGGCTCTGGCCCTAGAGGTGGAGGGACCAGCTGGATGCAGGGGTGCCAGCACCCCACTTGTCGGGCCCTCCCTCCCTCCCTCCGCCAGCCTGTTGGGCCTGTGGGGCCTGCCGAGGGTGGGGCGGCTGCATAGCCTTCCCCAGGCTTCTTCCGGCAGGGAGGGGCTGCCCTGGAAAGGTGCCTCACCTGGCCTGGGGGCGGGTAAGAGGGCTGACCCCAGGTAGGAGGTGGGAGGGCCAAGGACGGCGGGGGCCCTGGCTCGGCAGTGCGCTGGGCTCTGGGTAGGGGCTGCACCACGTGGACATGGGGGCTGGGGCCGGGGTCTGCCCTGGGGTTCGAGGGATGGCCCCGGAGCTGCTGGCCGGCCCTGGGCGCTTCCTGAGGATGTGTCCTGAGCTGGCAGCTGGCCCTTGGGTGGGGCTGGGCAGGAGGATGTGGTCAGTGTTGTCATAGCCTAGTGGCCCCAAAACAGAGAAGGGGCATCCTGCCTGGCCGAGGGGCTCGTGCACAGCCGTGGGAGCACCCATGGCCACGGCATGTGTTTGGGGGGTATCCTGAGCTGGACTGGCAGCCGGGGTGACAGGCAGAAGGCAGCCTGGGAAGGGGAGGCGCACACCCCTTGTCCTGAAAGCCCCCTGCCTGGGTGGGGCTCCAGGCGCTGAGTCACGGCTGGGGGAAGGGGCAGCAGGCCGCCTACCCCTGTCCCCACCTCCCTCCCGCGAGCCAGGTTGTTCAGGAGAGGCTTCTGCTCTCTGGTGGGGGTTGGGGAAGTGCTGAAGGAGTGGGGCTCCCAGTCAGGGCTGGCTCTTGGGGCGCCGGCCGAGCGCCCCACCTCGTCAGCTCCCAGGTGTAGCCCCGCCCTCTGTCCTGCCCTGTCCATGCAGCGCTGGGCTGCAGGGCCGGGCTGGCTGGGGACTCCTGAGGCGGTCGCCCACTCCGCGGCCCCCTCTCCCAAGCAGGTGTTGGGTCCCTGCCCTGGGACCCTCGGAGGCGGAGCGGCGAAGCCACAGCAGCGCTCAGAGTCCGTGGAGTCAAGGCCACCCAAGATGGGCTGCACCTCCCGGGCGGGTGCTGCTGCGGGTGCAGTTCTCCTGGGCGGGTGGGCTGCACGGAAGTTCTCCAGGCCCCAGGGTCCAAGCGACCACAGCTGCCCGTCTTCCCTCTCTGCTCTGGGACTTGGAGTCCCAGAAGCCCTGGGGGAGGGGTGGGGCTGCTCAGAGAGGCGCAGGGGCACCCTCGTCTTGCCAGGGTGGGTGAGCAGGGCTCCCGCAAGGCCCCCTGGCTGGGGCAGCCTGCGTGCTCAGGCGTCTGGTCCAGCTACTTAATTGAGGACACGCCGAGGCACGTGACCCTCAAGCCCCTCCCTCCGGGACCAGGAAACCCCGGCCCACCCCCCACCCCTGCCAGGGCGGGGCTGGTCCCTCCCAAGGGTCCACACAGCCCTGGCCTGAGCCCCATCCCTGTCGTCTCTGTCCCCAGGAGGGTGGATGAGCCCAGGGGGCGAACAGAGAGGACTGGCCCTATTTCCTGTTCCCTGAGAAGGGGACGTTGGGGGGGGGTCACGTGCCAGCTCCATCTGTCTCTGCCTTCCAGCCTTCCGGGGATTCTCGTCCAGGCTGCTCTGCTGATGTCATGTGTTAACTCTCCCCTCCCCGGGCAGCGCCGTTGTCAGGCCGCCCTGGAGGGGGTGGCTTCCAACGAGCCCGGCCTCCCCTTGGGTGCTTGGAAGTTGAGGGGGCCTGCAACCCGGCCCCCCGCAGCCGGTCTGGGGTCTTGGTGCTGCCCCTACCGGAGAGAGCAGCCATCCAGCCATTCACAGGCTCAGCTTTCAAGGCCCAGTGCCGGCTCACCCTGGGCAGCCCCCGCCGGGCTGCGCCACCGCCCCCAGACCCAGCCTGGGGGGCTGAGCGAGACTGCAGGGCTGAGGCCAAGCCAGGCCGCTAGCCACGAGCACAGTGGCCGGGGGCTGCCCTGCATGCAGAGCTCTGTCCCCGCCCTCGCCTCTGTCTTCTCCCTGCCTGCACGTGGGGTCTCTGTGGGGTCTCTGTGGGGCTCCAGAGCCAGCCCGACCCAGAGCACATCCTGCTCCCCGCGCCAGCCAGGCGTCCACCACAGTGGGCAGCCCCTCCCCTGCTGCGCCCCAGGTGGTTGCACCCCAGGGGGAGGCAGGCCTGGGCCTGTGGCGCCCCACTGGCCACGGGGGTCCCCGGCGACCCCAATCACTGTGGTTTTTGTTGCAGGGCGACCATCGATGAGGTGGAAACGGATGTGGTCGAGATCGAAGCCAAGCTGGACAAGGTAGGGTACCGGACGGCGCTGGGTTTCCCTGCTGCCGTGTCCATCGCTACCTCGCAGCACAGGGGAGAGGCTGGATGGGCGGTTCCCGCCTAGGGGAGGCTGCGCTCTCACACCACTCGCCTGTGTGCTCTGTGTCGCACGAGGGTGCACACTTGTCGTGTACGAGCTGCCGCCCATCGCGCCCTGCCGCACGTGGATCTCCCGGGGTCTCGTGCCTTTCCGCGGGGGGAGCCTCGGTGGGTCCCCAGGCTTTAGTGTGCCCATCTGGGCCGGGGCAGCAGCTGCGCGCCCACCCGGGCCTTGGCGTGAGCGGGTCAGGGATGGAGGGATGGGGCAGGCGGAGCGAGGGAGGGGGGCACCCACACTGGCCTGGCTCCCGGAGGCCCCGGGGGCTGGGGGGGAGCGGGCAGGGGCGGCACACCTGGCCACACCTGGCCCCCTCCCCACCTCGGGCCTGGCCCCTCTGAGGCGCGGGCAGGTGGCTGGGGCCTCGCCCCAGTGGGGAGGGTGGGTGCCGGCCGGCGGGGGGAGGCCGCGGCCCCAGGGGAGCTGGCTGCCCGCCCTGCCCACCCGCCTGCAGCTGGTCAAGCTGTGCAGCGGCATGATCGAGGCCGGCAAGGCCTACGTCACGACCAACAGGCTCTTCGTGAGCGGGGTCCGCGACCTGTCCCAGCAGTGCCAGGGCGACACCGTCATCTCGGTGAGCGCGGCGGTGGCCTCCGGCGGGCGGGGCTGGGGGCACGGCCGGGCGCTCCTGTGGCCCCTCGAGGACCCCGGGCTCTGTGTCCCGCGGCCTGGGCCTGCCAGGCAGGTGTGGAGCCCTTGTCCTGCCTCTCCCGCAGGAATGTCTGCAGCGGTTTGGAGACAGCCTGCAGGAGATGGTGAACTACCACATGGTGAGACCCGCGGCGGGGCGGGCGCAGGGGCCCAGGCAGCGTGGCTCGGCGCCCTCCTCCCCGTGCCGGCCCATCCAAGGCCACCCCCTGCTCCCCCAGGCCCCGCCCTGCCTGGAACGGAGCTCCCAGCTGGCTCGGAGGGAGCTGAGCTGGCGGCTGCGGCCAGGGCTGGGGAGAGACACGTTGCCGCCGCCGCCAGCCGGGGCGGGGGGGGCTGCCCTGTGCCCGTGTCCGTGGGCGAGGGCTGGGCCCCACCAAGGGCGTCATACAGCAGGGGTGACGGGATCCCCGGGAGTGGGCGAGGCGGGTGCAGGGGTGCAGGGCCGCGGACGGCAGGGCCTCGGGCAGACGAGGTCTCCGAGGTTTGACGCTTCCTGGGCGGGGCAGGGAGCGCGGTCTCCTGGGGGCTCGCTGTCCTGCCCAGGCTACAGGCAGCCGGGGCTCGGGCCTTGCTGCTGTTGGGGGGTGACCCCGAGCCCTGCGGGACCCCTGCCCAGCACCAAGGCCCATGAGGGCGGGGGGCCCGTGGCGTGGGCGTCAGAGCCCTGCTTCACGGGCGGGGGCGGCTCGCCTCGTGCGTCTGTCTGTCTGCCCTGCTGAGGGCCTGGCCCCTCCCGTGGGGACCTGGTTCTGGTTCTGGGCAGTGCTGGGGGGCTCCCCCACTCGCAGGCTCCGTGGGAGCTCTGGGCCCTGCCCCCAGGCCTTCCCACCGCAGCCTGTCAGGGCCACGGGTGCCGCGGGGGCCAGGTGGGCGCCCGCTGGGGACCCGGCTGGGGTCCCAGCTGCCACCTCCAGGCACCCGCGTGGGCCGGCAGGGCTTTCCCGGGCCTGGTCCCTGCCTGGGGTGCTGGGAGACCTTGCTTTGGGGCCATGTGGGGCGGGCCCAGCAGCCCCCACCTCGCTCGCCCGCAGATCCTGTTCGACCAGGCCCAGAGGTCCGTTCGGCAGCAGCTGCACAACTTCGTCAAAGAGTGAGTGCCCCAGACCCTGCTCCTGGCCTCTCCTCGATGCCCTGGGACCTGGCACCCTCCCCAGGGCTGAGGGTCCTAGCGAGGCAGGGGAAGGGCTGCGCACCACAAGCCCACCAGGGGGGCCAGTGTCCAGGGCGGCCAGTGTGGACGGAGCAGGCAGGTGGTCCAGGGCCTCTGGGGGGGCCACGGCGTCCAGATCAGGGACCTCTGGGCAAAGGCCGCTGGGCAGCAAAGGGCCGGTGCGGCCGGAGGGCGAAGGGTAGGGGTCCTGGGGACGCGGGGGGCAGTGTGCCGCAGCTGGGGCCCTTTGCAGGGGTGCCTGCCAGACATCTGAGAGCAAACATGGAATTATCTGGGGATACCTGAGTCCGCAGTCTGGGGGAGGTGGGGGTCGCCCTGGACTGGTCAAAGGAGCCAGGACCCCAGCCGGGTGCCGCCGTGTGGCCGAGGAGGGGACGGCGATGGCCGAGCATGACGTGGGCGGGAGTGGCTGCCGGGTGGGGGGGGCCGCACCGAGGGGGCCCCAGCGCGCACCCCCCGAGCCCCGCCCGCCACCCCCAGGGACGTGCGGAAGTTCAAGGAGACCAAGAAGCAGTTCGACAAGGTGCGGGAGGAAATGGAGCTGTCCCTGGTACGGAACGCGCAGGCCTCCCGGCATCGGCCGCACGAGGTGGAGGAGGCCACGGGCGCCCTGACCCTCACCCGCAAGTGTTTCCGCCACCTGGCGCTGGACTACGTGCTGCAGGTTGGCTACGGGGGGATCTGGAGCCAAGCCCAGCAGATGCCCTGCGCTAGGGCAGCAGGCGGATGGCGAGGCAGGGATTTGGGCTCTGCCCAAGTCAGGACAGGGAGAGACCGGGGAACACGGGAGGCCGGGGCTGAGAGAAGTACAGAGCTGAAGACGACCTGGGGGTCACAGGAAGCCACAAGTAGTATGAAGGAACTCTGGGATAAGGAACGGGCTGTGACCCTTGACCCTGCCACCTTGGCCCTGATGTCCCCACCTGTCTGGTGCCTTCTCTGGCAGATCAACGTCCTTCAGGGCAGGAAGAAGTTTGAGATCTTGGATTCTGTGAGTGCCCTGTGGGGCTGGGGGCTCTGCTGGGGGCCGGGGTGGGCGCCCTGCGCGTCATGTGGGTGCGTGGGTGGGGCCTCACCGGCCGCACTCCTGCAGATGCTGTCCTTCATGCACGCCCAGCACAGCTTCTTCCAGCAAGGCCACGACCTCCTGCGCCAGCTGGACCCCTACATGAAGAAGCTGGCGGCCGAGGTGAGCCCTGGGGCGGGACGGGGTGGGGGCCCGGGGGGCGGGGGGGGCAGTGCCCACAGACCTCCCCTGCGCACCTGCCCCGCAGCTGGACCAGCTGGTGATCGACTCTGCGGTGGAGAAGCGCGAGATGGAGCGCAGACATGCCGCGGTCCAGCAGCGGGTGAGGCCCCCAAGCTGACCTCAGTGTGGCCACATCCCACCCCTTCCTCCCAGGCCTGCCCACCGCTTGGCGCCTCTCTACCCCAGGGGGAGGGTCTCTAGCCTTGGGGGCTTCAGGTGGTGGAGCAGGAGGGGCCCTGCTGTCCCTCGGGCAGGGTGGGTGGGGCCTCAGCCCGCAGAAGCCCTGGGATTCTTCCGGGACCCCTCCCTGCCCGACAGCCGCGCCTTCCCGCACTCACCCAGGGGGGAGCTGGGGGGCGGGTGGGTTGGCTGTTTGAGGACGTGGAGCCCTGCGGGGTTGGGGGCGGGACAGGCGGTCACTCAGTGGCTCTCTCTCCCACCCATTCCCGCTTCCCGTCCCCACCCCAGACCCTGCTGCAGGTGAGTGAACGTCCATCCTTGGGGTGGGGGGCTGAGGAGGGCGGGGGCGTGGGGGGCCTGGGCGGGGATCCGCCCTCCCTCGCTCCCTCCGCCCCGTGGGAGATTCAGCACCAAGGACACCTCCCGCCCGGCCTCTGCGCGCCTGTGTCCGGGAGACCCGCGGGGCCGGAGCCGGCACCCCTGGCTGCCCCGCAGGATTCGCGCTGTGCAGGGCCCCCGCGGGAGTGGCAGCAGCTGTCCGTTCCTCCCCCACCCTCGGCCAGGGGAGCAGGTGCAGGCCGGCCTCTCTGCTCCCCCTCCCCAAGCCGCCCCCTCCAGACACGGGCTCTCAGCGGCTGCCTGGCCGTGTGAATGGGGCCCTGTCCGCCGGCTCAGAGCGGGCCCAGCTGGTCCCATGAATGGGAGACTCGGGTGGGGGCAGCTTCCTTCCTGGTCCCGAGCCTGCTGGGGGCGGGGGCCTGGCTGCAGCTCCGAGGACACCGGGCTGGGAACTGCAGGGCCATGCCCCCGCGGGAGTTTTGGGTTGGGGTTTGGGGGAGGCCTGTTGCAGGCAGGGCACGGGGAGAGGGCGTGGGAGCAGCTCCAGCAAGGGCCCCCGCAGCCCTCGCCTCCACGCGGGTGGGCAGCGGGGCCTCGCAGCCCGAGGGTGGGAGCTGAGGGCCAGGCACTGCCCTCTCAGGACTTCTGCGACGAGTCCAAGGCCGAGTTTGACGTGGACGCGCCCAGCGGCGTGGTGATGGAGGGCTACCTCTTTAAGAGGGCCAGCAACGCCTTCAAGACCTGGAACCGGTGAGGGGCCACCCCCAGGCAGGTGGCTGGGGAGTAGTCAGAGAGGACTAGGGGGCCGGCGCGGCCTGATGTCCATCCCACCCCCTCCACCCCACCAGGCGGTGGTTCTCCATCCAGAACAGCCAGCTGGTCTACCAGAAGAAGCTCAAGGTGCACGCAGGGCCCCTGCAGGGTGCGGTGGCCACTGGTGGGATTTAGGGGGTCAGCACCAGGCTGAGGCCACTGATGGACACCAGTGATTGGCCAGAGGCCAGGGTTGGAAACAGGACCAAGCTCTCCTTGGGCTCAAAGCCCTTGTCTCTAAGGCCAAGCAGTAAATGGGTCACTGGTGCCAGGGTTTTAGGGACAGGGGTCAGGGCTGTGGACCCGGGGTCAGGCCTGGGGGCTGGGGTCAGGGCTGTGGACCCGGGGTCAGGCCTGGGGACTGGGGTCAGAGCTGTGGACCCGGGGTCAGGGCTGGGGGCTGGGGTCAGGGCTGTGGACCCGGGGTCAGGCCTGGGGACTGGGGTCAGAGCTGTGGACCCGGGGTCAGGGCTGGGGGCTGGGGTCCGGGCTGGAGGCCAGGTCAGGGCTGGTGCCAGCAGTGTTTCCACCCCCAGGACGCGCTGACCGTGGTGGTGGACGACTTACGCCTGTGCTCCGTGAAGCCGTGCGAAGACATCGAACGGAGGTTCTGCTTCGAGGTCGTGTCTCCCACCAAGTGAGGAGGCGTGGCCTGGGCTGGGGGTGGGGGACCCTGCCTGCCCATCCTGACAGCCCCCTCCCCCAGGAGCTGCATGCTGCAGGCTGACTCCGAGAAGCTGCGGCAGGCCTGGGTGCAGGCAGTGCAAGCCAGCATCGCCTCTGCCTACCGGGAGAGCCCGGACAGCTGCTACAGCGAGGTGAGCCCCTTCCACATCACCACGCATGCACGCCGCCACGGGCGGTCCTGAGGCGGGCTGTGCAGTCAGCATGCACGCGTGAGCATGTGCACGCCTCATATGTGTGCATGTCCACGTGCAAGTTTGTGCTTGAGGGACCCTGGCCCGTGCTGGCAGAGGAGGGTGCCTGCTGGGGAAACTGAGGCCTGGGTGAGGCAGGCGTCCCCGGGAGCTGAGTGGCCCCCTGTACCACCCCCAGAGGCTGGACCGCACCGCGTCCCCGTCCACCAGCAGCATTGATTCGGCCACGGACTTGCGGGAGCGCAGTTCCAAGGGAGAGAGCGTGCTGCAGCGTGTGCAGGGCGTGGCCGGCAATGGCCACTGTGGCGACTGTGGCCAGCCGGACCCCCGCTGGGCCAGCATCAACCTGGGTGTGCTGCTGTGCATCGAGTGCTCGGGCATCCACAGGTGGGCGCCCGCTGGGCCGGGTGCGGCTGGTGGGGTGAGGGGCGGGGCCGTGCCAACTCACACTGCCCCCCACTCTCCAGGAGCCTGGGGGTTCACTGCTCCAAGGTGCGCTCCCTGACGCTGGACTCGTGGGAGCCAGAGCTGCTGAAGGTGGGTGTGGGGGCCAGGCCTGGGGCGCTGAGCCGCCATGGGGCAGCAAGCAGGGGTCTGCAAGGGGGGGCTGACGCTCGCACGCCGTCTCCCCAGCTGATGTGTGAGCTGGGAAACGGCACCGTGAACCAGATCTACGAGGCCCAGTGCTCCGGGCCGGGCAGCCGGAAGCCCACGGCCGGCAGCCCCAGGTGAGCTGGATGCAGCTGGGACCTGGGGGCGTCCGGCCTTCAGGTCCAGCTTCACCTCTGCCCCTGGCCCAGGCAGGACAAGGAGGCCTGGATCAAGGACAAGTATGTGGAAAAGAAGTTTCTGGGGAAGCTGCCGGCGGCTCCGGCCCAGGATGCGCCTGCCAGCAGGGAGGGAGGGCCCCAGCACTGGCAGGTGCAGAAGTGCCCGCGGCACCACAGCTCCCCGCGGGCCCCCACCACACGCCGTAAGGTCCGGCTTGAGCCCACCCTGCCCTCTGTTGCTGCTCTGAGCGCAGGTACGAGGCCCTGGGCTGTGCACACGCTGAGCTGCACACCTGGGTGGGGCTTGGGAGAGGGCTCCGGCCCAGGGGATGAGCCGTAGAGCCCCCCATCAGGGTGAGGTGAGGCGGGAAGCCAGAGGCAGGTGCTCACTGCCCAACTCACTACCCCTTCCCGTGCGGGTCCTCGGTTTCTCCATCTGAACGCGGCCCTGTCCCCTGTAGCTGGTGCTTTGGAGCGCAGGTTCCGCCGGGATTCCCTCTTCTGCCCTGATGAACTGGACTCGCTCTTCTCCTACTTCGACGCAGGTGCTGCTGGGGCAGGCCCACGCAGTGAGTACCAGGAGGGCCCCCTGCTCTTGAGCCCGCTGCCCACTGCCCCAGGCCCAGCCCAGGCAGCACGGCCTGGCTCACCAGGAGGGTGGACGAGTGTGGCCGGCCATCGCCAGCAGCTCGGCAACGGCAGGCGGGACTGGCCTGGAAACTGGCGCCAGCGCCGGAGGCTGGTCAGGGGTTGTGGGGGGTCGGCAGGCCGAGGCTGGGAGAGTGTCACGAGGGGCCAGCAGTGTCTCGGCCAGATCCAGAGGGCGAGGCCACGGCTCTCGAGAGGCGTTCAAGTGTGTGTGTGTGTATGCACACCCGGGTGTTGTGTGTGAAGTTATGTGTACCTTGGTGTGGCATGCATGCATGAGTGAGCATGTGGGTTGTGCACTCGGGTGTAGTGTATGTGTGTTTTCATGTGCATGCACACTCAGGTGTAGTGCCTTTAAATGCACACCCAGGTGTGCACACTCAGGCGTGTGTGCATGTGGCTGTGCGCACCTGGGTGTAGTGTATATGTGTCTTCATGTGCGTGCGTGCTCAGGTGTTTTGTGTTTCAGTGCACACCCAGGTGTGCACAGTCAGGCGTGTGTTTGGATGTGGGTGTGTGTACCCAGGTGTAGGGTGTGTGTGTCTTCATGTGGACACGCACTCAGGTGTGTGTTTAAGTGCACACCCAGGTGTGCGCGCTCAGGTGTGTGTGCGTGTGGGTGTGTGTACCTGGGTGTATCGTGCACCTGTTCCCGGCACCCTGGGAATTGGCTGGTAGGTGTTTCTTCACAGGGCCGGGTTCAGTGCTCTCCTGGGCAGTGCAGGCAAAAGCTACTGCAGGGCAGAAGAGCTGATGGGGGCAGCCCGTGTGTGTGTGTGTGTGTGTGCACGCTGATAGGGGCGGCCCGGGTGTGTGTGTGTGTGTGTGCTGATAGGGGCGGCCCGGGTGTGTGTGTGTGTGTGCTGATGGGGGTGGCCCGGGTGTGTGTGTGCGCGCGTGCTGATAGGGGCGGCCCGGGTGTGTATGTGTGCTGATGGAGGCTGCCCGGTGTGTGTGTGTGTGTGTGTGCGCGCGCTGATAGGGGCGGCCCGGGTGTGTGTGTGTGCTGATGGGGGCTGCCCGGTGTGTGTGTGTGTGTGTGTGCGCGCGCTGATAGGGGCGGCCTGGGTGTGTGTGTGTGTGCGCGCGCTGATAGGGGCGGCCCGGGTGTGTGTGTGTGTGCGCGCGCTGATAGGGGCGGCCTGGGTGTGTGTGTGTGTGTGCTGATAGGGGCGGCCCGGGTGTGTGTGTGTGTGCTGATGGGGGTGGCCCGGTGTGTGTGTGTGTGTGTGTGTGCTGATAGGGGCGGCCCGGGTGTGTGTGTGTGTGTGTGTGTGCGCGCTGATAGGGGCGGCCCGGGTGTGTGTGTGTGTGTGTGTGCTGATGGGGGCGGCCCGGTGTGTGTGTGTCAGCAGGGGGCGCTGCTGCCCTCTCCTGAGCCCTGTGGGAAGACCCCAACAGCTGCGGACCCCAGCGTGCCCTCCACTGAGGCAGAGCTGCACTGACCCCCAGGCGAGCTCCCGCTGGAGGCGCCCTGAGCCCTCTGTGCCTGGACAAGCTGTCTCATCCCCCAGTGGGGGCTGATCGTGCCCCCTGGGGAGGGGGTGGCCCGGACGGTGGGTCAGAGGTACAGCCTTGCCCCCACGTTCCTGGGAGGACTTCGGGTGCTCCCCAGAAGCCCCTCTGCCGCCGCCTCTGCAGGTCTGAGCAGTGACAGTGGCCTGGGCGGCAGTTCGGACGGCAGCTCGGACGTCCTGGCTTTCGGCGCCAGCTCCGTGGTGGACAGCGTCACCGAGGAGGGTGGGTGTGCCTCCCCGGGCCCACCTCCAGCTCCTCCGCCGCCGGGGGTTCGGTCTGGGGGGCAGGCCTGGGGGGGCAGGCTTGGGGCTCCGCGCCGGGGCTGCCTCACCGCCCCCTCCCCGCAGAGGGCGCGGCGTCGGAGGAGTCCAGCGGGGAGGCGGACGCGGACGCCGAGCCCGAGGCCTGGGGCCTGGCCGACGTGCGGGAGCTGCACCCCGGGCTCCTGGCGCACCGTGCCGCACGCGCCCGCGACCTCCCCGCGCTGGCCGCTGCGCTGGCCCACGGGGCGGAGGTCAACTGGGCGGACGCGGACGACGAGGGCAAGACGCCGCTGCTGCAGGCGGTGCTGGGGGTGAGCGCGGGGCGCCTGCGTGGGCGCGGCGGGGAGGGGGCGCCGGCACCCACGAGCGCCCCTCGCCTCCGGAGGGAGACCAGAATCTGTGCCGGTGGGGGCCCTGGGAGAGGCCAGCCCCTCGGCTGGTCTGAGCCCCCCGGCCCCTTCCCCAGGGCTCCCTGGTCGTCTGTGAATTTCTTCTGCAAAATGGGGCGGATGTGAACCAAAGAGACGGCCGCGGGCGGGCGCCGCTGCACCTCGCCACCCTGCTGGGCCGCACCGGGTGAGCCGAGCCGTGCCGCCCCCAAAGCCCCGCTCAGCCCCGCGCGCCCCCCAAAGCCCCGCGCGCCCCCCAAAGCCCCGCCCAGCCCCGCGCGCCCCCAAAGCCCCGCCCGCCACACCCTCCCCCAGAGCCCCGCGCGCCCCCAAAGCCCCACCCGCTGTCCCGCCCCCCAAGCCCCGCCGCCCCCCGCCCCCCGCCCCCCGCCCCCAAGCCCCGCGCGGCCCCCAAAGCCCCGCCCCGCCGCCCCTTGCATCTCGGGCGACCCGCCCTCCCGCAGCTGGGCCCCGCGCGGCCCCCGCACCCCGGCCAAACGCTGCGCCCCGCCCCCAAAGCACCTGCGCTGCCCCCGCCCGCCCGGCAGCCCCACACCCTGCCGCCCCCCCGCAGCCCCGCAGCCCCGCGCCCGCCGCCACTCCGCACCCTCCCGCCCTCAGCCAGGTCTGCCTGTTCTTGAAGCGCGGAGCGGACCAGCACGCGCTGGACCAGAACCAGCAGGACCCGCTCAGCATCGCCGTCCAGGCGGCCAACGCGGACATCGTCACCCTGTGAGCGCGGGGGCGGGCCCGCGGGGGGGAGGGTCCCTGCCGGGGCTACACCTCACCTCTCCCCGCCCCCCCCCGCCCCAGGCTCCGTCTGGCACGCATGGCGGAGGAGATGCGTGAGGCCGAGGCGCCCCCGGGCCAGCCGGCGCCCCTCGCGGGCAGCAGCCCCACCGAGCTCCAGTACCGCAGGTGCATCCAGGAGTTCATCGGCCTCCACCTGGAGGAGAGCTAGGGCCGGGGGCCGGGCGCCGCGGGAACCCCGCCCCGGCCCGCCCCCGGCCCGGCCGCCCCGCACGCCCGTGGTCCCCTCCACCGTCCCCGCCTTGAAGACGCTCGGGCCCATTTCCTGGTAGTCCCAGGCGCTCCAGGGACCCCTCGTCTGCTCCTCCCTCCTCTGAGCTGCCCAGACCCCTGGGAGGGGGAGAGACCCCAGCACTGAGTCTTCTCAAGCCCCACGTTTTCCGCCGATGGGGGGAGGGGCTGAGTCACCTGGAGACCCTGGCCAGCTCGGGGCGTGTCCGCAGGTGACCCGCGCCTTCCTCTAGGCCTGGGTTGCTCACTTCACAAACCGCTCTCAGGGCCACTGCCACCTCCTGCCCCACCTTCACTGCCCCAGAGCACACTGGCCTGCTCTTGGGGGCCCTCTGCACCCCACAGCGCCTCCTCCAGGCCCCGGGTCTGGTGGCTCATCCGGGGAGTCAGCCAAGCCCGAGTACCCCCCAGTGGCCCCGGCACGCAGGCTGGGTCCTGCAGGTGCTGGGTGGGTGGGGCTCTGGCTCGGGCCTCAGTCTCCGGCGGGACGCGGGCGTCCGCAGGCCTTGTGGCTGGCCACGCAGGCCTTCAGTGCTGGGGCGGCCGGACGTGCCCCTGCCTCCAGAGGCCCCTTTCCCGGGTCCTCCGCCCGGAGCCTGCGCATAAACCGACTTTGGCACGTTCCTCCCCGCATCCGACCTTCTTGTTACGGGCTGAGTGGACCTGCCACAGCAATCTCGGTCTGGCTTTCCCTTGTGTCTCTTCTCTGGACCCGTGAGGACCACCTCGGCCCCCATCCCTGCGGCGTTGCCCTGAGCCCTTGGGGCTGAGCCCTAGGAAGGGTCCAGGAGCCCCTCGGCTGCCTCTGCAGGCCCCGGTGGAGCCTGGGCCCCCTCCCCAGCTGCGGTCCCTCTGCCAGGCCAGTGGGCAGGTCTATGCAAAGCTCTGTGGTCAGCAAGGTGGGTGCTGGACTGGGGCACCCCGACTCCTTCACCCACTGGCTGTGAACCCTAAAGAGCAAAGTTGGCTCCTTCCTCTCTCCCTGCTTGAGCTCTGCCCACCGCCCCGCCCTGCTCCTGGGCCTAGACCTGGTGAGGCCCAGCCCCTCTTCCCCACCTGACGGTCAATAAACCTCTGCCGCCCGCACCGCCTCGCTCTGCTCTGTCTCGGCTGGGGCCGCCCCTCTGGGTGCCCTGTCCTCCCCCGCTGACAAGCCCGTGCGGGCAGGACCAGTGGCCCTTCCCCGAAGGGCTGCAGCTCACGCTCGCTCCGGCCAGCGAACCCAGGCCCTGCCTTCCACGCTTTCTTTGATGAAAACTCGTCCTGACACCCCGGCCACCACCCTGGTCCCCTCGGACCCCCCAAGCTCCTGTGGCCTAGACTCAGGTGGGGGCAGATGCCAGTCAGTGAGGGTGGTCGGGGGCTGGTCCTGCTCCCGGCAGTCCCGCAGACCCCTGCCCGGCCCACCCCCCAGCCTGCCCCGAGGAAGTGTGGGAGCCCACACCTGAGGTTTTCAGCTGAATCACAGACGCGCACGCAGGCTGCGGGGGGTGTACTGATTTTATTACAGGATGGCCAGGGTCACTGAAGGCCTCGGTCTGGCCGTACCCTTCTTTTGCCCTGTCCAGAGGCTTCCCCCCAGCACATCTCCCCACAGACAGATGAGGAAACAGACACACCTGTGCCTCTGCCGTGGACATACACGAGCCACACCCAGAACAGGAGGCAAGAGGTGTGGGCACTGCCTGCAGCCTGCTGGCGACCGTGGCCAGCACCAGGGCGGGGCCAGGGGTGGCCGGGCCAGCGAGGGTCCTGGTGGGCTGGGTGCTGCCGGGCGAGCAGTGCTGCTCCTGCCTGGGCCTCCTGGGTTTGGCCTGGGTGGTGGGGAAGGGGCCTGCGGAGCTGGGCCACCGGGAGAGCCCGCTGCCCTCGGGTGCCAGGAGCAGGCACAGTGGGCAGGGCAGGCCCAGGGCTGGGGCTAGGAAGGGTCCAGGGACCCCTCGGCTCCCGGCTGTGCTCACTCTACTCCTCAGCGGAGACTCTGGCTAGGGCTGTGGGAGAGGAGCCCTGCCCTGCGGCCGGGACCGCAGACCGTGTGTCCGTCCCGGGCGGGCACCCAGCCGGCCTGGGGCTGGGCATGGCCCTCGGCTGGGACGCCCGGCCCCGGCACAGCCTGCGGTAGCCCAGTAGCAGGGCGAGCGCGGTGGCATCGAGCAGCAGCTCCAGCAGCTCCAGGACGGAGAGGACCGACGAGCCGAACCACAGGCTCCAGAGGCTGCCCATGGCCGAGAGCAGCTGCGGCACCTGCAGGCCGCGGTGGTGAGCGCGGCGGGCAGGGGGCGTCCGCCCTGGACCCCCACCCGCCGCGGCCGCGCACCCGCCCCGCCCCTGCCCACCGCGGCCCCGCCCCTGCCCGCCCGGCCTGGCCAGCCCCCGTCCCCCGCCCACCGAGTACAGCGGCGTCTCGTTCACCGTGCGGTAGTTGAGCTCTTGGTAGAAAATGTTCACTTTGGCGATGTTGCTCCTGGGGCGGGAAGAGGCGTGAGGGGGCTGGGCGGGGCCTTGTTTCGTGGGGGACCCCCCCCCCCAGGGGTGGATGAGGGAGGGGCCCGGGGGCGGGGCGGAGGCCCGACCCTTGGAGCGGGCGGGTTGCAAACCCACCTTGGCTGCGCGCTCTGGCTCTGGTTCCGGGGCTCCCGCCCACCGAGCACCGCCAGGATCCAGTCCTGCGCACAGAGGCGAGCTGTGGCCGCCCCGTCCCCCGCGCTCCCCAGCCCCCCGGCTGCCCGCGCCCCCCGCCCTCCCCAGGCCCCCGGGCTGCCTGCGCCCCCAGCGCCTTTCGGACACTCACGGCAGACTTGGGGGAAGGCCACCTGGACGTCCCCGCGGAAAGCTTGTAGGAAGTCTCCCTGGAAGAAATAGGCCCGTCAGGGCCCTGCGGGGCCCGGGGCAGCGACCCCCACCCCGGGCCGCCCAGCGCAGGCGCTCACCTGCAGGGCCTGGGGCAGCGGGAGAAGCAGGGCAGCCGGTGAGTTTCCAGGTCCCGGTAGAGGCGGTAGAAGCAGTGCCCTGGGGAAGGAGGCGCGTCAAGACCGCCCCAGGGGGTGCTGGGGGTCACAAGGGTGGGCATGAGGGACCGGCTGTGCCTGGCAGCGGCGAGGGGCGAGTCTGCCCCAGCAGCCCCCCCGGTTTGGGAGGCCCCCAGGGAGGCGGGCCGTGGCCGAGTGGGGCAGGAGCTGCGCGACGCGGCTCACCCCACGCCGGGTTCCGGGCCGAGGAGCAGTGCTGGCCTCCGGGCGGCAGCGGGAGGAGGTAGTAGCCGCAGGAGCAGGTCTGCAGCATCAGCTGCTGGAAGCAGGAGACCAGGCAGGCCTGGGGACACGAGACGGCATGCTGGGGGACCTCCAGGGCCCCCTGTCCCTCCCGAGGCCTGCCCAGTCCCCCGCGCGTGCCCCCCTCCCCCCACGCCCACCCGCGCACGGGTCTCCCCGAGCCGCCGCCGGCACCTGTGAGGTGTACGAGGCGTTGTACAGCAGCGGCACGTCCACGCCCTCCACGCCGTCCGTGCAGTTGCCGTAGGGGCGCCCCCGCCGGTGCACCTCGTCCTGCGGGGACACCAGCGTCCAGTCCCGTGGCTGCCCCGCCCCGCCGCGCCCGCCCGGCCGAAGCCCGCCAGCCCACCTCGCGGATGCCGATGGTGGTCTCGGTGCCGGGGCGGACGCTGAAGCCGCGGTGCTCCAGGAAGGGCGCGTGGCTTCGCTCGTGCACCATGGCCTTGATGCCGGCCTTCGTGGACAGCAGGGGCAGGTGGCCCCGCTGCTCCGTCCTCAGGATCAGGCTGATCCCTGGGGGTGGGCAGTGTGAGGCCGGGGTGGGCCCAGCTGCGGCCCACGCCGCCTCCCCACGCCGCCTCCCCAGGGCCCGGGCTCACCGTGGGTGACTCCCGCCCGCGGAGCGGACCAGAAGCCGCTGAAGGTGTAGCAGCTGCCGTGGGTGGGATGGTGGAAGGTCTGGAAGTTCCTGGAACCCGGAGAGCCACATCAGGCCACGAGCGCCACGCGCCCCCGCGCCCGCCCCCGCGCCCCCGCAACCCCGCGCGCCCGCGCCCGCGCCCCCGCGCCCCCGCGCCCCCGCAACCCCGCGCCCCCGCAACCTCGCGCCCCCGCGCCCCCGCAACCCCGCGCCCCCTCACTCGGCTTGGCAGGCCTGGCCGTCGTAGTGGCAGGAGAAGACAAAGTGGTCTCCGTGGCTCTGGGGGGCGTCTTCGTGGGCGGTGGGCAGGAGCGCCAGGACGTCCAGGTAGTGGAAGCGGTACCACTCCCGCACCGCCGCCGCGCCCAGGGAGTAGGCTCGGTGGAAGCAGTCGCCGCCGGTGCCGTTACACTGCGTGGACACATGAGGGCGCCACCTGCAGCCCTGCCGCCAGCCCCGGCCCGGCCCCCAGCCCGGCCCCGCCCCGACCACGCCCCGGCACGGCCACGCCCCACCCGCCTCGGCCACGCCCCCGGTCACGCCCCATCCCCCCCCCCCCCCCTACTGGCAGCGTGCGGGACCCTGCCTGCACCGGCACACGCACCAGCTGGAAGCCCACCCTGGTCGGGCGGCCCGGGGGGCTCAGCCTCTGCAGACGGACTGCTCGGTCCAGCTGGAAGGCCGGCCCGGGGTCTTCGGCGGAGGGGGCGGTCACGCCGGGCTGCCCCTCCTCGCTGAGGTTGAACTTGTACAGGGAGTGGAGGTTCTCTCGGGCAAATGCATCCAGCGCCTCCAGATGGCGGCGGAGGGGCCTCGGCCTGGGGGCACGGGCCTTGGCCTGAGTCCCTCGGAGCCCCCGCCCCATCAGTCACCCCGGGGCACTGCTGGGAAGGGCTGCACTGGCCCATCACACGGCCTGATGCCCGTGTGCCTTGCTGACGGCAGCCCGCGTGGCAGGGAGAAGTCAGGGTCCCCCCCACCCTGCCTGCCTGAGCCCTTGGCTGCTTCCAGGCCAGGTGGTCAGGCTCAGCTGCAGGCCGCCCTCTGGAAGCCCCCCGCCCCCTCTCACCCCTCAGTGCTCCGCAGCTCCAGGGAGCACTGGACACACTGAGCCGCTACTGTCTCCTCTGGGTCCACTATGCCACATCCCAGGCAAAGGACCAAGGGGGCCTGGCTGAACCCAGGTGTCACGGAGACCTGGCATTACGTGGCTGCCGCCCCTGCCCCATGCCTGTACCATGCTGGCTCTGCTCGGGCCAGCCCCCCACTGCGCACCCCCTTGGAGCATACACAACCCCCGCACTGCCCTCCCCCAGGCTGGACTCCCCTCCGTGCCGGCTCTGCCCCGCCCCCCCCGGGTCCCAGGCCCCCCCGTGCGGCCGCCTCACCGCTGCGGGTTCATGTCGCACAGCGTGACGGCTGGGAAGAGCTTGCGCTCCGAGTGCACAGACACCGTCATAATGGCCGGGTGGCGCCAGTACTGCGCAAAGAGCAGCGCGAACTGGCAGTAGAGCACGCCCAGGGCACCCAGGAACAGCAGCCCCCAGGATGCCGTCTTGAGCCGGTTGCGGCTGGAGCAGACGAGGCGGATGGCGCCGTGGATGGTGGCGTGGGTGCAGAAGAAGGCGAGCAGCTCTGAGAAGGAGCCGGGCAGCTCCACCAGCCCCTCCTCAGGCGGTGACTGTGACACTGGGGGCGGGCAGGTCTCCGGGACTGCACCGGCCACCTGGGCCTCGGGTCCGGCCTGGATGGACAAGTGGATGGGCAGCCTCAGCTCGGCCTCTGCCCTGCACCCCGGGGCAGCCCCTGGGACCCCCTCGGCTGCCATGGCCCGGCCCACTCTGACGGTCAGGATAGGCCCCATCAGAGGCTCGCCCACGCCTGGGACCCACCCTGCCCCGTACCCCATGCAATGCCTGGCCAGGCCCCCATGGAGCCGCGTGCGACGTGTCTCATCAGGGCTGAGCCTGGTGTCCAGAGTGGCAGGGGGCCAGCAGGACGCAGTGTCCCCGTCCCCCGGTTCTGTTTGCAGGTGGACCTGAGGCGGGGTGGGCTGTGCTGCTGCCCCCAGGGGCGGGGGGCCTGGGGAAGGCTTCTCTCTCAGCTCAGTGCTCCACCAGCCACCAGGGCCCAGCACGGCCTGGCCTCGCTTGGTGAGGACTGACCCAGCCCAGCTGCCCGGCCTGGTCTGGCCCATCTGGGCCGACAGTCAGACCTGAGCTTTCCTCACCACTGCGGGTCTAAGGCAAGGCAGCGTCCTCCAAGCTGAGACCCCGGGAAGCCCCTCTCATGGACCTTGAGCTTCAGGACACGGTGGCCCGGGACAGGTGGCCAGCTAGCTGGGGGGTCTCGAGGGCCCTGGTTGGGGACTGCCTGGCCTCTCCACCCTGCCCTGGACGTTCCAGGTTCCTGGCCAGCTGAGCTCTCCCTGGACAGGCCTGGGGCCCACACATGGCCAGGTCCGCCACCCAGACCTGCCTGCTCCCCGAGGACGTTCTGTCCTTCCCCATCTCGGTCTGACCATCGTGCCTTCCTGTCGCCGGGCGCAGCCTGTTGGGCCCCCAGGAGGGGCTGGGCCAGGGGAAGTTCCTGCAAGCTCGGCCCACATGTGCCATCATGAATGCCCAAACAGGCGGAGCCCACGAGCCCGGGAGCATGTGTGTCGGTGCCAGCCAGCCATGTGGGGCCTGAGTCGGGAAGTGGGGGGGCACTGGAGAACCGCCCCCGCCCGGGAAGGCCGCCCGGGAGTTGTGCTGGCCCCCGGCGCTGACACGGGCCCCACAAAGCCCAGAGCTGTGCCCATACCTGCATCCCTGGGACCTCACTGAGCCCCCCCAGCGAAGGCAAGGCTGGTGCCCACATGCTACTGGGGAGGCAAAGGAGGCTCCGGAAGGTTCTGACTCCAGCATGCTTTTCCTCTCCACCTAGGAAGGTAGCCCAGGCCAGCCCCCTCCTGCACAGCTGGGGCTGCCGGCCAGGAAAAGGGGGCTCGGAGGGAGGGGCTCCCAGGAGCCAATCGGAGGCGCTGGGGCGCCCCTGAGTTGGGGTCCAGACCCTGGCACGGGGGCGGAAGGCTGGAGGCTCCTGAGTGCAGACGCGGGCGCACAGCTGCCCCCACGGACACGCCCCCGCCTCCACACGCGCCTGGGTGCCCCACGTGGGGGGGACTGGGCCCTGCCTTGCTGGGGGCTGGAGCCCTCCTCCCCGCTGGCTTCCTGTGCACGCACCTGCCACGCAGACGCCAGGCCGCTCCCGGGTCCCGGTCGCCTCTGCCTCTGCACAGCCCAGGGCCGGCAGGGTGAGGAGCCCGCTCGCCCGCCTGCCCCAGCCCCACTGGAGACCTGAAGGCTGGGGCCTCCGTGGACAGGTGCCTCCATGCCCCGGTCGGTGCTGGCGGCTACAGCAGGTGACAGCGTCGTCTGGGGCCGGCCGGGCAGCCTCTTTATATCAGCCGGGCCGCTGCGGGGCAGGGCGGGGGCAGGTGGGCGGGGCGGCCTGGGCGCCCTGGTCAGGAAAAGGAAGCCTTGGGTGCAGGGGCAGGTCCTGGCCCCCAGTGCGGGTGGTCTGGGACCCCGACCCCGGCTGGAGCTGGGGAAATCAGCAGTTGCAGGGGGGAGAGTAGAGGCCCGGGCTGGGCTGAGACCCCCGTGGGCGCCCAACCTGCCGGGCCCCTCCTTGCTGCCCAGCCTCCTGCCCGGCCCTGGACGATGCCCGCTTGCCCGGCTCTCGCACCTGTCTCCGTGGCGCTTGTGGCGGGGGGATGTGGCTGTTGTGGGGGGGCTGCCCCGTCTGCTCCCAGAAACCAGGTGTCCTGAGGGACCGGCCACCCAGCCTTTGGGACGGACACCAGGGGTGGGACAAGCTGGAGCCTGGGCGTGGAGGCAGCCCCGGAGACCCTGTGGCTGGCACCGCAGCTTGGCCTCCCTGATGGTGCCGCCACGGCCACCAACCACGCCACACGCTAAGAACACACAAAGCTGAGACCACGTGCCAAGGCCACACACCACATGCAGGGTTCAAGTCCCCTGTCTCTGCGTCTGACCCTGCGCCTGAGGGGCTGTGTGAGGCTGACTGTGCTGGGGCAGGATTTCACCCAACCCTGTCCACCCAGGATGGCCCGACTTGTCCCCAGGGTGGCCTGGTGGACACGCTGCCCCGAGTGACCGGCCCCTGAGCCCGGTCCCAGACGGGAAGAGCTGGCTCAGGCCGGCTGCCCCCACCCAGGACTCTGGGTTCTGGGTTCCGGCCGCTCCACCCCAAGCTGGTGCCGAGGGCCCACAGCTGGCAGGGCCCCGGCTTGAGGAGGGACGAGGTCCCGGGAGGGGTCGTGCTCCGGGAGAGCCGGGCCCCAGGTTCCCCTGGACGAGGTGCGCATCACGGCCCTGTCACCCGCCGGCGTGTGGGCTTGCCCAAATTACTCAGCCTTGCTGAGCCCATTTCCTCAAGTGACAATGGGGTCAGCGGGTCCTCTTCACACCCCAGGCCCGGCTGACACCGCAGGGTCAGTGCCGGAGCCCCGGACTCGGCGCGGCCTCTCGGCACACCCTGGCGGGCTTCCTTTCGGAGGGCTGGGCCCAGCTGCCCTGTGGGGACGCCCACTGCCCTGGGGTGGCGGCTCGGCCGGGAGGAGGAAGGGCTCCAGCTCTCTCGAGGTAATACCCTGGAGCAGCGCCGGCCGCCAGGCTCCTGGGGCCGAGAAAGCGCTGTGGGGGAAAGCGCTGGGGCTGCCGGGTGAGGCTGGGGTCCAGGGCAGCCTAAGAGTGGCCGCAGGAAGTGGGGCTGAGCTGCCAGGTACTGACCGCCAGAGTCCCCGGAGGTTGTGTCGCCGGCCCAGCCGTCTCCCGCTGCCTCTCAAGACAGCGTCCAGCGCCCACGAGGCTGGGGACGGTCCCCCCTTCCTCACCTCCCCCCAGGCCCTCCCCAGCCCCTGGCATAGCGTGGGAAAGACCAAAAGAACGCCCGGGCGAGTGGACATGTGGACGCCACGCCCTGGGCCCTCCCAGGGAAGACGGCTGGGCCCCACGCGCTGCGCACAGACCTGAGCTCGTCCCCTCGTCGGCCGGTGGAACTTCTTCTGAGGCCAGGCCCACTGGATGCCGGGGTGACCTGGGCATAGCACAGGACCCCAGGCTGGGTGCTCCTCCGAGCTCCGCGTCTTCCAGGTGGGTGCCCCGCAGCCGGGAGAATTCTGGCCCAGCCCACGTGAAGTCAGACCCACGGATCGCTGGTGGGGCGGGCAGCCGGGGGCCGGCCTGTCGCAAGGGGCCTCCTCGGGCCTCCCTGCACCGGCTGCGGGGTCGGGACGGGCTTGGCCGCCACATGTGTGCTTAGGAACTGCCTGGGTCGGCTGCTTCCTGAGGCAGCTCTGGCACACGAGGTGGGCAGGACCCCATGTCTCCCTGCTCTGGGGCCTGCTGTTCCCGGGGAGGCCGTGTGGCATGTGGCCTTCCTTCCTGAGCACTCCAGCTGCTCGTCAGTGCCCGCCCTGGAGCGGGCAGAGTCCCTGCTGGCTGTGACCCCATGCTCTGTGGCTCCTTGCAGCTGGGACCCAGCCAGGCCCTGTCGGAGACGCTGCGGCCTGGCAGGGTCACCAGCTACCCCCTGCCCACTGCTTGGCCCACTGGACCACTGGCCAGGACCAGTGGACCTGCCTCCCCTGGAGGGAGAGGGTCCCCAGCTGGGAGGACAGGCCAGTCCAGCGGCTCGTGCCCGGCTCTGCCTCCCGAGGCCACTGGCTCGACTCTGAGGGCCGAACAGCCTGGACTGGCTGCCCAGAAGGAGGAAGATGTGGGACTGGGGTGGGGTTGGGGGGTCAGTGGCAGGACCTGCGGGCCACACCTGTTTCAGGAGCCTGATGACAGCAGGCTGGGGAGTGGGCCGAGGCGCCTCCCACAAAGCTCCTGCCAGGGAAGTCGGCCCCCCGTTGTCCGCAAGATGCGCAGCCAGGAGAGGGCCTCTGGCCGGCGCAGACGTGGGGGCTGCCTGCGGAATACCTGTGGCCCTTCTGTGCTCCTAGGTAACACTCCCCTGGCCGAAAACAGCTCTGTCCGCTCCTGCTGACGCCAGAGCCGCGGGCGGAGGTGGCGGGAGCGAAAGCCGTGAACTCAGGGCCTCCGCGGAGGCGGGGCGGGGCACTCCGCTCCGGGTTTCCCCAGCTGGAGAGACGGAAGCAGGGCTGGATTCCCACGGGCTGACTTGTCTGGACCGACGCTCCTTCCAGCTCCACCCTCGGTGGGCAACCCAGGGCGAGGGGGCCGCAGGCCGGGGCCTCAGACACCAGGGCCCCTTGCTGGTCAGGGCTGGGTCTCGGCTTCCACCGCAGCATGGCCGGC
The DNA here is from genome assembly GCF_030445035.2 of Dasypus novemcinctus. NCBI lineage: Eukaryota > Metazoa > Chordata > Mammalia > Cingulata > Dasypodidae > Dasypus > Dasypus novemcinctus. The sequence goes on from NC_080681.1 coordinate 131,649,108, forward strand.
CACCTGGTCTGCCAAGGACGGAGGGGGGTGGGGGGACATGAGAAGGACCCCCGCCACACAGCCCCGCGCCTGCGCAGCCCTGAGCCCCTCCGGGTGCCCCTTCCCCCGCCTCTCTGCAGGCTGGGGTCCACTGTGGTGGGGCTGGGGGCCGAGAGGTGAACTCCCAGCAGGTGGAGTGGGGGCAGGTGGCGCCAGCGGGGCAGGCCGGGGCTGCAGGGCTCATGCTGCAGTCCCCTCCGTGTCCCTGAGCATGGCACACGGCAGTGCCCGAGCGTGGCCTTCGCGGACCAGAACCCCAGGGCCGAGCCGGGCAGGGACAGACAGCGGCTGGGAAGGAGGGGTCCCGCGCGGGCCCCGGCATGGCCTGGAGCTGGTCCGGGCAGGCTGGTCAGCTCAGGCCCAGGCCCTCCAGGCCCAGCCTCCCCCTACATTCAAGGCACAGTGCTGCTGGGGCTCCTCAGACCCCCGCACCGGCCAGCTGGTGGACAAGCTGTGCCTGCCCTCCCTGTCGCCAGGCCTGGGAGGGGACCGTGGGAGCGGAACCGAGCCGCACCGGGGAGGCCACCGGCGCATAATGAGCCCATTCACGGGCTGGGTGGGAAACTCGTGAGGAAACAGCGCGACTGTTTTTATGAGGACAGTTCTGCCCAGCGCGGGCGGTGGGGCGCTGAGCCTGCTTGCGCACCCCAAACCCCACCTGGGGACCCGACCCCATGCTCACCGGGGGGCCACACAGGCTGCCCAGGACTTGACTCTTAGGGAGGGTGGAGGGTGGAGGCAGCTTGGTGACTGATGGACCGGCGACCTCGAGTGACTCCCGCGCTCTCCTGTCAAATGGAGACATGAATCTGGGGCCCTTTCATAAGCTCACAACTCGTCTAATAAAAGAAATCCGTTTTTTAAAAAAAATCCGGGGCCCCCTCTCAGGACTGGGCCGATCCTTTGGAGTGTGGGAGTCGGGAGTCCCAAGGAGCTCAGGGCGGAGCCCACGTCCGGCGGTCGTGTCCGCAGACCCCTCTCCCGCCCGCCCCGTTCGGGAGGCGGGACCCGGGCGTGCGCACGCGGTGGGCGCCCAGCCCCCGCCCGGCCAAGCGCGCCAGCGAGACGCGGCAGGTCCTCCCGCGCCGCCTAGAGCGGCCGCCAGCGCCCCGCGCGTCGGAAGCGGAAGTGTGGCCGGCCCCGCCCCGCGCGGCCATCTTGGAGGCTGAGGCGGCGGCGGCGGCGGCGGTGGTGGTGGTGTTGGGCTCGGTCCCGGGGCGGCGGCGGTGGCTTTCTCCGGCGCGGGCCCGACTCTCCGCAGCCTGCTCCGGCCTCGGCCACGGCGAGCCTGGGCGCGGCGGCGGCGGCGATCCACGCGCGGCGACGGGGAGAGGTGAGCGCGCGCCGCGGGCCAGTGCCGGGGCCTCGGGCCGCTAGTCCGTCCCGCCGGAGCCGGCCAGGGCGGCGGGCCGGGGCGCGGCCGGCGCGGGAGGGGGCTCGGCGGAGCCGTTGGTTACGGCGGGGTGGCCGGGGCTCCGGGCCGGCTCTTCCGCCGGCGGGTTTGGGGACGTGGGCGGCCGCACGGCCCGTGGGTCCTGAGAAAGGGCCTTTCTTAGCGGGACACCTGCAGGTCCCTCCAGGACGAGTCCGCGTCCACCTTGGCACTACAGACGCCCTGGGGAATCCCTGTCGGGGTGGAGGGCTGCCGTGGAGCCCGCCGCCGCCGCGCCTCGAACAGTTAGGCCCTGGGACTCCTTTCCAGAGCCCGACGCAAAGCGAGTGTGCACAGGATGGGGCCCGCGGGAAGTTAGCCGACAGGAAATTCAGGCAGAAGGAGGGGAAGCGGCAGCCTGACTCCAACGCTGCCGGCTTCCAGCGCTGCTCCGCTCTGTCCACTTCTGCTGATTTCCTGCACGGTCTGGGCCTCTGACCCCGTGTAACCTTCTAGCTTCCCTTTCTGCCAGTGTCCCCAGTGTCTCTTTACCTCAAGCCCAGGTCCCAGCCGGGCCCAGACGTGAGACAGGCAAAGAGGAGCAAGAGCTCCGTGCCTGGGAGGTCCCAGGCCAGTTGGGAAGACACCTCACACATGAAAGTGTCACGGGTTCGGCTGTAGGCGTGGCGGTGTTACAGGGCTCTTCCTTGCAGGTGAGTGAAACTCAGCGTGACTTGGCTTCACCAGAAAGGACCTGAAAGGTCCAGTGTGCGTGTTTTAGGCACGGTTGGATCCTGGTGGTCAGAGGTTGCGACGAGTGTCCCTGCACATCTTGGCGTTGCTGACCTCTGTGGCAGCACTGTTTTCAGACCAGCTGAGTGGTGGGGGGCCGCCTCGGTGGCCTGGGCCTGCGTCCAACCTGTGAAGGGATCCTAGTGGAGGAGAGGCTTCCGTGCAAGTCCTCAGTTTGGTGTGTCATGTGCCAGCCGATGCTGAGGTCAAGGTCTCCAGCCACAGCATCACCTTGGCCGCATGCCCTCAGGGCGGGGAAGAGGCGTACAGAGAAGGGAACAGGGCAAGTAGAAGTCCACCTGGATGTAGCTGACGTGAGCCTGGAAGGAAGCGTGCCCCGGGAAGAGTGAGCCAGGCTGCTCTCCTTCCGTTTCCCCGTGCCGGGTCTGTCAGCCCTCTGCTCCCCAGTAGGACGCCTCTCGTCTTCTCTGGCTCTCGTCGCTGTGTGTGCTGTGGACTCTGTGTTCACGTTTTGATTCTTTTACGTGTCTTTCCTTCCTACTGTCCTATTTAGTTGGGGAAATTGGGAGAAGCAGTCTCACCTGGAATCACCTGGCTTGGAGTGGGTGGCGGGCATTCAGCTGCAGAGGAGGTGGCTCTCCAGCTAGGCCAGAGGTGCCTGGGTGAGAAGAGCGGACGGCTTGGCGCTTGGGCTGTGTTGGGGATTGGAAGGACTGGCTGGGGCTGCGTCTAATGGGACCTTGGTGACGGGGGGCTCCTGAAGGGCTCTTGGGGTGATTGGGACAACCAGACTGGGTATAAAGAAAGTCTACCTAATTTTCGTGTGTAAGATAGTTGGAAAGGAAGAAAAGAGACTGGAAGCTGGGGTACTGACTGGAAGGCCACTGTAAGAGTTTACACGGAAAGGCACAAGATCCTGAACTGAGCTGAAAGAGGATCTCACAGGCGCAGCAGTGGCAGCTGGTGGGCTGCCCTCGGCCTGTAAGCCTTGCTTGCTGTGCCCTGAGGATGAGGTGATGGTGCTCTGAGGAGAAATCACCCTGGCTGAGGGTTAGGGGTCCAGGAGACCTCTCTGAGGAGGGAGCGTGTAGGCAGAGAGGGGTGGGAGTGAAGGAGTAAGTGGTCAGCAGATGTCCTGAGGCCGAGGTGAGGAGGAGCAGGCCCAGAGAGGGGATGACCAGACTTGCGCTTGCTGTGAGGCCGGGGTGTGGGTCCTGGCAGCCTGCGTCCAGTGCTGTGACCATGCTGGGCCAGAAGGCAGCTGCCACAGGGCTTGGGAACACAGAAGGGCAGGCTGGGGAGCGTGGAGGTGAGTGGTGGAGGCTGCCTGGGGCTCCCCTCCCCTGCTCTCACCCCCAACAGACCCCTGCCCCAGCTCAGATTTCGGTCCCTCTTCTCCCCTCGACCCGCACATCCTTACGCACCTCCCTCTAGCATTTTAGACCAATACATTTCACACTTTATTTTTAGCAGTAGAACCCTTTGCTTTTCCACCTAAATTTTCTAAGGATGTAAAACAGGTTGAGATGACACTATTCTGCTTTCTGTGGGAATGGGCGGTCCTTGCCTCTCACTGCCCCTCCCCAGAAGGGCCCTGGGGACCTCGGTCCAGGCCACCTTGAACCTGGTTCCTGCTGCCTCACGGCTCAGCCTGCAGCCCCCCGGTGAGCATCTGGAGGCCAGGACGCAGGCTCTGCCGTCCAGCCTCGACACCCCTGTTGCCCACCTCCTGTGCAGCGGTCTGGTTCTGTTCCCCAAGCCCCCACGGTCTCAGGCTCTGTTCACCTGTGGCGCCCTTCTGCCCTGTGAATGCCTCCACATCTTTTCAAGGCCACCATCTTTCCACCTTTGGAGAGAGGCTCCTCTGCTCCTCCTCCCTCCCCCCTCCCCCCCCCCATCCTTTGACTGTTAGCAACTTTCGAGATGGGGGATACTGGGGTTGGGTGCGTGCTGGTCTTTGAGGTGTGAACACTCCAGTGATGGGCATTGCAGAGCACAGTGCCAGGGAGGTGGTCTGGCTGGCTCCAGGACCCTCTATTTAGGGACACCCCCCCCCCCAAATTCAATGCTTTTCAGTTATTTACTTTTTTTTTTTTAAGGTACTGGGGAATGAACCCGGGACCTCGATTTTCTGGGAAGCTGTCCCTCAACCACTGAGCCACATCAGCTTCCCTGAGTTGTTTTTTTTTCATTTGTTTTGCTTATTGTTTTGCTTTTTGTTTTTTTAGGGAGGCACTGGGAATGGAACCAGAGACCTCGCAGGTGGGAGGCGGGTGTTCAGCTGCTTGAGCCACATCCGTTCTTGTCGTTTACCTTTGAGACCAGGGAAGGGGCTTTGGCCTTCTTCTTTTCCCTTCTCCTTCCCTTCTCCTTCCTTCCTTTCTAACAGTTTTTTGTTTTGAAATAAATTCAAACTTACAGGTTAGTTGTAAAAATAATACACATGCCTACAGAGAACTCACTGTCCCCCAGATTCTCAGATCCACCAGTTTGAACGTTTTGCCACCTTTGCCATGTCATTTTAATTAGCATCCATCCATGTGTTTTCTGAATGTTTGAGAGCAGGTTGCACACATCATACACCTTTTTTTTTTTTTACTTTATTTTGTACATTTAATGATTGAAAATATGAACAATTAAAAGCTAAAAGGAAAACACAGTTGAACGAAAACACATTTCTCGAATGTATTGAATACATATAAGCTTCGTTTTGAATCATACAGTAGGTTATAATATATATTTGGTTCATAGTAATGCAGTCATACAGTATTTGTCCTTTTGTGTCTGGCTTTCTTTGCTCAACATAATGTCCTCCAGGTTCATCCTTGTCATATGTTTTACAACCGTATTTCTTCTTTCAGCTGTGTAATATTCCAGCGTGTGATTATACCACAGTTTGTTTATCCATTTATCTGTTGAAGGACACCTGGGTGGTTTTCCACCTTTTGGCAATTGTGAATAATGCTGCTATGAACATAGGTGTGCAGATGTCTGTTTGTGTCACTGCTCTCAGTTTTCTGGGTATTTACCCAGTAGAGGTATTGCAGGGTCATGCAGCAAATCTACATTCAATTGCTTTAGGAACTGCCAAACAGTCCTCCACGGTGGCTGTACCATTCTGCATTCCCACCAACAGTGAATACGTGTTCCTCTCCACATTCTCTCCAACACTTGTTGTTCTGTCCTTTTAGTGGCCATTCTGATAGGTGTGAAATGATATCTCATTGTAGTTTTGATTTGCATTTCCCTAATCATTAGTGATGTTGAGCATTTCTTCATGTGTTTTTTTGCCATTTGTATTTCTTTGGGCAATTGTCTATTCAAGTCTTTTGCCCATTTTTTAATCGGGTTGTTTGACTTTTTATTGTTGAGTTGTAACATCTCTTTATATGTTCTGGATATTAAAACCTTATCGGGTATGTGATTTCCAGATATTTTCTCCCATTGAGTTGACTGCCTTTTCAGCCTTTTGATAAAGCCCTGTGAAGTGCAAAAGTGTTTACATTTGAGGAGGTACATCGTATTCCTTGAACACATAATACTTCCATGTACATTTCCTATGAACAAGGATATCTCTTCACTTATGTAATCACCTTAAGTACACTTACCAAGTTCAAGAATTTAACATTGTTAGATTACATTCTATGTTCTAAAAATTTTTTTTAAAGTTGTAGATGCATAAATACAACATAAACATCTCCCCCTCATCCCCTCCTAAGGGTGGGGGTTAATCACATTCACGATGTTGTAGTTCCCTCACCACCATCCTTTACTAGGACTTCCCCTTCATCCCAAATGGAAACCCTGTGCCCATTTTTAAAAGATGTGTAAATTCTTAAATTTAGTATTTTAGGAGGAGTACCGGAGATTGAACCCGGGATCTCGTACATGGGAAGCAGATATTTAAAGCACTAAGCCACGCTTGCTCCTCCCACACCCGTTTTGCATTAACTCCTCATTGCCACTGCCCTCTGCTCCTGGTACCTGTCCTCTGCTTTCTGTCTCTGAGCTTGCATATTCTCTGATACTTTCTGTGTGATTACCATGGGGCTTAAATTTAACACCCTAAATCTGTAACAGTCTCATTTGCTTTGATGCCACCTTAACTTCAATTCTATATACAACCCTTTTATCCTTTATGTAGTTTTTGTCTCAAATTGCATATTTGTACATTTTGAATCGAAAACCATTGATTTATTATTACGTTTGGTGCATTTGCCTTTTAGATCCTGTAGTAAGAAAGAAGTGGAATTACACACCTAAAATAGAGCAGTGCTGGTACTCGTATTTACCTGTGTCATTGCCCTCCTGGAGACCTCTGTTTCTTTTTGCGGCTCCTGTCTTGTGTGTGTTGTCGTGTCCTTTCAACCTGCAGAGCTCTTTTTGGCATCACTCGTGAGGTCAGTCTAGTAACAAGCTCCCTTGGCTCCTGTTTATCTGGGCAAGTTTCCATCTTTCCTTCATTTTTGAAAGGTAGTTTTGCCAGATAGAGGGTTCTTGGTTGGTTGGTTGTGTTTTTTTTACTTTCAGTACTTGAGATACATCATCCTACTGCCTTCTTGCCTCCTTGGTTTCTGATGCAAAATCCACACTTAATCTTACCAAGGCTCTCTTGTGTGTGACACGTTGCTTCTCTGCGCCTTTTAGAATTTTCTCTTTATCTTTGGCATTCTGCAGTTTGATTTTAACTTGGTGTGGTGTGGGTCTATTTTGGCTTATCCTTTTTGGAGTTTATGGAACATCTTCGACTTGTATGTTTATATCTTTCACTAAATTTGGGAAGTTTTGAGTCATTATTTGACTATTCTCTGACCCTTTCTCCTCCTTGGATTTTGACAGTGTGTCTCTTGGTGTGCGTGATGGTGTCCGACAGGTCCCTCAGGCTCTGTCCGCTCTTTCCTCTGCTCCTCAGATGATGATTTAAATGATCTTATCTTCAAGTTCTCTCATTTCTTTCTTCTACCAGCTCCAATCTCTTGAACCCCGCTAGAGACGTTTTAATTTCTGTTCCTGTGGTCTTCAGCTCTGCTTGGTTCCTTTTCATAATTTCTATCTCTAAACTGACACGTTTTCCTGATTTCCTTTAGTTCTTTGTCCATGTTTTCCTTTAGCTCTTTGAGCGTATTTAGGAACTTTTTTTTTTTCTTTGAGCTCCCAGGGCCAGGGACTGAACCTGGGACCTCATGTATGGGAAGCCAGGGCTCAATCACTGAGCCGCATTGGTTCCCCAGGACTGGTTTTAAAGCCTTTGTCTGGAATGTCCCAGTCTGATTCTTCTCACTGGTGGTTTCTAGCGCTTTAATCTTCTCCTTTGCCTGCACCATCACTTCCTGTTTCTGTGTATGTTTTGTGTTCTTTTGTTTGAACTTGGCCATTTTGATATTTTAACAGGTTACTGCTGGAATTTAGATTCTGAGGCATTTATTCCTTAAACTTGTATCCAGCTAGTGTTATGACAGCTTTCCTTGAATACCAGGAGGTAACGAAAAAAAAAGGAACACATCTTTTTTAGTCACTGCAGATTGATCTGTTCCAGTGCGGTCTTTCAGAGATAATCCATACAATGAGTTTAGAGATTAGCTCCAGGCGGAATTTAGGAACCTCCAGTCCTTTCTTGCTTTAGGTGTGTACTTGTGGCCTTGCAGAATTCCCCTGTTTACTTGTTTGTGAAAGTCTTCTTCCCTAGGAAACAGTTTTCTCTCCGTCTGGGGCACTACACTGTGTTTTCCAGCCAGCATGCCCCAGGCAGCACCACCTGCCTGCTTCCCCTGGGCCCTCGGTAGGAGAGCTTGGTGAGCCGCCTTCTACACACAGGGCAAGTTCTGGGTGGTGAGTCCTTCAGCTCATCACCAGGCAGATTGGGCCAGATGTATACGCTCCCAGCATGTGCACGGGACCACCGCACTAGGATGGTGAGGGGTGGGGCGGGGGCCAGCCAGGATGCCAGGAAATCCTACTTCTTTTGGTAGCCTTTTCCTTGATTCGGCGCTTCCTCATTATCGGAGCTTTACTAAAGATGTTTCTTCTGGTTCTTGCTGTCTGTTCCCAGCTTCTGTGGTGGAGCCCTGAGGCATCTCACACCACACCTTCCTGGTCAGGATGGGCTGCAGGGTTTCTTAACCTCCGTCTTCGCTAGGTGCGCAAACATGCCGCAAGTGTGTGCTGTGCACTGAAGGTGGCGGCGGGACAGGGAAGAGAAGGGCAAGACCCGCTGGTGTCTGGGTGTGTGGGTGAAGGTGCAGTCGGGAGCTTCAGGCTTTGGTCCTGAGTAAGGGATGAAATCGGTGCATTCGGATCTGGGCCTGCAGAGATGAAAGCCCATCTGCCGAGGTGCCCTTGGGCGAGGAGGCTGTGGGAGCCCTTCTCCTTCTGTGCAGACATGTGTGCTTGTTGTCGACAGATGAGCAGCACCAGCAGCAAGAGAGCGCCAACGACAGCCACCCAGAGACTGAAGCAGGACTACCTTCGGATCAAGAAAGACCCTGTGCCCTACATCTGCGCCGAGCCCCTGCCGTCGAACATTCTTGAGTGGTGAGGTTCTCCACCATCTCTCAGTGCACCCAGCTCCTCACCTGCTCTCCCAGCCTCCCACCTGTACCTGTAGACCTTCACCTGCTCCCCTGGCCTGCTCCCCCGGCCTTTCACCTGTACCCCTGGCCCTTCACCTGCACCTGTGGCCACTGGCCTGCTCCCCCGGCCCCTCATCTGTACCTACAGCCCCTGGCCTGCACCCCGAGCCCCTCGCCTGCTCCTCTGGCCCTTTGTGCGGATCTCCCCTGGTATTCCTGGCTGCGGGGCTTGGTTCCTGGTCATGGGGCAGTGTGAAGCTCTACACCCTTCTCAGGTAGGAGTGGATTGGCGGGGACCACTCCTTCAGCACGGTGGTGTGTGGGGGACAGAACAGCTTTAGTTGTGCTGGGGCTTGAAAGAGCCTTCTTCCTGGAGGGGATGTGAGCCCACAGGGCCTGTAGGGGAGGTGCATGGGTCTGTGTGGGCTAGCAGACTCTTACTCCTTGAGCGTCTGGGACTTAGAAGGAAAGTGGCCGTTCCAGACCCCCCTCTGCTCCTTGCTGCTTTGTGCTGTGCATGGGGGCATTTCCCAGCCCTCACTCCAGCTCTGCTCGGAGCTGTCCCTGTAGCCCTGTGGGCTGGCGCTAATAGAATCGACGCCTTGTGGGCATTCTCATGGCGGTTCACCTCTACAGAAGACCATGGCTACCAGCTTTGCCGATGATTTTGAGAGGTGTCGTTTAAAAACTCCTGTTTCTTGGTTCCAGGAATAGAGAGATTTACCAGAGTTAAAAAATATTTTTTAGGTTAGAAATTATTCTGGGTCTACTGTCCTTAGTTTACAGAGAAGGACACTGCCTTGGAAAGGTGGTAGGACCCCAAAGTGGGGCAAGGCCAGGGTGGGTGAGGAGCCCTGACTCACAGGATTGGTATGTGGTCATGCACATGGCTAAGATTTGTTGCTGCAAAAGGACACGAAACAAAACAGCAAAGGGAAAAGGCATGTGGGGGGAAGCCCAGGGGAGACCATGTGTAAGCTCCCAGCACCCTCTCTCTCTGGGATCGCACAGGCTGTGCTCAGTTCCTCCAGTAGTGGCGTGGTGACAATGTACGTGAGATATTGCCATCCTGGGTCACTTTTTAGAACTTGGGTCCCAAGACCTTCCCTAGGCGCCTGATTATGTCCTCAATTCTGGGTTCCCAGGGTGGGAGCAGGCATGTGGCATGAGCCATGTCATGTGCACAGACACCTGGGCACGGGATGCCTCTCATCATTTGGTTTCCAGGTGCCAACCAACGGCCATCCTGGGCGTGAGCCTCTCAGAGGAGGGCGGTCAGGCCCCCTGTGGGTTTCAGCCATGAGCTGACGGAAGAGTAGTGCTTTTCCAGAAATGGACTGTTTGGTTTGCCTCAGGCCCACTGAGCAGTGTGGCTCCTGCTTTTCGCTGGCTTGGAAGACTTGTGTGTAGCCTCTTCCCAGACTTAGGATTAGTTTTCTCACGTTTGGCTCAGCATTTGGGAGCCATGTTTCCAAGTGGGCTGGAAGCCACTCGACTGCTCTGGGTCTGGCCTGTGCCAGCAGCAGGGGTGGCATATTTGCATGGTCCCTTGAATGCTCAGACGGGCACGTTGGCAGCCCAGGGGAGTGCTGTATCTGGAGAAGTGTTCACAGCTCTGTTTTGTTTATGGGATTTCTGGTTAGTTCTACGTTCTGCTTGTGCTTTTCTGTTTTATTTGGAATTGCGTAAAGCCCAGAGCCCTCTTTGCATCCAGCCCAGACCAAAGCCTTGTCTTTGCCGTGTTCCTGTCTTAGGCATATGGGCCTGCTGGGGTGGTCTGTTAGAGGGCTTGGGTTTTAGTGAGGACTGTGGGTTGTTCCTGGGCCTTGGGCTGCAGGGCAGCTGCTCCAGGGTCTTTTCTGGGGACCCAGGGCCAGCCTCACTTGGTCGGTTTTTGTTTCAGTATTTATGTTTGGACCTGTTGAAAAATAGGCATTTTCAAGTATATCTCAAGGATGCGTCATGAGGTTTTAAGTGTTGTCCACATTTTGGTTGATGTTAATGGGTAGAGAGAGTTAACTCTTGAATGTCTTATTGTGGAAGCACCGAGAGGACTTGTGTGCAGTACGGAGTCCCCGGGCTTCAGCACGAGCCCCCCAGCTTGAGCACGAGCCCCCAGCTTCAGCACGAGCCCCCCAGGCTTCAGCACGAGCCCCCCAGGCTTCAGCACGAGCTCTGCAGGTTTCAGCACGGAGCCTGCAGCTTGAGCGTGGAGGCCCCTGGCTTCTCATGACAAATGCTGCTGCCGGGCTCTCAGCATTTCAGATTTACTACCTAAAAGTTTGTGAATATCTGGTTTTGGCTGTGGCTGTGTTTCAGGCTTGGACCGACTCAGATTTTGGAGAACTTGCAGTCCTCAAATGCCAAGTAATTTTCCTCTCTTTCTAGGCACTATGTTGTCCGAGGGCCTGAAATGACTCCTTATGAAGGTAAGTTTGTTGCTCTAAGTTAGACGTTGCTCTGAATAGTTGCTGTTCATTGGTCGTCTTTTATTTGTAAATAACATCTTTCTATTTCAGGTGTGTATAAGTTAAATTGGATTTATTTGGAACTCATCTTCTGCATTTCTCTAGTCCTTGACTTTTTTGGTTTTGCCGTTGAATCTAGATCTTCAGGGACCAGCCCTTAAATGTCAGTGTTGTACCCAGCTTCAGACATCAGTGGCATGAAACTGGAAACAGCAGGTTGACGTAAACGGAATAAAGTGTGCCCATGTTCTTCTCCTCTTTCCTAAGAGAGGAGTGAAGGAAAGTGAATGCTGTGAAGGAAAGAACGGTGCCTCCATCAAAGGCTTGCGCCATGGTGTGCCCTGCCAAGCAGTGCCACGTCTCATGGCTCCTCAGAGCAGCCCTGGGAGTGGAGGGGTGAATCCCCTGTGTAGACCAGGCATCTGGGGCTTGGAGAGGTTAAAGGGCGTGTTGACCGGGAGTGGGCTCGTTGCTCCAGCTCTCCGCTTCTGCCAGGGCCAAGCCAGGGCCTCCCAGTGACCAGAAAGGATCAGGGACAGAGGAGACTGGGGGCAGTTCTGCCTGCACTGGGTTTTTAATGCCACTGGGGCCCCAGCAGGTGGGCCTGCCTCTGGGCCTGTTTTGGATGGTCAGAGGAGAGTTTTAGGGTAGTTAAAAATTAAAGTGGCCAAGCTTTTTTAAAGGTGTCAATAGACTTACAGCATAGTCTCCTTTTGCCTGGCATTCCCAATTCTTGGAAAATCTGTCCTGCAGAAACAGAGGCGTGTACTTTAGTTAAAACAGCAAAACATTGGAAATGGCTTAATGGACTAAGTGTGCCTGTGACAGATGCTGAAGATGATTGAGGCCACGCTGCCGACCAGTTTCCAAAGACAAGGGAGTAGAGCAGTCTCAAAGCAGTTTGTATAAATAATATAAAAATACCTACTGGGAAGAGGCTGTGGCTTCAGCAGTTGGGTGCCTGCCTACCACACAGGAGGTCCCAGGTTCAGTTTCTGGTGCCTCCTAAAGAAGATGAGCAAGACAGTGACCTGGCATGAGGGCCTGGTGCGGCAGGGTGATGCAGTAGAATGACACAGTGGGGAAACTCAATTAGAGACACAACAAGTGGGAGTGGAGGTGGCTCAGGCCACTGGGCGCCTCCCTGCCATGTGGGAGGTCCTGGGTCGGTTCCCAGGGACAGATGCAGAGCAGACAGTGAGGACAGATGAGCTGCAGGGATACATTTTAAAAGTAAAAAAAAAAAAATCTTTAAAGAAACTTTCATAAATATATACATTTTGTAACAAATTTGAAGGATACACACGCAAACCAAACAGGTTGTCTTTATCTAGCAAGTGGGATTATGGCTGACTTTTTAGGTTTAATTCTTTGTGGTTATTTAGAATTTTCCAAAGAAATGGTGAACATCTCCTAATTGTGTAACCAAGCACTCCCCAACAGCAACAACATCCAACACCAGGCAGGATTCTGGACGGTGGCGCTGCTGTTAACGACGAGCTGGGGCGCCTGGATTGGGCTGGGTGGGACGGAGCGAGGCAGGGGCGGGCGGGAGGCCTGCAGCGCCTCCTCAGCACGGTGCTCTCCCTGCCGTGGGGCTTGGTGCTGTCCCGGTGTGCCCTGCTGTGGTAGTTCTGCTTCTCCTGACTTCTTGTCCACACCCAGTCCCGGCTGCTGCCACCCACCCTCCTCTCGTCTCAGGGTCCTCGCTCCATCAGTTATCTTCTCTCCCATCTGTATATTTCTCCGCTGGTCCTGTCCCTTGGGCAGCAGATGTGCTCAGGCCATCCAGTGCTCATTCCCTTCAGAAACAGCTTTGTTTACCATTCCACCTCTGCTTCCCCCTCAGCACTGGCCAGCCAGACTCACAGAAGCAGCAGGATGCACGAGCTGCTGGCCCTTCCCTGCTGCCCCCCCCAGCCCGGGGCCTCTCCTGCCTGTCTGCAGCCCCCATCTGTGCTGCGCTCGCTCTCGTCAGGGTCTCCTGGGAGTCTCTAGTGATGGCCCCCTCCAGGGGCCTGTTCTCGCTCTTCGGTTCCTCGACCTGTGTCGTGTCTGAGGTTGCTGGCTCTTGCCTCCTTCCTGAAGTGCTCTTCCTTGGACCCCGGGTTCCCTGACCCACTCTTTGCAGCTCGCTGCGACTGCTGCCCCTGCCCCGGCTCACCTCTGGCTTGCTGCTACCCTCTTCTTGGTGGGCTCCATGCCTGCGCTCTGGCTCCTGACAGGTGTCTGTGGGTGTTCCCTGAGCATGCCGGCTGTCCTCTAGTACAAGGATTACTGAAGAGTTCTCTCCAAATTCATTTATAGGTTTAGTGCAGTCTTATTGAAATCCCAGCAGTTTTCTGTGGGTATAGACGAGGTTTCTGAAATTTATATGGAAATGCAAAGGAACTGGAGTAGCTAAAACAACATTAAAATGAAGACTCAAGTGGTAGAGCCCGTTTACCTGACTCCACGGCTTCCTCTAAAGCAGCAGTCATCAGGAGCACATGGTGTTGGCCAAAGTCAGACAGATGAGCAGATGCAGAGAGCCTGGACCAGCCTGAGTGCTGACGTCTGACAGGTGTACCCGCAGTTCAGGGGAGGCTGGAGGCCAAGAACACACCGGATGTCCACTTCCCTCCTTGTGGAACAACTGCCTCCAGATGGGGCACGACCTGTGTTTCCAGTGTAATGTTCATGTACTCCCAAGCTTCTTTAAAAATGAGAAAAAATTAACAAATAAGTAAAAATGGATCACAGACTTAAATGTCACATGTAAGGCTGTAAAACTTTTAGAAAACAAAACAAAATCTTTGACACTTTAGTGTGACATTTGGTTTTCAATTTGACACCAAAAGCATGATCCATAAAAGGTAAATTGGATCCCATCAAAATAAAAAACTTTGTTTTGCAAGAGACCCTATTAAGAGAATGAAAACACCAGCACCGGCTTGGGAGAAGATCTGTGCCAACCACTTATTGGAGAAGCAACTCATATCTAGAATGTATAACTCAAAACTTAACAGTAGAGTGGTGAACACTCCAGGTGCAAAATGGGCTTGTCCTCACAGGAGTGTTTAGGTAGAAGCGGGGCACCTCACCCCACTAGGTAGAGAGGCTGGCAGCCAGCCTGCCTTTCACAGTTCAGACTATAACGCAGGAAAAGGACCCCATCCCTCATAGCTTCTTGGCCACCCTGAATGAAGGGCCCCCCACATAACAGCCTCTCAGGCTGAGTGGGTACAGAGCCAGGTGTGCGCCCTCCCCGCCCCGGGTACTCTCCCACCCTGCTCCCCAGCTTCTCTCAGTGGCCATGTGTTCTACAGGTGTGCCCCCAGTGTTTAGCCAGGGATGTGCCTGAGTAGAGGCTGCTGGCACAGGGTGCTGGGTGTTTGCTCCTGTGCTCTCCTGTGAGGAGGCCTGGACCAGCTGGGGAGTGCTTTGTGAGCTCACCAGTGGCTCCTGGCCCTGGGTTGCACTGGGAGGCCAGGCGGAGGTTGGCTGCAGCTTACACAGCTTACAGGGTGCGGCAAAGGCTGTGCTTAGGGGGAAGTTGATAGCTCTGGATGTCTACATTCAAAAAGGAAGGTAAATGACAAGTGACCTAACTTCACACCTAAAGAAACTAGGAAAAATAGAGCAGACTGAACCCAATCCTCAGACTCTTCCCAAAACTGTAAGATGAGGGAATATGCCTAATTCTCTGAGACCAAGATTTCCCAGATACCAAACCAGGTAAAGATTTCAGAAGAAAAGAAAATACGAATATCCCTATGAATATAGGTGCGGAAATCCTCAACGAAGTATTGGCAAACTGAAACCAACAGTGTATTAAAAGGATTTTACACCATGACCAAGTGGGATTTATTCTAGGAATGCAAAGGTGTTTCAGCATAAAATATCTATAATTTACCAGTAATAGAATGAAGCAAAAAACCCACACGATCATCTCAACTGATATAGAAAAGGTATTTGGCAAAATTCAACATATTTTCATGGTGAAAACTCTCAGAAAACCAGGAATATAAGGGATATTCCTCAACATGATAAAGGTTGTTTATGAAGAGCCTGCATCAAGCATCACTCTCAGTGGTGAAGGACGTTTCCCCCAAGATCGGGAACAAGACAAGGATGCCCACCCTCACTGCTATTAACTCAGCTTTGTGCAGGAAGTTCTAGCCAGAGCACTCAAGCAAGAAAAAGAAAAGGTATCCAGACTGAAAAAAGAAATAAAACCACTCCATTTCACAGGTATGATCATCAAAAATCTCGAATAACTTTTAAGGAAACAAGGCTAACGAATATAGCAAAGATAAACATGCAGAAGTAGTAGGGTTTCTATACACCAGTAACGAACACTCAGAAATGTTAAAATCAAGCAAACAATTCTGGGGAAGCAGATTTGGCTCAACTGATAAAGTGTCCGCCTACCATGTGGGAGGTCCAGGGTTCAAACTCAGGGCCTCCTGACCCATGTGGTCAACTGGCCCATGTGCAGTGCTGATGAGTGCAAGGAACGCCGTGCCACGCAGGGGTGTCCCCTGTGTAGGGGAGCCCCACGCACAAGGAGTGTGCCCTGCAACGAGAGCTGCCCCACATGAAAAAAGTGCAGCCTGCTCAGGAGTGGCGCTGCACGGAGAGCTGATGCAGCAAGATGGTGTAACAAAAAGAGACACAGATTCTGGTGCCACTGACAAGAATGCAAAGTGGACACAAAACACAGCAAATAGACACAGAGAGCAGATGATGGGGGGGGCAGTGGCAAGGGGAGAGAAATAAATAAAAAATCTTTTTAAAAAATTCTGTTTACAATAACAGCTAAAAGAATAAAATACCTAGGAGTAAATTTAACCAAGGAGTTGAAAAACATTGAACACTGAAAACTGCAAAACATTGCTGAAAGAAAATAAAGACGGCTTAAATAAATGGAAAGATCTTGTGTTCATGGATTGGACAACTTATTAAAGTGTTAGTGCTACCTAAAGTGATCTACAAATTCAGTTAATCTGTATAAAAATTCCAGGAGCCTTTTTTGCTGGACTAGACAAGCGGATTCATGTGAAATTCTAAGAGGTCTGAACAGCCACAGTAGTCTTAGAAAATAAAAAGTTGGAGGACTCACACTTCCTGATTTCAAAACTTACTGCAAAGCTACAGTAATTAGAATTGTACTGACATGAGGGTTGACAGACAGACCAGTGGAATAGAACAGAGACTCTAGAGTTAAATCCACATGTTTATGGCCACTTGATTTTCAACAAGGGCTCCAAGTCCATTCAATGCAGAAAGAGTAGTCTCTTCAACAAATGGTACTGAGACTACTGGAAGTCCACATGGAAGAGAATGAACTTAGGCTCCTACTTCTCACCATATATAAAAATTAATTCAAAATCAAATAGCTCTTGTCAAAATGTACTTTCATCGATTGTAACGAATGTACCACATCGCTGCAAGGTGTTAATAATAGGATAGTACATGGGAATCCTGTATTTGGTGTATGATTGTTTTGTAAACCCACAACTTCTCTTAAAAAAAAAATCAGTGACCTACATATAAAAGCTATTACTATAAAATTCTTATTAGAAAACATGGAAATAACATTAGGATCTTATATTAAGCAACTAGATTCTTAGATTTTACATCAGAAACACAAGTAGTAAACAAAAAAACGATGAATGGGACATCATTAAAATTAAAAACTTGGACATCAAAGAACTTTATCAAGAAAGTGAATAGACAACCTACAGAATGGGAGAAAATACTAGGAAACTATCTGGTAAGGGTTTAATATCCAGAATATATAAAGAACTCAAAAAGACAATCCAGTTAAACGTTGGGCAAAAGACTCGAATAGACTTTGCTCCGTAGGAGATATAGTGTCCATTCAGTCCAAATAGATGCTCACTATCATTAGCCATTAGAGAAATGTAAGTTAATACTTCAATGAGATACCATGTCACTCACACCCTCAGGATGGCTGTTATTAAAACAAAATAACAAGTATTAATGAGGATGCTGAGAAATAGGAACCCTCTGTGCCTTGGTGTTGGGCATGCCACTGTGGAAAACAGTTTGGCAGTTCCTCAAAAATTTAAACAATTATCATATGACCTGGCAGTTCCACTCCTAGGTATGTGCCCAAAAGAACTGAAAGCAGAGACTTGGACAGACATTTACACACTGATGTTCAAAGCATTTTTCACAATTGTCAAAAGATGGAAGCAACCCAAATGTCTCTCACCTGATGAAAGGTAAACAAAATGTGGACTGTTCATACGATGAAAAATTGTTCTGCCTTGAAAAGAAGTGCTGTGCTGGAACATGCTGCAGTGTGAGTGAACCTTGAAGACACGATGTTAGTGAAACAAGCCAGATATGAAAAGGAGAATATTGTTTGATTCCTGTTATGTGAAGTACACAGAGTTGTGTAGAAAGCAGGTGGAGGGAGGAGGGAATGGGGAGTTATTGCTTTTTAAAAGGCAGGAGTTTGAGATGCTGCAGATAGGTATGGTTCAAGCTGTACAGTGCGCAGTGCACTGAAATGTCACTAAATCGTTCACTAAAGAATGATTAAAACGATTTTTAGGTTAGGCTTATTTTACCACAAATAAAAGTAAGCTTGCACATAAAGTTACATTCTTCTGTATGTTTAAAATATAAGTAGTGTGCTATGTATATAATTCTGAAGTTACTTTGTTTTTTTTGATTTTTGCTTTGCCCTGAGTAAGCTGCGCATCCCGCTTGAGGTCGCCGCCTGCCGTGCTTAGTGTCTGGGCGGCTCCTCCAGGAGGTCCTCGTGCCTAGGCTCTGCAGCGCAGCGGGGCGCTCCTGTTGGGTCATCCTCCTCCTCCTCTGATGTTTTTAATTTTTCTAGTTGGATACCTCATTCAAGTCACATTTCTGATTAAGCCGAATATGGTTTCCAGTGTGCTTTGACGACTCCTGCTTCCTCTGGAAAAGTGTCTGTTTTCGTGTTTTGTCCATGTTCTCTGGCTTTTCCTCGATTTTGAGTGCGCTTGCTCCCTGAGTCATTTCCTACCTAGTCTCTGACCGACGGGCTTGTCTGCAATCTGAATAGGCTGGCGCATTCTGCTGGCTGAGATCGCATTTCTAGTAGTTTCCTTAACGTACAGCCGCTTACGGCCTGCCCTGGCACGTCTTGTCTCCTTCCTGTGAAGTGGGCGGGAGGGCGTGCCAGAGAGCCCAGAGCGCACGTGAGCAGAGGACGTGGTGGCTTTGGGGACCAGTGCGCGCACAGTCCTTGGGCTGGGTCCATGCCCAGGGGTTCAGGGCGGGGGGGCCCAGGAGGGCATGGGGTGAAGGCGGTGCCTCTCCGCTTGCCACACGCGTTGTGCAACCCGAGCACCCAGTGGTCCTCTGCGGATCCTGCCTTGCTGTGCTGCGGCAGGGCCGAGGGTCGTGAGGGCGTGAGGCCTCTGGTGGCCCCAGCTGCTCGCCTGCGGGCAGGGTGTGCCTGGCATCTGGGGAGGGTTGTCTGGTTGAGTGGGAGGCTGCAGGATGAGCAGGAGCGTGGGGTACTGGGTAACTTTGAAGTTGGGGCTGGCAGGCTTGGCTTGACGGGGCAGAGGATGCACGGATGGACATGTGGGGCAGAGTGTCATGGAGAACGCGTGGGTCTGTGTTGTGTGACGTGGACACATGAGGCGGAGTTCCAGTACATGTCAGTCTTTGAATCACCGACAGGGTGGAGATGCGGTTTTGTGACAAATAGGTTTTGGGGAAATACCAGGAGTTCCATCTAGAGTTGTTCACGGGCCTGGTAGGTGACTCAGGGCAGTGTTGGTGATATCAGGGCACAAGACCAGAGTTTGGGGTGAGGGAGCAGAGGGCCAGGTTGGAGGTGCTGGCTGTGGAGTCACTGGCACGAGACTACCCAGGGGATTCCAAGGGCACGAGTGGATGGGGGAGCCTGGACAGAGCCTCTCGTGGAGGGGACGGGTACCCGCTGGTGAGTGGCCGGGCTGCAGGAGGATGTGCCGGGTGGCCTGGGTGTGGCATTAGGTGGGCATCGGGGCAGCTCTGGCGTGGCTCTGAGGGGGCCCGCCTGGGGGAGCGTGCTGGCAGCTGGGGGTCCGGGTCGGAGCAGGTGCTGCACGCTGGCCTGCTGGTGGGTGCAGTCTGGGAGAGGAGACCCGGGAGTGGTGGCTGCTGCGCCAGGACTTGCTCTGGGGGGAGGAGCAGCCTCCGCTTGATGTGGGGGCCCCTGCGGACATGCCGGGCATGGGGGAGAGGCCCAAGAAAGGCTGGGCTGTGGCCACTGGCAGGTGTGTGCCGGCTCCCGTGATCGGTGGCGGGGGGTGGGGGCTCTGTTGGCGAGCAGGTGACCGGTGGGAGTTTCCATATGGGGCATGCCTGTGGGCCAGGGTGGGGTGCGGGTCCAGGGTGTCAGGGCCTGGGGCCTGTGGGCTGGACTGTCTGGAGGGTGATGGGCACGGGGGGCACGGCGCGAGCTCGAGGTGCTGTGTTTGGGTAATGACAGGCTCTTTGCTTTTTCTGTTTTGGAATAGGTGGCTATTATCATGGAAAACTAATTTTCCCCAGAGAATTTCCTTTTAAACCTCCTAGTATTTATATGATAACTCCTAATGGAAGATTTAAGTGCAATACGAGGTAAGGCCCTTTGCGGGTGCCGCAGCAGCTTTGCGTGGTACGTGTCAGCCACACGAGGGACGTCTGAGCTCCTTCTAGCCAGCCCCTTTCTTGCAGGCTGTGTCTGTCCATCACGGACTTCCACCCGGACACGTGGAACCCGGCGTGGTCTGTGTCCACCATCCTTACGGGGCTCCTGAGCTTCATGGTGGAGAAGGGCCCCACGCTGGGCAGTGTGGAGACCTCGGACTTCACGGTGAGGCCGGGTGTGCACGCCAGGGGTGGGAGGCCCTCACACCCATTTCTGCTGCTTTCTGTCCGAGCTGCTGCCGCCTGCCCTTCTGTGTGGGCTGTGCTGGCTGTGGGCACCGCCCATACCCCAGCCCCCTGCTGGTGGCGGCGTCCGCCTCAGGCTCACCTCCCTGGTCCGACTGTCCCTCTCTGCCCACTGGCCTTACTTTATCCACATTAAAACTTGCCTGCTGCCAGGTCCCCAGTGCAGACTGTTCACGGGCATTTTGGGGGCAGGAGGGACAGTTCCTTAGCTGCCCATGCCTGCCCTGAGCCCTCAGGCAGTGCATTGGGAGACGCACCGGGCCTGTCCCGCCAGCCTGTGGGCCTGGTGAGACGACATTTCCTTCTTAACTAGGTGTGTGTTTCTTCTGTTTTTGTAAATAGGAGTCCAGTTTAATGTCCTTGATTGACTATAATGAACCACCAATATACCTTTCTTAAGTGTATAAGTTCGTCGTGAAGAACAAGCTTATGTGCTTTCTCTGACGTGAAGTAGCCCTGATCCTACACCAGTCTGCTTTTAGAACTTTGAAAGTTGAAATTTGCTTTCCAGCTCACGTCTCCTTTCTCTTTCTTCCTAGAAAAGACAACTGGCTGTGCAAAGTTTAGCATTTAATTTAAAGGACAAAGTCTTTTGTGAACTATTTCCTGAAGTTGTGGAGGTAAGTGTCTAATAAGGAAGTGGAGGCTGGAAATCCATCTTGTTTTCTCTGTGTTAGAAACACTTGCACATTCGGTTCTCTCCAGAGGAAACACTGGGCTCCCAGGGAGTGGCCGAGCACTGAGGGACAGATGGCACTGTCTCCTCCTCAAGACCAGGGTGTGCGAGACGCGACGCGGGGAGGGGGATCGGGGAGGTGCTGGGTCCCATCCCGCTGAGGGCGTGGGACCCAGTGGCAGCGAGCGGCCCCTTCCCCGGCCATTGTCTCGGCTGGGCATGGGCCAGCATCCTGCAGTGCCCGCAGTTGCCGCAGGTCCCACAGGAGGGCTGGACTTCGCAGCCCTCTTGGCTGCAGCTCTGGCGAAGAGGGTGGAGGGGAGCAGAGGAACGGGGCGCCGGGGGCCAGGGCGCAGTGGTTCTGCGTCCTCGGGGCCTTGCCGAGAACACCGTCTGTGAGGGCTGGCTTGGTGGCTTCAGAAAGACACCTGGACCCCCTCATCGGTAAAACGGGGTCAGGAACATGCCCGCCTCAGGCTGAGGGTAAAGTCAAACCCAGGACGTGCCGCTGACAGGACAGTCGATGTCAGGGAGGATGCTTCCTCCTCCGTGGCGACCCTCAGCTCCCGAGAGACCCTTCTGAGTCAAAAAGCCACTTTCCTCTTTCAATTGACCCTTTCTTCATGCTGCTTTTCTCAGGAAATTAAGCAGAAACAGAAAGCACAAGACGAGCTCAGTAGCAGACCGCAGTCCCTGCCCTTGCCAGATGTGGTTCCGGATGGAGACACGCACCACGGCCGGAATGGGCTCCAGCTCCTCAACGGGCACGCGCCGGCAGCGGGGCCCAACCTCCCGGGGCTCCAGCAGGCCCACCGGCACCACGGACTGCTGGGTGGCGCACTGGCGAACTTGTTTGTCATCGTGGGCTTCGCGGCCTTCGCCTACACGGTCAAGTACGTCTTGCGGAGCATAGCACAGGAGTGACACGGGCCCGGCCACGGTAGTGGGAGCTCGGACGGGAGTGGACCCTGGGCCTACTGGCGCCCCGTGCGCCCTGGGCTCAGCTTCTAAAAACCTCCACGAGGAGAGAAAACCCAAAGGCGCCCTCGGACGTGCAGCAGGAGCGAGGCTCGTGCCTGGCACCCGCTGGGCTGTAAAGCTGCTCAGAGCGCTCCCCGCGGCGCCGGGGTGCAGCCTTGCTTTGGTTTTATAGCCTATTTCCTGTATTGTCTTTTGGACTTGTTTTAGTAAACATGTTTCTCATTTTATTAGATTTGGTCACTTAAAAAAATATAAAACTAGAAGCCTACCCAGTCCTCCACGTGCGTTCTTAGTCTAGCAGAGCCGCCCGACATGCCACGAGGCTGCAGGGCTGTTGTCCCTGTCGCAGCCGCGCCGTGCCGGTTGTGCTTCCTAAATGGGCTCCGTGAAGCTCGGGAGCCCTGGGGTCCCCACTGGGCCTGATGGCTGTGGCCTCAGCCCTCTAGAGTCAGCGTCTGCCTGGCCTGAACCGGATTCCTTCCAGCAAAGCACTTTCTTCTCCTCTGCTAGGACTGGGCATCTGCTCGCTGACCACCAGGGGTCAGCGGTCACCTGAGGGCCAGCCTGGAGGCCCTTGCTGAGTGCCTGGGTGGCTTTGTTTGCATTCCTCGAGTAAGAGAAAAGCCAGGGGTCAGAAGGGCACTATCCAAGAGGCTGCCGCCTGTCCCGGCCAGGCCTCCTTGGGGCCACTGGGGACCACGCGGGCTGGGGGCCGTCTGATCTTGGCAGGCGCCTTCACTGAGCTCCAGCGCTGCAGTGTCCTGGGCTGGCACGGGGGGCCGGCAGCACCAGTCCTGCTTACACGGCCTCCCCGCCCCGAGTGGTGGGCACGCCCTCGCGCCTTGGTCCCACGCACCCGGGAGTCACTTGGTGTTTGACGACAGCACACAAAACGGACCAGGCATCGCGGGAGAAGAAATTGCCACGAAGGACGGAGCGGGGCCTGCGTCTGGGCGTCACGTCACCCTCAGGCAAGGCCAGCCTCTCCCTGCATCGCCCTCGCCGCCCCCGTCTGTGCCTCCACGTGGAAAGATTTTACCTGTGCAAATCTGGGAGCTCCTGGCCAGCCACCGGCCGCGGTGGGTGCGGCGCCACAGGAGGCGGCAGGGACGAGTGCTCAGAGCAGCGTCCTCACATGTCTTTGGCTCTTTGTTTTTTGGTCCATTTGTTTAAAATTGCGCTATAATTTACCACTCGTGTGTGTTTAACCTGCTCTTGTGAAGAAAATCTCTTTCTGTTAACGTCTTTGTTCCTAAGTTCTGCACCGTCGGTGTCCACGTCTCACAGAGCGCGCGTCCTGTCTCCCCCGTGCCCGGCTTGAGGATGCAGCGTTCTCACGTGCCTCGGGCTGCCTGGTGAGGGGAAGCAGTGTCTGCAGCGCAGGGGATCCTGATGACCCCAACCCCAGTGACTGCCAGCCCCGTCCCAGGGCTCCTGCACGGCCCCCAAGCTGGACGCAAGCCCTGCCTGTCCACATGGCCCCTGCCCTGTCCTCGGCATCAGCAAAACACTCGATGCTTCTGGAGGTTTCTTTGGGGGTGGAATGTTTAGCACCTGGAGGGTTTCCTGACCTCGTAGTTGTGAAATAATCCCCACTTCTAAAATCCCACGGTCAGCAGCAGTCGCATCCCACGCCGCACAGAGCCTGAGGGTGCGCGTGGTCTCACGTGAGCTGCAGTGGAGGTGCTCTGTGGAGCAGGTGTGCCTGGGCCTCCTTCCTCACTGCACTCCCAGGGGCTGGCTAGGGCGGCGCTTGTCCGGGCGCTGGGCCGTGCGGCTGGCCCGCCGCCTGGAGCCTCCTTGAGGCACGTGCCCGCCTTGGCACCATTGTCCCGTGCCGTGCAGCGCGGCAGTGGCGACGCTGTGAAGGATGCTGTGCTAATAAAGGGAGACGTGTGGCCTCAGCTGAGTGGTTTCCAGCCGTGTGGGGAGCGCCTGGGAAGTGCTTCCTGTCTGCGCAGAAAACTGCAGAGGTTTCCCGAGCATCTGCAGGAAGGCTCCAGCCTAGGATTCCATTTGATTTCCAGCACATTCCCAGAGAGGTCTCAGACCGAGCAGTGGGAAAACTTTCCCTCGCGAGCCAGGAGCGCTGGAGGACCCTTCCCGGGGACCGTGCCTGTGGGGTGTGGAGGCTGAGGCTGGGCTGGGCCTGCCGCCAGGGCTCCTTCGGGGCTTGGGGCTGCCCTCCCTCCGGCCCCCCGTGGGCTCCTCAGCCAAGAATGTCAGCGCCTGTTTCCCAGACAGCCCCAGCGCTGCAGAGGGGCTGGGGGCTGCAGGACGCCCAGGGACGGGGGCAGGCGCCCGCCTTGCCTGGTGTGGGCAGATGGCAGTGGCCTGTCCGCCAGCCCCACACTCTGGGCCCACTGTGCCCCAGGGACAGAGGATGGCCTGGTTTGGGGGGTGGCAGCGAGCAGGT
Source organism: Dasypus novemcinctus (assembly GCF_030445035.2). Lineage (NCBI taxonomy): Eukaryota > Metazoa > Chordata > Mammalia > Cingulata > Dasypodidae > Dasypus > Dasypus novemcinctus. The sequence goes on from NC_080681.1 coordinate 131,673,310, forward strand.
GGTCCTGCCCCTCGCATCTGGTCCGCGCTGTGGCTCTGCTGCTGGGTGTGGCCAGGGCCTTCGGAGCCGCAGTCCTGAGGGCCAGTGTCGTGCATCTGCCTGTCGACCTCGTGGAGCCTGTCCTGAACCTTGGGGAGAAACCGTGGGTGGCTGGCCCGCGCCAGAAGGAGGGCGAGCTGCCAGCGGTGCCACCCGGCCACTCCTGGGATGGCTCCCGTCGCGCTGGGCAGGGCACGATGGCCTTCTGGGACCCCTCGGAAGGCTGGGACCCAGGGACTGGCTCCCGTGGGTTGTGATGCTGAAGGGTCTGCTGAGACGGGGTTGGAGGCCTTCGAGAGCTCCCTCGAGGGAGCGCCCCGACCAGCAGCTGTTCCTGGAGGCGCCTGCTGCTTCCTAAGCTGGGGTGGTGGGGGGCGGCACGGGGAGCTGGAGACCCTGGACGGAGCTTCTACTGGCTTAGCTTGGTCGAAGCTAAAGGGCCCGGTAGGGGCAGCTCCTCAGGGCCACTGGGTCTGCCCTGCCCACACGGCCCCATTGGGGTGCAACCCTCAGACTCTCCCAGGGCTCCCGCTGGGTATGGTGGGGAGCAGCTGGGAGCCTGAGGCATCTAGGGAGGCAGAGAGAGGGGTCTCCAGGTGTACCCCGACACCTCTGGGGCCCTGACCTGCCACTCCGGTGATGGGAAGCGGAGGCGCGGGGCAGCAAGTTGGGAGAGGCAGTGTTCCCTGATGGGGCGGACCCCCGGGGAGGGCTGGGGGTGGAGTAGGCTCTTGTTCACAGAGGGGAGGGGGTGCAGAGGGGCCCCTGGCACTGGGGCGTGGGGGTCCCTGGTCCCTGGCCCCGCCCCTCCCTCCTGGGCGGCTGCAGACTGGTGTGAGCCTCCCCGGGGCGGCGAGGCGTGGGAGGGAGGGAGGCTCTGCGCGGTGGAGCGGGAGCGGGCCGCGCCCGGACAGGCGCCCTCCCTGCGGCACAGACATGCTTCGGCAGCCGGTGGCGGGGGCCGTCCTGTCCACGGGGGCTCTGGGGGCGGAGCCGCGGCTGCCCACCCGTGCGGGGGCCCGGCCCCGGGGGCCGCAGTGCTGAGCCGCCCTGGCCGCAGGGCCCCCGTGCTGCCCGTTGGCCACCGTCCACCGGCTGCCCTGCCGGCTGCCATGAGGGGCTGGGTTTGGGCCATGGCCGTGGCCCTCCTCTGGCCGCAGCTCATGCTCCCTGGTGGCGTCGGGGCCCGGCGGGAGCCCAAGAGGCTGCGGCCGCACGGACAGCGCACAGAGCCCCCCAGCACCACTGTCCCCAACGGCGAGGAACTGCTTAGCTCCTCCAAGGTAGGGTGGGCTGGGCACGGCTGGGCATGGGCTGGGGCATGGGCTGGACATACGGGCTGGGGCATGCAGGCTGGACAGGGCTGGGCGCATATGGGCTGGGCACATGGACTGTGCATGGGCTGGGCACAGGCTGGGGTACGGACTGGACACACGGGCTGGCGCATGCCGGCTGGACACGGGCTGGGCGCACATGGGCTGGGGTGGCTCTCGGGTGCCAGCCTCCCCCTGCCCCGGCTCTGCTTCTCCCACCAGCTGCAGCCAGTGGCCCCTTCCCCTTCCCTGGACCACAAGCCTGTCTTGGTAGGGAGGGGCTTTGGGGCAGGAGCTGGGGTTGGGGCTGGCCACTAGGGAGGGGTGGGGGAGGAAGGGCTTCCCGGGGACGGCAGTGGCCTCTGATGCTGCAGGCGACCCTCTGGTCAGCGCGGGCCTTCGGTGCAACTGCGGATTCAGGAGGGGAAGGGCCCCAGGCCGTCAGGCAGGTCCTCGACGTGCAGCTGTGGCCCCCGTGCTGGTACCTGGCCTCATCTTGACCGAGTCCTCTCACGCTGAGGGTCTCCCAAGAGGTCCTGGGGCTGGCCCCGGGAGCCCAGTTCTGGGGACCTCCTGTCATCCTTGTCCCTCTGTCCTGCCATCCCGCAGAGAGGCCGGGCCTTGGCCAGGTGCAGCAGCGTCTGTCCCTGGGGTGGGAAGAGGTGGTCACTGCTGCAGGCCTCCCCCATCCATGTCCTGTCCTTGCCCCTCCCACGGCATCGCCATGGTGGCCTGTCCACTGCCCACCCACGTGGCCCGAGGCCCAAGGCCCCATTTTCCAGGATGGGCAGCTGAGGGGGGTTGGCTCAGTAAGAGGTGACAGCCCCCGGGCAGGCAGTGGTGCGGCCAGCAGGGCCTCTGGGGGCAGGAGGAGGCCCGCCATGTCCCTTGGCCTCTGGCCGCCCCTGGCAGGGGCTGCCCCTCTGAGAAGGGCCCTGGCGGCCCCTGTCCAGGTCGGGCGCCTCCGCTGCTGCTGGTGGCTCCAGGTCCCCGTCCCTGGCCTCCACCTGCTGCTCATCGCCTTGGCCCTGGGGTCCTGAACGAGCGTGGAGAGGGGCAGGGAAGGCTGTGGGAGCAGGCAGATGTGGGGGGCACTGGGGGCTCGGCTTCCCCCTCTCCCTGGCCCGGTGGGAGCCGCCTGGCCTTGTCAGGGTCTGCGCCCTCCCCAGTCGCTGGCGCAGCCATCCTCGCCTAGGGGGACGGGCAGTGAAGCTGGGCTGCTCTCGCCCACTGCCCCGCCCCCGCCAGGACCCCAGCCGGGACCACGCCCGCTGCAGGCCCCTGGGCTGGGCCTCGCCGCTCCATCGCGCCTGCCCTGCCCCCCTGCCCTGCAGCCGCTGGAGGCCGCAGGGCCCGAGTTCTCAGACGCCCACACGACGTGGCTGAGCTTCGTCCGGCGGCCGGACCAGGGGCCCTCGAAGAGACGGTGCCGAGCCAGGGACAAGAAGCTGGTGAGACCCGGGTGGCCCCCGGGGCCTGGGCCCAGGGCAGGGGCCGCAACCCCTGGGGGCCTCACGCTCTGCCCCTGCTGCCTCCCAGCGAGGCCTCTCTGGCCCCCCAGGTCCTCCTGGGCCCCCCGGCCCCCCGGGCCCTCCCGGGGCTGAAGGTCCTCAGGAGACCCTCCTGCGCGAGTTCCAGGAGCTGCTGAGAGGTGAGGCCGACCTTCCCCTGCCAGGAGCCTGGCCAGGGCCCGAGGGGCTGGGACTGCCTGCTGACCCGCGCTGGCCGCCACTGCCCTTGTCCCCGCAGAAGCCACCGAGCGCCGGCTCTTGGGGCCGCTGGGCGGGGGGCTGCTGGCTGAGGCCTTCCACTGCCGGCTGAGGGCCCCGCTGCGGGTGGACAAGAAGACGCTGGTGGAGCTGCACGGCTTCCAGGCCGTGAGTGGGGGCCGGGGGGCCGGGGGGCCTGGGCTCTGGGCCGGCCCCACAGGTGGGCTGGGAGTGCCTGACTGACACACAGACGCCCCTGGACGGGCGGCCGAGGGCCTGGAGGGGCTGGTGCCCCCCCCCCCAGCCGCCACACCAAGGCGCGGGGTGGGGGGCCAGGAAGCGGGAGACCTGCCCCCTGGGGCTCAGGGCCTGAGGCCCCGGGGGAGACACCCCCACCGGCCCCAGCCCCCCAGCCTGGAGCCGCCGCTCACCCACCGCCCTCGCAGCCCACCGCCCAGGGCGCCTTCCTGCGGGGCTCGGGCCTCAGCCTGGCCTCTGGCCGCTTCACCGCACCGGCGCCCGCTGTCTTCCAGTTCTCCGTGAGCCTGCACGTGGGTGAGCCTGGGGCGGCCGGGGCCGGGGTCCCCTCGGGGAACACAGACCCTGGCCCCAGCCCGCCCCCGCGCGGGGCCTGGAAGGGGGGTCCTGGTGGGCCCTCACGGCCTCTGCCCCAACCCCTCAGACCACAGTGAGCTGCAGGGTCGGGGCCGCCTGCGGGCACAGGACGCCGTCCGCGTGCTCATCTGCATCCAGTCCCTGTGTCACCGCCACGCGTGAGCCGGGGCTGGGGTGCTGCCGGGGGCTGCCGAGGGCAGGTGGGGGGCCGAGGGGCTGAAGTGCTGCCGGGGGTGGGTGGGTGGTGAGGAGCCGGGGTGCTGCCAGGGGCTGCTGAGGGCGGGTGGGGGGGGCGAGGGACCGGAGTGCTGCTTGGGCGGAAAGGTGGGGTGCTACCGGGGGCAGCCGAGGGTGGGCGTGGGGCGTGGGATCGGGGCTGGGGTGCTGCCGGGGCGGGCGGGTGGGGGGGCGAGGGGCCGGGGTGCTGCCAGGGTGTGTGGGTCGGGGGCTGCGGGGGGCTGCTGAGGGCAGGTGGGGGGCAAGGGTCCAGGGCTGGGGTGCTGCCGGGGGCGGGTGGGTGGGGGGGTGCCGGGGCGGACTACTTTGCACATGGAGAGTGGACGTGTCAAACCAAGTGCAGGTTGCTGAGCTGCTTGGGGCTCACGGGGGCCTCTGGGCACTGCAGTGGGGTCAGGACCCCCAGGCCACCTGCGCCCCACCTGCGCCCGCACTTCCCGCCAGGTCCCTGGAGGCCGTCGCGGGCCTGGAGAGCAACAGCAGAGTCTTCACGGTGTCGGTGCAGGGGCTGCTGCGACTGGAGGTGGGCGCAGGGGCCCTGGGGGGGGCCCTGGGGCGGGGGGGGGCCCTGGGGGGGCCCACCGCCCAGCAGCTGCCTCTTGAGCGCTGACCACACGCCCCTGCCTCGGCTCTCCAGGCCTCTAAGCCGGGGTCTGCGGGGTGGGCTGGGCTCTGGGCCGGGGGGCTCTGTGGTGCAGAGGACAGAACCTCGCCGGGGCTTCCTGTGCGCTCCCGTGTGTGGGTGGGCTGTGGGAGGGAGGGAGGTGTGTGTGGGGGGGAGGCCGGCCTGAGCTGCTCACTGGCCATGACCCGCACGGGGCTCCAGGCCGGGCAGTACGCCTCCATCTTTGTGGACAACGGCTCTGGGGCGTCCATCACCGTCCAGGGCGGCTCCAGCTTCTCGGGCCTGCTTCTGGGCCCCTGAAGGCAGCTGAGGAGGAGAGGAGCAGCAGGCCCGCGGGTCAGGACAGGCTGCGTGTCCGGTCCCCACTGCCGCCCGCCCCGCCTTCCCTTCTCGGGCGCCCCCATGCTCTGTTAATAAAAGGTCATGGCAGTAAAGCCCGGTGCCTCCCGCCCTCATCTGCCTCTCGCGGTCCTGCAGGAGTTGGGAGCGGGCAGCACGTGGAGACATGCCAAGGGGTGCGGGGCGCAGGGTGGGGGAGGGGGCGGGCCTGGAGCCCCAGCAGCATCCTGGGGGTGTGGGCAGCAGGCAAGTGTGCGGCTCCACGGCAGCCCTGCGGGCACAGAGCGCACACACACGTGGGGGGCTGGGGGTTCCCAGGCCGGGGCAGGAGGTGCTGGGGCTGCTGCACCCCAAGATGGGGCTCCACAGGGGTCCCTGGGTGCGCACGGGTCCAGGCACCCTCGGTGAGTCCGGGGGGCCTGCTGCATCCCGGCTCCTGCAATGCAGACCTAAGAACGTAGATTGGCTGTGGGCGCTGCGAGAGCATCTCACGTGGCCCTGGGGGACTCGGCCACGGCAGGAGGGCCTGGAGAGGGAGGGTGGGTGCCCGTGGAGCGGGCAGGTGCGGGGAGCTGCCGTCCTCACGCCCTGTCGGCCCCAGCCAGCATCTGCAGGGGCGTCTGCGGCACAGCGACCGCAGACCGGGTGTTCTCAGCCTGAGATGGCCGGGGATGGTGGGCTGGGCGGGCCAGGGGGGCCGGGGGGGCTGGGTGAGGGACCAGGGGGGGCACACCACGGGGGAGCATGGACACGGGCAGCCTGCCCTGTCCTGGCGCGGGGTCCTGGGCCGGCCTACACCCCCTCCCCCCAGGCTGGGGCTTTTTCGTCTGACCCACCGCTGGTCCTCGTCCGCCCCTGGGGGTCCACGAGGAGGCCGGGGCGTGCTGGATCCTTGCCGCCCACCGCCTGCCAGAGTGGTGCGGGGCCAGGCCTCGCCTCCACGGGGGCTTCCGGCAGATGAAATGGAGACCCAGGTAGGCGGCCCCGGCGGACGCTGGTGGCAGGAACCACGCTGGGCCCTGCGTCTCGGCGCCCGCCTTCACCATCCTGCCCTGCGCTTGCCCCCTATTGATCATCAGCCGCCAGCGGCCCCCGCGCCTGGGGTAAAGGCCGGGGCCAGTAGGGCGAGCCGACTCGGCGGCCCAGGACACCTCCCCCCACTTGCCCTTCTTTCAGCCTTGTCTCCTCCCCTGCAGGGGTCGAACAGCTCCCGGGGCCTTGGGGGATCTGGAGCCCCCCTGAGTGGGTCCTGGAAGAAGCCGGGGCCTTGGGGACCGGGGGACCCTGGGGCTGGCTCGGGGCAGCTCCTGGCTGCTGCTGAGGTCAGAGCCAGAGCGGCAGGTGCAGTGCTGGCCCCGGACCGCCCGAGCAGCGGGGGTGCCTGGCCAGCCTCCCCGGACCCTCCCGGTGCCGATTCCCAGGAGCTCAGCCCCGCACGGACCCACCCGGCCAGCGGGACCCCCGCCCCCGCCCCCCAGTGTGTGCTGGCCCAGTCCCAGGCCTGGGCGGGACCCCCACCCCCCAGGGCTGAGCACAGACCGGGGCGCTTGCCCAGGAGGCCTGCCCCTCACTGGAGGGTCGGGGGTGGGCGCCCAGCTCCCCAGGACAAGAGCGGCCCCATGGCTTCCCTGCAGCCCCAGGTCTCTGCCGCCTGGGGTGGGTTGGGAGACGCCTGGCGCCGGGACACGGCGCTGACCCGTGCCTGTGCTTGCTGCGGCCATCACGTGGCCTGCCTCGTGTGTGACGGGCACCCAGGTGGGCTTGGGGACAAAGGCCCTTTGTCGGGAGGATTTGGGGTGCAGCCGCTCTGGGGCAGTGACTCACGGTTCCGCTGGGATCTGAGGAGGCGCAGGTGTGATAACATCGGTTTCGCAACACCTGACCTGGGGCTGAGGGGCCGCCTGCCCTCTCCGGGCCAGCCACGAGCTGCGCAGGGGTGGGGGCCCAGCTGATGAGCCCCCTGTCGTGCTGGGGAGAACCCACAGTGGGGCTGCAAGCAGAGGGGTAGACGGGAAGGCAGGGTTGGAGGGCCCAACAGTCGCCGTGGAGTGGGAGTCCCCAGCAGCAGCCCCCTCCCTCCGAAGCCCTCCCTAGGGGCTCACACCCTCCCCACACCCAGCCCCCGAGCACTGAGGGGTCCTGTCCCCAGGCCTGTCCCTGCCACAGCCCCAAGGAGCAGGATCCTCCAAGGCCAGACTCGTGAAGCACTTCCGGGCAGCTAGCTTGGGAGCTTGTGTGCGATTCTTTCCTGGGCAGGACACGCTGACTGCCCGCTGGGCCTGGAGACGGCCTGGCCATCCATCACTCCCTGCGCAGGACCGAGGCGGGGCCCGGGCGGGCGGGCGAGACCCTCAGACGCCACTGAGAGGGGCTGGGTTGGGGCTTCCTTCTTGGGTCACGGGCTGGGTCAGGCCGGGTCGGCCCGAGGGCGCTGGCGCGAGGCTGTCCCTCCCTCCCTCGTCAGCCTTTGAGGTTTGGCTGCCACAGGCCATCACGCTCCAGGACGGGGCGGCCGTTTACCCCGAGGTCAGGGGCCGTCACGCTCCAGGACGGGGCGGCCGTTTACCCCGAGGTCAGGGGCCGTTCACCCTCCAGGATGGGCCCCACCGTCTCTCCCGAGGCCTCCAGCTTCTTCCCGGCCTTGAACACCGTCAGGTGCTGGGGCCAGGTGAGCCGGGCTGGGGGACGCAGGTGCCCACCTGCCCTGCCTCACCACCTGGCCGCAGGAACCGAGGCCACGGGGAGGCAGCAGGGGCCCGGGGCTGGGGTGGTGGGAGGGCGCCCCCACAGAGGGGGGCTGGGGTTGGGGTCAGTGGCAGGGTGCAGGGGGCCCTGCACGTCCCTCTGGGGGCCGGCTCCCGCCCCTCTGCTGCCCTGCTGCCCTGGGGCGGGGCCTGCAGGCTCCAGCGGAGCCCCCCACCTCCATCTCCACCCCAGCCCCCCCCCGTCCTTGAGCTGCTGCCACGCCTGGGTCCCAGGCCCTGAGCCTCAGTTCCCTGCTCCCTGGCCTGTCAGGAGGGCTGGGTGGACCCGCGAGGGCGTTGGGGCGTGTCGGGAAGGAGTCAGGGCTGGAGCCATCACACCAGGCACAGAGAGGTGGATGCACAGCACCACCCCACCCAGGCAGCCAGTGCCTCCAGCTCAGCCCGTCCCCAGCACTATGGGCCCTGGGCCCTGGGGGCTCCAGAGTCTTGCCGGAGGCGGGAGACGGTGGTCCAGAGGGCAGAGGGAAGGAGGAGGGGAGGGGGTGGAGGGCAGGGGGTGGAGGGCAGGGGGTGGAGGGCAGGGGGTGGAGGAGGGCAGGGGGGTGGAGGGCAGAGGGGTGGGGGCAGGGGATGGAAGGCAGGGGGTGAAGGAGGGCAGGGGGGTGGAGGAGGGCAGGGGGTGGAGAAGGGCAGGGGGGTGGAGAAGGGCAGGGGGGGTGGGGGAGGGCAGGGGTGGAGGGCAGGGTGCCTTGAGCCCCTGGAGGGGACCCTCGAGGACCCTCAGCGCGTGTCAGGGGCAGGCCGGCGTGCTGTTTGCTTTGGGTGATCCCTGCACCAGCCGGTGTGAGGGGCAGCGGTCATCTGGCCGCAGTGTGGGCACGGGCAGGGTCTGGGGGCGTCGTGCGAGGCTGGCAGGTCTGAGGGGGTGGGTGGGGGCGTGAGGGGCCACAGTCCCAGCCACAGGCTGACTGGGTTGGGAAGGGCTGGAGGAGCTGCTGGGCAGGGGGCTGGCAAGACCCTGTCTGGGGCGGGTGGACGTGGGGCCCGCGGGGAGAGGGGGGCAGCTTTGGCCAGCACTTTCCACAGGGGCCCCTGACTGGCAGGGGTCCCCCGCCCTGAAGTAGGGGACGCCCTACACTCACGGAGGGGCAGGGGTTCAGCCCCCGAGGCTGCAGGGTCCTGCTGGAAGGGGCCTGAGGAGAGTGGAGGGTGGGCTGAGCCTCTTGGGTAGCTGAGACTGGGGGTCCCAGGAGCAGGGACCCGCAGCGAGTGGACCCCGGCCCCGAGGCATGAAGCAGCCTCGTGCCGGCCCCTGCCACTGGCCTCCTGTGGGCGCCCCACCTGCCGGGGCCTTCTGGAGCCGGGTTTGCCTGCCACTGGGCACAGCCCCCAGGGAGCAGTGGGCGGTGGGCTACAGCAGCAGCCCGGAGGGGCCCTGCGTGGGCACTCCCGCTCTGTGACACCCCTGTCCCCTGGAGTGGCTCTCGTCGTAGCCCTGGGCCCTGCAAGCTCTCTCCTGGGCAGGGCGGGCAGCTCATTTCCTTAGTATTAATTAATAGAACATACATTAATCAGTGTATAAAAACATTGCACAGAGAGTTCCAATATAACCGCCCCGCCGATGGCCCCATTATTAACATTTTGCATTAGTGTAGTGCGTCTGTTACAACTGATCAGCAAACATGACTAGAATTCTATCATCAACTAACGTCCACAGTCACAAGAAGTGTGGTTGTACCCAGTTCTATGGGTTTTTTTATTTAAAGACTTTTAAAAAATTTATTGCCCCCCCCAGTTGTCTGCTGTGTCCATTCGCTGTGTGTTCTTCTGTGTCTGCTTGTATTCTTGTCAGTTACACCAGGAATCTGTGTTTCTTTTTGTCGCATCATCTTGCTGCGTCAGCTCTCCATGTGCAGCGCCATTCCTGGGCAGGCTGCACTTTCCTTCACGCTGGGTGGCTCTCCTTGTGGGGCGCACTCCTTGCGTGTGGGGCTCCCCTACACGGGGGACTCCCCTGCATGGCAGGGCACTCCTTGCATGCATCAGCACTGCGCCTGGGCCAGCTGCACATGGGTCAGGAGTCCCTGGGTTTGAGCTGTGGACCTCCCATGTGGTAGGTGGACGCTCTATCATTGAGCCAAATCTGCTTCCCTCTATGGGCTTCTTAAAAACACACACACAACATAGAATGTCTCGTTTTGACCATGAGTGTCCAGTTCTGTGGCATTAGTTACATCTACATGTAGCGCCACCACCACCACTGTGTCCTGTCCCTGGACCCTGCGGCACGTGGCCTCCCAGGTGGGCCTCTCCCCCCGCGGCACGTTGGTGGCGTCACCCACAGGCCCCGTGGATCTGGGAACTCCTGCTCACGGGCCTCTCATCTCCGCGAGGGGCAGGCAGTGCAGGGCCTGGGGGCTGCTGTTCTCGATGGTACCCCCACAGCCCAGGTAGAGGGGGTGCCAGCCCCCCGGGGGTACCCCAAGACCCCCTGTCCTCGGCTCCACACCTCAGCGCCCCATGCCCACCAGGGCCCAGGCCGCAGCAGCCCCTTGCGTCCACCCAAAGGGGCTCTGGGCCACGCACAGGGAGGCGCAGGCGCCACCAGCAGAAGGCAGGTTCTTTGCTTTGAATTCCTCCGTAAAAACCAGTTCAAGGCTCCGGCTCCCGGGCTCCCGGGCTCTGAGCTGAGCCCCGTCTCCAGGGCACAGGGGTGTTCAGGTGGCGATGCCCGCCAGCGAGGGGGGGGGTGCATAGGCGGGGTGGACCAGAGGCGGCTTCCTGAGCCCGAGCAGCCCATGGGGCCTCGACGCTCACGGGCTCCACGCTCAAGGCCACGTGGGCGGCCGCTGGATGCTGATGCGAAGACAAGCTGGGCTACGGTATTTTAGGCTGAACAACGTGAACTCCTATTTTTGTTGGGAGAAAAAAAGGCGGCCTACTGGCAAGTCCACGAGGTTCGACCTACTCCAAAGCTTGCAAGTCCCCACCTGCGCCGCGTTTCACCAGCTCAGGGCCATCTACTGATCTTCTCAAAATCCTTCCCTGGACAATTACCCACCATGCATGGACTTAAAATCTCTGTTGTGGAGGAAGAACCTAGGGCGTTTGTGCTGCTTCCCGTACCCGGGACACAGCCGTGGTGGAGCCAGGTCGCGAGGGGCACCTGGGGTCACAGGGGGATCAGGCTGTCGGACACAAGTACTAGACTCCGATGACCCAGGCTCGGACGAGACAGGCCCGGTTACGACCGGCCAGGCACCTGGGCCCCGGGGGAGAGCAGTGGCAGGACCCCTGCCGTCCACGGGCCTCCCCATGCCCGGCCCGCGCAGGGGCTGCTCAGAAGGCCTGCCCCCCCGCAGGGGGGAGGCTCGCAGCTCAGGCCACCCGTCACCATCGCCCCGCCCCCTCCCCACTCCTGGTGCAGGGCTCTGCGCAGTGCCAACGGAAACAGCAAGTTGCAGATATTCCTCTGTGTTTAAAGAAAAACTACCCAAACCTGACCTTATGCTCAGCCTGAGACCCCAAAAGAACGGGTAATGGGAAAGTCTGGCACCGTGTAGAGAGACAGCTGGATAAGTACCTTTGAGTCTTGTCTGGAAGGAAAAAAAAAATTGTTCCAAAGTGGACAGACAGACAGTCAAGAACACAGCCCAGGTTCCTGAGGAGACCAGGATAAAAATGCACAGCACACACGCAGCAGGAGGCTGAGAAGGGCTGTTGCCAGCGTCTCCAGAGCCATTTTATTTTACTTTTGTGATGACAAAGCCTTCACTTTTCACATTTAGTGGAAATAAAAAGGAAGCAAAGATGGGCATCCCGAGCTTCTGCCAGGTGGACAGGAGACGCGTCTGTCTCCAGGAGGACATGACTGCCAGTAAACGCGGCTTTCTAAAGACGGAATGTGGGACCCTCGTCAACACTTTTAAGAGTTCGGATTCTTGGATCCAGGGACTGATGTTGAAACAACAGGCGAGCGTGAGAACCCTAAGCAGCCACACGCCATGGGAAGCCTGCAAAGGAAAGTTTCTGGGAAGAGACTACGGGACTGATTTATGTGCAGACTTGAAAGACAAATGGACAGTTCTGAAATTCTTCCAAGTTTAAACACACGCAGTCATGAGGTCTACAACTCAAGTTTAAAAAGGATTAATCCACAAATTCCAAATTATGATGTAAAAGTCTTTTCCGAAATAACTTAAAAAATACTGAGAATTGTACACTCCCAGTTTAAACTCTTATCTATACACATTTACAATATTTATAAATGTATCAGGCAAATGTTTGTATTTACAGCAGATTCACTCCAGAGAGACACAGAGACTAAAGCACTATCGAAGCAAATTAGCATGAAGCAAAATTAAATCTGATGTATACACAAGAAGTAACACCAACTTGAGATATACCAGAAAGTAACCGGACAGTAATTTCGGCAAAAGCCACCTGCCCTGTAACATAAAACGGGCAGCAGGTGTGCGCGACGGTGAGGAGTGGGAGCCTGCCTTTTTGGTTCAGGTGCTGCAGGTGCTGCCAGCTCTGGCTGGGACAGGGCAGCTGGGACGGAAAAAGTTTTGCTCTGAGGTCACACCCAAAGCAGGATGCCTTTCCCTGTTGAGTTCACGCGGCTAAGACCGCAGCGTCTCCCAGACCCAGGTCCGAGGCAGTGGGGCGAACACCAGGTGGCTGAGACGCACGCCCCAGGAGCCACCTGCTGCTTGGCCTCCTCCTGGAAGCCCCTGGGGGCTTCACCTGTCCCCTTCCTGGCTGCGAGGGCAGCAGGAGGCCCCCACAGCGCCCAGGGGCTTTCCCCAACTCTCCTTCGCTGCCTGTGTCACCCACAGGTCCCCAAACAAGCCTCAGTGTCATCACCAAGCCCCCAGCGGGCTCGTGTCCTGCCCTGGCCTCTACTGTCCAGTGCCAATGCACAGCAGGACAGGCTCTGACTCCAGCGTCCAGAGCGGTCCCCTGCAGCGGGGCCAGCGGCGGCTCAGGGGATGCCTTCCCTCCGCTGGCAGCACTGCGAGGGCGGCGCCGACCAGTCGTAGACGTAGGAGAGGCGCAGCTGCACCTCCTCCTTGCAGAGGCGGCCCTCGCGCGCCAGCGTCTGGTGCTTCTCCAGCATGTCCTCCAGGCTCTGCTTGTGCGTCACCAGGTACTGGTTGCTGCAGCCGCGGGACTTGTACTCGGTGTCGAAGCGCGGGTCGTGCTCGCGCTGCACGTCCACGGGCGCCAGCCACGCGCCCAGCGACACGTCCTCGCTGTGCCACGCGCGCAGGTACTCGCGGCTGAGGCGCAGGTAGCGCACCAGGTCGGCCGAGAGCACGTAGCCGCCGCCCAGCGCGTAGGGCAGGTAGTAGTCGCAGAGCTGCCAGGCGCCCTCGCGCCACCGGCCGCCGGGCTTGACGCGGCCGCGGCCCGAGAAGAAGCCCCAGTAGAGGCGGCGGCGGCGCGGCGGGTCGCGGGCGCGCAGCTCGGCCAGCAGCGCGTCCAGCCGCGCGAACGAGTCGTCGTCCGCCTTGAGCACGAACTCGAAGGCCACGTGCTCGTCGAGCCAGGCCAGCATGGCCAGCACCTTGGCCGTGAGGTTCTCGTACGAGTCGCGCAGCGCGGGCAGCAGCAGCAGGTCCCCGTGGCGCGCCTGCTCGCGCTCCAGGGCGCGCCGCTCCTCGGCGCCCAGGCCGCCCGTGCCCACGGCGAAGCGCGCCCACACGTCGCCCGCGGCCCCGCGCCGCGCCGGCGCCAGCCACGTCCCGCGCACCACGCTGCGCCGCTCGGCCGCCCGCGGCGCCGAGGCCACCAGCACGGCCAGCAGCGCGCGCGCGGGCGGGCCCGGGGCGGCGGCGGGCGGGGGGCCCCGGGGCGCGCAGCGCGCCGGGTGGAGCAGCGCCAGGTAGAGCAGCGCCGCGCCGCCGAGCGCCAGGCCGCCCAGGAGCGCCGCGCGCCGCCGCCACGCCCGGCGCAGCAGCTTCATGGCGCCGCGGCGGCCGCTCGGGGCGCGAGGGCGCAGGCGCCGAGGCCCGGGCGGCGCGCGTGCGCACGGCGCGCCGGGGCGCACGGCTCGGCGAGGCGCCTGCGCGGGGGCGCGGCCGCCCGGAGGGGGGGTGGCGGCGGCGGCCAGCGGCTAGGGCCCGTGCGCCTCCCGGGGGGGCGGGAGGAGCCCCGAGGGACCGAGTTCCGGGGCCGCTCGGAGCCGGGAGGCCGATCGGCGGCGGCGGCGAGGGCGCGCCCGGCCTGGCCGTCACGTGGCCTCGCGCTCCTCTCTCATTGGGCGCCCGCACGACCGCTTCCGCCCTCGAGAAAGATGGCGGCGCCCGCGCCTTCGCGGAGGCCGGCGCCCGTTCGCACCGCCCCCCGGCCCGCCGGCCCGCCTCTTCCCGGAAGAAAGATGGCCGCGGCCTGAGCTTCGTCCCGTTGTAGGCGCTCCCGGGTCCGCTCTTCGGATCTTGGTCAAGGGGCGGGAGTCCGGTGAGTGAGGCGTCTCGGGCGGCGGCTGCGGGCCTTCGGGCTGTGCGTCGCCGCCGACCGTCCGCCCTGCGCTGGGGGACAGCGTCCGTCGGTCTCTCTGCTCCTTGGCGAGGCCACGGTGGGAGTGGGCGGCGGTCTCGCGCCCCGCTTGCGGCCGCATCCCGAGCCCCGCTTTCGGCCCTGGGACGGCCCGTCCCCTCCCCTCGGTCCTGTCTGGAGCTCTTTGCGAACCTGCGGCCGCCGTGGAGAGACTTGGGCCGAGGGGCCGGTTGTCCGAGCAGCGTCTGCGGGCCGGGCGCCGGGGCGGACTCTGGCCCTTCCCAGCAAGGTGACCTTGGACAAGTTGCCCAACTTCTCTGTGCTTCCTTTTCCTCGTCTGTAAAATGTGGCGGTATTCCTAGTTAGCAGGATTTGGGATCTTGGAAGCAAAGCTCTTAGCCAGTGTCAGTTTAGCTGGTGGCACAGGTCACTGGCAGGACAAGACGATTTTAAAGGTCGGCAAAGCTTTTAGAGCAAGCGTTAGGATTTTTAGCTATAAGAAGTTTTCTAGTTCCACCAGAATTAAAGCCTAGGACGACTGAAAATATGGTCTCCACTTAACTAGAAATCCTGGGGTGGGGTCTACTACGTGCTCACTACGCGGGGCTGGTTCATCTCCAGGGCATGGGGCTTCCGTAGGGAGCAAGGCAAAGACCCCGCTCTTTGAAAGGTGTTGGAAGAACAAGGAAGCAGACAGTTGGCTACTACGTCAGCTGGGCTGTGTGTCATTGTCACCCCCGGTAAGGGAGGTAAATACTGGGGGGGCACTCCCACATTGGCTGTGCAGTTATTTTGGGTTAGTTTTTGTACAAAACTCTTGTAAATTCATAAAGAGGAAAACCAGGAATCGACTTTGTTCTCTCAGCGAGCAAGGTACGGTCCGTTCTGGCACGCGTTCTTCTGGCACGCAGTCAGTGCAGCCGTATCAGTTCTTAGGCAGCAGGGGTGGGAACAGCCCTCGGCCAGGCTGCAGCTGAGCAGAGGAGCTCAGCATTTTAAGAAAATCGAACGGGAGCACCTGCTGTGGCCGCCCTAACTGCTCTTAGCTGGTGGCGGGTGGCGCCCCTCGGGCTCCGGTGGTGTGCCTCCGCCCTGCGGTCCCCAAGGAGGCCTCTGTCTGCGGCACGGCTCTGGGCTTCTCTGGGCCCTGGATGTAGAGTCGTGTAGGTATTAAGTCATTTGCTCCTTAGTGTAACAACAGGCTGTGTGATTTCTAGTGTGTACTTTTGTAGGACGTGGTTATTTTTCAGGAACACACATATTGGGTTATGGCAGGCACACCTGTTCTTATTTAGTAAGTGGGGGTTTGTCGAGGGCCTGCTGTGAGCAGACAGCGCAGCAGGTGCTGGGGCCGTAAAGCTCAGTACCACGGCCCGGCCTCTCTGAAGGGCAGTCACAGATGGGCTTGGGCTGGGTTCCTGTGCTCTCTGCCAGTACAGGTGTCTGCCCCGCCTGGGGGGGTCTCCGACAGCGTGGCCGCAAACTGGGCCCTGGGCCGGGTGGCTGTGCCCGGGGGCCAGCTGGTCCACCTTGTAGGAACTGCCTGGGGGTGGGTCCTGCTTCTGGAAGCACCAGCAGGTGTTTATCAGGCGGACAGACTCCTGCAGGAACAGGTCAGGGACGGGAAGGCAGTCGGCAGTCGAGCGCCCTTAGGGAGTGTGACGCTGGAATCGCCACCGAGGCGCATCTGGGCTCAGCGAGCTGGAGCCCTGGGAGAAGGCCCGGTGGGAGCCCAGAGCAGCTGGCAGCAGAGGGGCAGCGGGGAGGGGGCCCCGTGACTTGGCTGCTTGCTCCTCAAGGGTCTGGGGTCCCTGAGGTAGAGACATGGACAGGAAGGTGCTGTGAGTGCCCCTCCTGGCTGGGTGTCCCAAGCCTCCCCACACCCAGGAGGCAGAATTCCTGGGTTCCTGGGGCTCCTGGCCGCCTCGTTGCGGGTTCAGGGCCATTGTGGTGGACCCAGAGTGGGGGGGCCTGAGGAGCTGGCGTCCTGATGGGGGTGGAGGGCCCTGCTGGGGGTGCGCCCTGCTGGGGGGTGTGCCCTGCTGGGGGGGGTGTGCCCTGCTGGGGGGGGAGGGCCCTGCTGGGGGGGGAGGGCCCTGCTGGGGGGGGAGGGCCCTGCTGGGAGGGGTGCCCTGCTGGGGGGTGGCACCCTGCTGGGGGGTGTGCCCTGCTGGGGGTGGAGGGCCCTGCTGGGGGGTGGTGCCCTGCTGGGGGGGTGTGCCCTGCTGGGGGGTGTGCCCTGCTGGGGGTGGGGCCCTGCTGGGGGGGCGCCCTGCTGGGGGGGAGGGCCCTGCTGGGGGTGTGCCCTGCTGGGGGTGCGCCCTGCTGGGGGGGAGGGCCCTGCTGGGGGGGGAGGGCCCTGCTGGGGGGTGGCGCCCTGCTGGGGGGGAGGGCCCTGCTGGGGGGGAGGGCCCTGCTGGGGGTGGCGCCCTGCTAGGGGGTGGCGCCCTGCTGGGGTGGCGCCCTGCTAGGGGGTGGCGCCCTGCTGGGGGGGGCGCCCTGCTGGGGGGGAGGGCCCTGCTGGGGGTGGAGGGCCCTGCTGGGGGTGCGCCCTGCTGGGGGGGAGGGCCCTGCTGGGGGGGGAGGGCCCTGCTGGGAGGGGTGCCCTGCTGGGGGGGGCGCCCTGCTGGGGGTGGAGGGCCCTGCTGGGGGGGGCGCCCTGCTGGGGGGTGTGCCCTGCTGGGGGGGGCGCCCTGCTGGGGGTGCGCCCTGCTGGGGGGGAGGGCCCTGCTGGGGGGGGAGGGCCCTGCTGGGAGGGGTGCCCTGCTGGGGGTGCGCCCTGCTGGGGGTGGAGGGCCCTGCTGGGGGGGGCGCCCTGCTGGGGGTGGAGGGTCCTGCTGGGGGGGGCGCCCTGCTGGGGGTGGCGCCCTGCTAGGGGGTGGCGCCCTGCTGGGGGGGGCGCCCTGCTAGGGGGTGGCGCCCTGCTGGGGGGGGCGCCCTGCTGGGGGGTGGCGCCCTGCTGGGGGGGGCGCCCTGCTGGGGGGGCGCCCTGCTGGGGGGGGCGCCCTGCTGGGGGGTGGCGCCCTGCTGGGGGGGGCGCCCTGCTGGGGGGTGGTGCCCTGCTGGGGGGGTTGTGCCTTGCTGGGGGTGCGCCCTGCTGGGGGGGGAGGGCCCTGCTGGGGGTGGCGCCCTGCTGGGGGGGCGCCCTGCTGGGGGTGGGGCGTCCTGCACTTGGGGCAATCCCATCTGTCTCCCCAAAGGAAGCCCAGTTGGGGGCTCCTTCCTCTTGGTTGAGAAGCCGAAGCACAGAGGTCACGGGTGCACAGAGGTCGCGGGTGTGCACAGAGGTCGCGGGTGTGCACGTCGGGGTCTGCAGGGCTCTTTCCTGAGGGGACGGAGTGGGCCAGGAGGCCAGGCAGACTCCTGGGAGGGGGGAGGCGGAAACCGAGAGCTTTTAAAATAAAGCAGCCGCCAAGGCGAGCGCGGGGGTCTCACGGGCTGCGCCTTGAGGTGGAAGTCTCCGCCGCAGCGCCTGCCGGGCCCCGTGGTGACGGCTGTGTCCTCCTCGCAGGCTGTCAGTTCTCAGGGTGTGGCAGGCGCGCGGCGCCGGGGCCACTATGACGGGGCAGGCGTCCGCCCCCAGCCTGGCTCCGCACCGCCTCTGCCTCCTGGGCATCCTGCTGCTGACCGACGCGTCCGCGCGCCCCGCCAACCGCTCGTCTGCGCGGGAGGAGCGCGAGCTGCTGCCCCCGGCCCACCTGAATGGGGTGAAGCTGGAGGCGGACGGGCACCTCAACAGGGACTTCCACCAGGAGGTGTTCCTGGGCAGGGACAGGGCCGCCTTCGAGGAGGAGGCCGAGCCGCGCAGGAGCCGGCGGAAGCTGATGGTCATCTTCTCCAAGTAGGCCACATGTGCGCGTCTGGGCGGCGCGGGTCCTGGGGGCCGCGGCAGGGTCTGCCGGAGCCGACGCCAGGGACCCGGGTTGGCCACCTCGCGCCCTCGTAGGGTTTGGAGCGGCGGCGGCCGCGGTTAGAGAGCGTTGCTACTTGTGGCGACAGGCTTGACTCCCGCGTCACCTCGCGGGTTGAAGCGTGGCCCGGCCTTCCTCCCTCGGTCTTAGCAGAGCCGCACCCTGGCCCCCGCCGCGCCCCTCAGGCAGCCTTGCCCCGGCCTAGTGCTGTCTGGCGCCCTGGCTCTCAGGCACGGTCTAGGGCGCTCGTCTGTGCACCCTGGCCCCGGGCACCGAGGCCCTTGTCGGGGCCACGTCCCCTGGCGTCCCTGGCCTTGGGCACCTGTTTGCGGCGTGTCCCCCGGGGGCCGCCTGACCTCCGTGCCCTCTGCCCACAGGGTGGACGTGAACGTGGACCGGAAGATCAGCGCCAAGGAGATGCAGCGGTGGATCATGGAGAAGACGGCCGAGCACTTCCAGGAGGCCGTGAAGGAGAACAAACTCTACTTCCGCACCGTGGACCCCGACGGCGACGGTGGGCACTTGGGGCCTGGGCGGTGCCTGGGGGCCGAGCTGGGGGCTGGGCGGGGGTCCGGCCTCTCCCAGGTTGCCTCAGGCCCAGAGGCCTTGGCCCAGCGCTGCGGCTGCTCACGTGAGGCCGAGGGTGGGGACTGTGTCCCTTTAAGCGACCGGCCCACTCCACAGACCCTTATTTTCGGGTCCCTCCTGGTGTCAGGACAGTTCTCAGCTTTGGGGTCACCAGACACCCGGGAAGGGAAGAACCCAGTGTCTGGGGGGAACTCACTTAACAGTGGCCACTGCGTGGGGTGGTGGAGGACGGTGAGCTGAGGGGAGGTGAGCTGTTGGGGATGAGCTGTGAGGGGTGTGAGCTGTGCCCCCGTCTCTCCTGAGACCCCTCCCAGCTCCCCCCGTCTCCCAGGACCCCACAGCCTGGGTGCAGCACGCCCTTTGCTGTCCCCGGGGGTGCTGTGCTGGCTGCGTAGTGCGGCCGTGGGGGGCGGGGCCCCGCCTGGGTCTGGCCCCTCACCTGCCCTGCGTGGCTCCTGCTGTTGCAAAGTGCATTGGGGGTGACGTTGGCATCCGCTTCCCTTTCCCGCCCCCCTGGGGCCCGTCCAAGCTGGGGCGTGCCCCGCCTGGGGTGGGGCAGCTGGTTCTTAGGTCTGGGCGGGAGTGGGGCAAGGCTGCGACCCTGGGCGCCGCAGGCTGATGCCGCTGTCCTCGGGCGGGCGCCGGGCCGCCTGCAGCACGCGGCCTTCCGCCCTCCGGAAGCGAAGCGTCTCCGGCAGAAGGTGACCGTGCAGCTCTCTCTCAGGCCGCGTGTCGTGGGACGAGTATAAAGTGAAGTTTCTGGCAAGCAAAGGCCACGACGAAGGAGAGGTTGCTGAGAAGATAAAGAACAACGAGGAGCTGAAAATCGACGAGGAAAGTGAGTACTTCCGTGCTCTGTGCTGGCACGGGTCCACCTGGGCTCGCGGAGGGGCCGGGGCTTGAGGGGCGCTGGCTGGGTGGAGGAGGTCAGCTGCTCGCGGGCCCAAGTGTGTCCTGGCAGCGTGGAGGGCGGCTCGGGGCGGGCCTTGGTGATGAGAACGTGTGCCCGGGCGGCCTGTCGTGGAGGCGGACAAGCCCCAGGGCTGGCTCGGGGCCTGGGGGCGCATCTCCTTGGCGCCCCTCCTGCGGGCCAGCGCCTCGATTGGACAGCGCCCGAGTCGTCTTTGGGGCACGCGTCGTCGGGGAGCTGTGAGGCTGTAGAAACACGGACAGGCAATGCGGCCAGTGCTCCTGGGGCGGGGGGCGTCCGGGGGGCGGCTGTGCGGAGACGGGGGCACGGTGACGAGCCAGCATGTGGCTCTGGAAGGGGAGGCAGGAGGCCCCAGAGGCAGTGCACCGAGCAGGTTTTGGCTGTGGCTGGTCCGGGACCCTCAGCCCATGGGGTCAGTGGGGCTGATGGGGCGTCTCTGCAGAGGGGGGGGCCAGGGTCGAATGGGGGGACCGCCAGGTTGGAGGGCATGGCGGGGAAGGGGTCGGGGAGCCGTGTGCAGCCCAGGGAGAGGTCGTCTGCGGCCTTTAGGAAGTGGGAGAATGTGGGTCCCCAGCCCCCAGGGTTGCCCTGAGAACGGTTCTTTTGTTTCTTTTTTTATTCTAATTTATTTTTTAAAAATTTTAAAAAGAAACTTAGGTTATGTAAATGTTACACACAAAATATCCAGGAAGGCTCTTGACGCCTCTTGTCGCTTCTGGCGATTGATTGGCTCACAACCTGCCGCCCGTTCTGCTCATTGTGCGGTTATGAGCTGGGGGGACGTGCAGGTAGCGGGCCCCTCAGAACACATGGCAGGAACCCCCAAAGCTGCGGAGCCAAGCTGGGGAGGGGCGCCTGCCCCCCGCCGTTCTCACTGGGGCTGGACGGGGCATGGCCTCCAGCCCCGTCCTGGGGTCCCAGAGCTCCGGGGAGGGGGTGCATCCCACAGTGTTGGCCCAGTGGGCCCGGGACCCCCCCCCTCCGACCTGTTGCCCTGCCCCTGCTGCCTCCCCAAGGCTCTGCTGCAGGCGCTGAGGCCGCCACCCTCGCACGCGGTGGGTGCCCAGGCTCGAGCGGCCTTCCCGGGCCACACGCCGTCCGCGCCCTCGGCCCATCCCAGCCTGTCTCCTGCCCTGGACGCCTCGTGGACTCGTAGACGGTTCTTTCACAGATCAGACCCGCGGCCAGGTGTGACGCGGGTGCTGCAGCCACGTCTTCAGGCACAGGGAGGGCTGCCCTGGTCCCTGGCCCCATTCGCCGGGCGCCACTTGGACTCTGCCGGTGCCGGCGGATGTCGCTACATGAGGCTGTGCGCCAGGCGAGGCCCAGGGCGGCCGTCCTCGCAAGCAGGCGAGGGTCGAGCCGCCCGCCAGGGGCGCCAGCGGCCAGGGTGAGGCCTCCAGAGGGAAGCACGTCGCCCGAGCAGCCCCTGGGCTCCCTGTGCTGGCTCGGGGCGGGGGCTCCACCGCCCCCAGGAAGAGCCCCTGTCCTCAGGCCTTGCTGTGCAGCAGTGGGGGTCCCGTCCCCACCACCCTGGTCAGGACCCCTCCCCTCTCCTCCCCCTTCACTGTCAGGCCCCTCCCCTTGCCCCCATCCCCTTCAGGCCCCTCCTCCTTGCCCCCCACACCTGCCAAGCCCCTCCCCTTGTCCCACCCCGTCGCCCCACCCCCATCGCTGCCAGGCCCCCCCCCCCCCCCCCCCGCCCATGGCGTCCACAAGTCTCCCCGCTCACGGGGGTTGCTTGGCCCCGTCTGCCCTGAGGTCCCCACATGCACTGAGGAGCACAAGCTCCTCGTTTTGGTCTCAGCAAAGCACTCCTGTCAGACGGGCCATGGGGTCTGGGAGGCCAAGTCAGCCCCGCGTCCCTCGCCTGCCCTGTGCCGTGTCCCCTCCTGGCGCCCACCCCTGCTGCCCGCCGGGCGGCCCCGTGAGCCCCCCCGCCGCAGCGCCTCGCCCGCTCTGCCGCTCCACAGCCATCTCCCACTTCCAGAAGGACACCTGCCCTTGGATTTGGGGTCCACCCGAGAGCCTTCACGCGTTCACGGCCGCAAAGGCCTTTCCACACGGGGCCGTGCGCACAGAGGAGGCCGGCCACGCCCACGTGTCCTGGAGCCGCTGCGGAGCCGGGCACGGCCCTCCTGGCCGCCTCGGGACGAAGGCGCCCTTGAGCAGCTTTTCTAGATGGGTGGTCGGGTCGGTCCAGGGACGTGCTGGCAAGTGCCACGGTTGGCTGCTGAAGGGCTGCAGCCCTGCCCTGCCGCGGGCCTCCACCCACAGCTGCGGCCTCAGGGCGGGAGGGCCGGGCATCTGCGTCCTTCACCCACGTCTCGCCTGCACCGGCAGCACGCCCAGGGCGGGGCTGAGCCTGCTTTTGCCCCTGGCGGCTGGACGCTTGCTGCCCAAAGGCCTCTCTTGTGGGGCAGAGGAAGAGTTCAGAAGATTGTTTACCGTAGGCTTTAGTCAAATCTAGAAACTGGGTTTTTCTTTAGAGCCCTGTTTTCCTTAAAGTAATTTTCAGGTGAAAGAAATTGAAAGGAATTAAGAAGTTTACCTTGTGTTCCGCGAAGAGGTTCTGGTTAGGGTGAGTCAGAGTTCGCGGTAGTTTCCATTCTTACAAGAAGGAGGGGGCTGCTGTGCCCGTGCCTGAGACGCCGGGCTCAGAAAGAATGGGCGTTACCGAGCGGCAAAGCAGCCCTGAGCTGCAGGACCCAAAGACAGGCAGGTTCATGCGGGGGAGCGCGAGCACGTCGAAGGCACGCCTCGTCACGCCTCGTCGCGGAAGCCGCTGCGCTTCAGCTTCGTCTAGCTTTGCCTGGTAGGACGGTCTAGGGACTGGGCTGAGTTAGTTCTGGGCTTCACTGATTAACACGGGCTGTCTAGTGCTCATAAGACTTCACAGTTGGGAAGCCGATGCGGCTCACACGATTGGGCACCCGCCTGCCACACGGGAGGCCCTGAGTTTGGTTCCCGGTGCTGCTAGAGAAGATGAGCAAGAGAGCGGGCTGGAACATCAGGCGGGTACAGCGAGCTGATGCAACAAGATGATGCAGCGAAGGAGACACAAAGAGGAAACACAGACACAAAGCAGGGAGCTGAGATGGCTCAAGTGATTGAGTGCCCCCCACGTGGGAGGTCCCAGGTTCGGTTTCTGGTGCCTCCTAAAGAAAAGATGAACAGACACAAAGAGCACACAGCAAACGGACAGAGGAGCAGACAGCACAAACAAGAGGGAGCTGATAGATAAAAATCTTTAAAAAAAAACCAAAAAGACTTGAGAGATGGGACGGGACACACGGGCCGGCCACGAGGCTGCGGTCAGCGGAGAAGCCTCTGGTTTCACGGTCACCGTCAGAGCTGAGGCCTCTTGGTCCTTGGTCAGTGGCTTCAGTAGCGTGAGGGCCCAGGAACGGGACGCTCAGCGCGGTCAGCGGGCGGGCAGGTGTGTGCCCTGCGCGTGCCCAGGGGCTCCTGGCCGGCTGGGGTGGGGGGGGAGCATGGCCAGCCCGACTCAGGCGGTCCAGGGGGGCTGCCTTGGGGCGCCCCACAGGGTCGGGGCGAGCAAACGGGTCACTTCACCCCAGCCTGTGGGCAGGTGACTTCTGTCTTGTTTTCAGTTTTGTTTTTGTGCAGTAACAGACCCGACCTCTCCCCATGCCTCCCAGCATGCACTGCAGCGGGCCCCCCCTCCCCTGGCAGCTGCCTGCACCCTCCCTCAGCCTCTTCGCATCAGGGAGGTCATGCAGCGTCCTCGTGTCGTGTCTGCTCGGGCTCAACAGTGTCACCTTGTGCGTCAGGACGCCCGCCCTGTTTGCGGCCTGGTGGTTTTCCTTGCACGGTAGACCGCCCACGCTGGCGGGCGCCTGGGCTGCGACCCCTTAACCCCTCGTGGCTGTTGTGATCGCCGCCGCGTGTCGAGGGCCTGCCCGGGGCCCTGCCTCCAGCAACGCGCCTGGCGTGTGGGCGTGCAAGCGTCGGGGCGCCGCCAGGCGGTCGTCCCTGGTGGCTGCACCTGCACGTCTCACCCACGAGAACCCTTTTTCTGCACCAGCCCTGGCAGTTTTCAGGTTCTTTGGTCCAGCCGTCCGGGGGGCGTGAGGTGGTAGCTCACTAGCTCCACGTGCATTTCCCCAGCGCGGGAGCCGCACGGCTTCCTGTACCTCTCTGGCCCTCGTGCCTCCTGGGTTTCTGCTGGGAGGGCCGGTCGGGGCGCGGGGTGTCCGTCCTAACCCGGCGGGGCCCCCGAGGCGGCTGCCCCTGCCGCAGCCCCGGGGGCTCTGGGAGGCCCGCCCCGGCTGCGCTGCCCTGGGGGGCTCACGGCGCTGCCCCTCTCAGCACAGGAAGTCCTTGAGAACCTCCGGGACCGCTGGTTCCAGGCGGACAACCCGCCGGCCGACCTGCTGCTGACGGAGGACGAGTTCCTGGCCTTCCTGCACCCGGAGCACAGCCGCGGCACCCTGCAGTTCATGGTGCGGGAGATCGTGCGCGACCTGGACCAGGACGGCGACCGGCGGCTCTCGCTGTCCGAGTTCGTCTCGTTGCCCGCGGGCACCGTGGAGAACCGGCTGGGCCAGGACGTGGACGACAGCTGGGTGCGTGACCGCAGGAAGGAGTTTGAGGAGCTCATCGACACCAACCACGACGGGCTGGTCACCACGGAGGAGCTGGAGGTGGGCCCGCCCTCCCCGCCCCTGCATCCCTGGAAATGGGGCCCGTGGGGGGCCAGCTCACGGGCGGGGGGGCGCGGTGGCCTGGCGCAGGGCCATCGGTCCACAGGCCGCAGCTCGGAAGAGAGAGCTGGCGCGGGGGACTTCCCGCCGCCGCCTCTTGCCCACCCCGTGCCCCACCCCGTGCGCACCTGCCCGGCCCCTCCTGTCCTTCCCCTGCCCCGCCCCTTCCCCCAGTCCCCATCCTGCCCTCCCCTTCTCCGCCCCAGACCCTCTCCCCTCTCCCCTACTGTGGTGTGCCTGCGCCGGTCCCCTGTGGGAGCGGTCAGCAGTGCCGCCTCCTGAGCCCCGCCTCCGTCCCGGCCACGCACACCCTGCCCCACCCCACCCCACCCCTCCCCTCCCCTCCCCCTCCCTGCTCGCCCCGTCCCCAGGGCAGTGACACTGGTGCTGGGGTGGGCCCTGCTTCCCTGGGGCCGTGCCCCCAGGCCAAGCCGGGGCGGTTCTGGCCTGAGCAGTGGGGTGTGCGGAGCCCGCCGCCTGCTGGGCTTTCCCGCGCTGCCCTTGCCCACTTGGTGGGCCGGAGCCGCAGGTGGACTCGCGCAGTGCCTCCCGCGGGCGCGGCCGGCAGGGCCTGGGGCACAGCTCAGCGTCCAGGAAGGCGGGGGCGGGGACGGGGCTGCAGCCGCCTGACCCCTCTGCCCGGCGCAGGCCTACATGGACCCCATGAACGAGTACAACGCGCTCAGCGAGGCCAAGCAGATGATCGCCATCGCCGACGAGAACCAGAACCGCCACCTGGAGCCCGAGGAGGTGCTCAAGTACAGCGAGTTCTTCACGGGCAGCAAGCTGGTGGACTACGCGCGCAGCGTGCACGAGGAGTTCTGAGCCCGCCGCGGCGGCCTCGGCTCCCAGGGCAGCGCGCCCGGCGGAGCCCTGCAGGCCTGCCCTCCCGCCACGGCCCCTGGTCCGGGTTTATTAAAGACTCGCTTTGGCAGGTGGCGTCTCTTCTGGGGAGCGCGTCGTCCTCGCGGCAGGGCTGAGCGCACACCTGGCCTTTCCTCTACCTGGAAGGTCTTGGAGAAAGCGGGGCGGACCTGGCTGACTGGGGCGGGCTGCGGTGAGGGGAGGTGGCAGGGACTGTGGGCCTGGGGCCAGCAGTGGGCTGGGGGAGGCGGGGGCAGTGGCCGGGGCGCCAGGAGCTCGTGCTTCGGCGCAGCCTCTGAGTGGAACGCGGATGCTCTGGGGTCAGCCTGGGTTTGTTTTGCTTTGACCGGTAGTTGCCCTTTCCTCCTGGCTCCATCCTCTCGGTGAAAATCCAAGCAGCCACTCAGACCTTTTGGCCAGTGGGCAGTCCTCTGCAGTGTGTGACTTCGAGGTGCAGCAGTTTAGTTAAAATACAGATGTTAAGTTTCTGCCCCAGTGTCTGAGTCTCTGTTTTGCATTCCTCGCAGCGGCCACCGCCGGTAGCTCAGGGGTCCCCACTGGGCACAGAGGGCCCTGCCCGCCCCCACCCCATGGCGCCGGCCGGCCTCCGCTGCCTCCCTGCTGCCCGGGCTCCCTGCCCAAAGATGCTGGCCGGCACAGCCCAGGGCAGCAGGCGGGACGGGCAGGCGCAGGGACCACCCACGAGGGGAGCCCCTGGGTCAGCGTGAGCTGTCCTGGGAGTGTTTGCTCGGGACTGCCAGACTGCACTTTGGGGTCTGGGACCACCCGGGACGAGTTTGCGATGGTGGGGTGGGGAGCCAAGGGTCCCGGCCGTGGTGAGTGGCGCTTATGCCCCGGGTAGGGCCGAGGAGGGGCAAGGGTGGGCTGGGGGGACCGGGCCAGCATTGCCGCCCTGGCCCAAGCTTGCTGCTGGCCCTTGGGCTGCCCCTGGGCAGACGCTGGTCCTGCCTGGCCCTGGACGTGCCCCAGTCGGCCACCAGGCCGGTCCTGGAGGGTTTGCCCCTGTGTGCAACATCTGGCTTCTCCGAGCACCTCCGTGCCCCCTCCTCGGTTTTGTCGGCCTTCGGGCCCCGCCTTGGGCATAGAGGCCATCAGGCAGGCCCCGTCCTCGCCACCCAGGTCTGCGTGAAGCCGATTGTGGGTAACGCGTAGGTCAAAGAAATGTGTTCGTGTTGACGTCCGCAAAGCGCTCAGCAAACCTGATGGCTTTGAGACCCTGGTGGGGGTCCTCGGCGCCGGGGAGCCTGGGCTCCCCGCTAGAGCGGGCGGGGCGGGTCCTCACCCTGCGGGACGTGCTGGGAGCGCCGCGTGCTGAGCCGGGCAGGGCAGCCCTCGCACGCGGCGCCTGCACGCGTTTTCTCCTGCTGGTGTGGCGGGCGTGGGCATCCTCACCTTAGGGCGAAGGCTGCCCCTCGCGTGGGTGTTTCCCCACGACTGAGCCTGTTTTTCTTAAAAACTGCGCTGGACCCGGGACCCGGGGCCGCTTACACTCAGGCTGCGGGCGCCGCTGGGGCCGTGGGCACTGCCTTGGGGTGCGCACCCAAGCTCGGCCCCCCTCCCCGATTCGCGTCCTCCGGCTTTGGCGCCTCTGGGCTCTTCGCTCGGCCGAGCAGGCTTTTTAATTTATTTTACTTTTAACTGTGGTAGAGCGTTCTTAACGCGAAGGCATTCTAACCACCTCACAGGGGCCTCTTTCTGGTGTTAGGCAATAGGCTGAACTGCGTCACTCCCTCCACTGCTCGTCTGTTTTCATCCCAAACCGAAAGCCAGACTCCCCTTCAGCTCTGCTTTCCTCTCTGGATCTGCACCTTCTAAGTACTTCACAGCAGCAGGATCCGAGAGGGCCGTCCTTCCGTGTGGCGTACTTCTCCGACGCAGCTCACGCCCGCCCTTCGCCTCATGGCCGAGCAGCCCCGTGCGCGTCAGTGGACCCCGGCGCGTCGGTCTTCTGGCAGCTTGGAAGGGAGCGGTGGAGGCGGTGTGCGGGCGTGCTGGCGGCCGGCCTCCAGCTCTGGGCAGCACCTTCCCAGGGGCGGGCCGGCCGGCCGCGCGGGTCCCTGGTTCAGCTGTCGGGAGCCTCCGGCTTTTCGTCCCCATCAGCAGTGGAGGCAGCTCCTGTCGGTGTCGTCCACGCCCCACTCGGTATTTCCAGGCTTTAGTGGAAGCCATCCTAGTGGTGTGGAGTGGTGTGTCATTGTTTTAATTTGCATTTCTTTAGTGACTAATTAAAGGAATTAATACACCCTTCGTATACTTACTGGTCACTTGAATGTCTTTGGAGAAATGTCTTTTCAAAACCTTGGCCCACTTTTAATTGGGTTGTTTCTTTTTATTATTGAGTTGTAGGATTTCTTTATGTATTTTGGATGTTAAACGCTTATTGAGGGAAGTGGATTTGGCTCAACTGAATGGGCATCTGCCTACCACCTGGGAGGTCCAGGGTTCAAATCCAGCGCCTCCTGACCCGTGTGGAGCTGGCCCACGCGCAGTGCTGATGCGCACAAGAAGCGCCGTGCCACGCAGGGGTGTCCCCCATATAGGGGAGCCCCACGTGCAAGGAGTGCACCCCACAAGGAGAGCCGCCTCGCATGAAAAAAGTGCAGCCTGCCAAGCAGTGGTGCCGCACACACGGAGAGCTGATGCGGCAAGATGAGGTGCAACAAAAAGACACAGATTCCCAGTGCCACTGACGAGAATGCAAGAGGACACAGAAGAACACACAGTGAATGGACACAGAGAGCAGACAGTGGGGAGGGGGGGAAGGAGAGAGAGATAAATAAATCTTAAAAACAAAAACCTTACTGGATACATTGTTTCCAAAGATCCTCTCCCATTCTGTAGGCTGTCTTTTCACTTTCTTTTACTGTTCTTTGACGCACAAAGATTTTTTTATTTAGTCTCCTTGCACCTCCGGGGGCTAGCCCTCGGGCAGCCGCTGTGACCTGCGGGCATGCTGGCCATCCACCCCGGGCCTGTCCCAGCCCTGCAAGCAGGCGGCCCCAGAGCTGCCCCCCGCGGTCAGTTTCTCCAGGGCCGAGCCACCAGGCCACCGAGTGCCCTGCTCGAGCAGTGTGTGCAGCGAAGGTGCGACCTGCCGGCCTCGTGCCCCTCGGACGAAGAGCGGCGTCATCGAGGAGGCCGGGTCACCTGGAGGGCCCCACCCTGCAGCCGCACGTCTCCACCCCAGGGGCTGCGCAGTGAGGGCTGCCCGCCTCGGGGCCAGGCTTTCTGCCAGCGTCCTTCAGGGGCCCTTGGACGAGCAGTAGCCAGAGGACGGCCTGGGTGGCCCTGCCCCCCCCGCGAGGACCCCTTGGGGCTGCGCAGGGTGGTCCAGAGACGACATAGCTGTCCCCGGGGAGGTGGGCTGAGGGCGCTGCGCGGCCGTGTCAGGTGCCCCAGGGGAGGCGGCCGTGGGGGCCTCGGCCTGTGTGCCCCCCGCCCCCGGCGTCTTCTGCCTGAGGGCCCAGCGTGGTTTCTGCAAGGGCACAGGGTGGGCAGGCACTGGGGGCCGTCCAGCCCCAGGATGTGCCTCCTGCAGTGCCCCTTCCGGCGCTGCGGTGGCCTGGAGAGTGTCCTGGCAGGACGGCCCCTGCCCACCCGCGCCTGCTGTGGACGCACCCTACACTGCCCCCCCACCCCCGTGCCACCAGGCTCAGGGATGCTGAAGGGGCTGCCCGCGCAGACCGGGGAGCCGGTGTGCGGGGGCGCGGAATTTCCCGCAGGTGGGCCGAGAGAGCCGAGCTGGAGCCCCACTTCCTGTACCTGCCCTCGGCCGGGAGGGGGAGGCCCCGCGCACTCACTCGGGGAAGCTGCGTGGCATTTCCACCTTGCCTCGGTAAAAGGCCCGGAGAGACCCGGGCAGGCTGGCCCCAGCCCTGCCCGCAGCCCCGCTGCCCTCCCCAGGGGCGGCCAGCGTGCCAGAAGCCGAGTGCGTGTAGGAAAAGAGCGAGTGCGCGCGCCGCCCGTGCGCAGGTGTGCAGGTGCGCGGGTGGTGGTGTGATCCCTCCCTCTCTACTCATCAGCCTGAGCGTGGCCCATGCACCCCCTGCCTCGGCCTGTCGGGCCAGGGCACCGCTGTTTCGGTTCCCACTGCCCGCGCTGCCGTAACAACCCCCCGGGCGACAGGGCGGGGGAGCCTGACCCTGAAGGCGCAACATGGGCTGCAGGTGGTCCACACGGCCTGCCGCAGAAGCCCGTGGTGCCACAGGAGCAGCCACGCGTGCTCGCGCATCCTGACGTGGGGCACCCCCTTAGACAGCACGTGCGTGCTTTCAGGCACGTGTCGCCCCAGAAGCCAGGCCCAGCGCTGACTCAGGCAGCACCTGCTTTCCTGCCGGGCTCAGTGCAGCAGGTGCTTTGTCTTGCTCCCGGCTCCCACCTGCACCCACCCGCGCCCTCATGCGCTCTCCCGCGCTCATGCTGCCACCCGTTCCTTACCCGGTGCCCTTCCCCCCAGCTCCACAGTCCCACATGTGCTCGTGGTGCTGGACACCGTCCACTGCATTTATCTGTGCTGGTTCTGGGCCCCTGGCTGCCCCCACGTGCTGCCTCAGCCTCCCCATGTACTTAGAGCCGTGAGCGTGTGTTGGGTTCAGAAGTGGGAAGAGTCTTGTCCAGCAAGACTCAGACGCATGGAGCAAGCACAGGCACGAAGAAGCTCCCTTTATTAGCTTTTACTCGGTATATATATACACATCTTAGATTCCAGCTGTGATGCAGAATCAACAAGTGAACTTGACTTAAGAATTTGTTTTTCTGGTTAATCGTAAGCATTCCTGACTTAGCACAGCTTGTGATGAAATGTCCCGTTGTGTGCTGAAGGCAGGCTGTGTTCTGAGCGTGACAGTCGCTTCTATCCCCTTGTGTGCTCTAATTTTCCTGGGTCTACGTAACTTACAAGGCTCCTCAGCCAGACATGACGGCGACGGTCGTTTTCAACCATCTGCATTCCAAGTTTTCCTTGACCTTCCAGTGGGGTCTCACAGAGGCAACCTGGTTTGCCGCATTTCCCCCTTTTCAGTTTTTTGGATGAGCTAGAAATATAAGAAATACATCGTCTTTTGATCTTTTTAAAATAAACTTGTGGCATAGATAAAGAATGGCTGCAATCACTAATATAATGAAAGCAAACTGTATCCAATTGTGTATATTAAGATGTGGAAGCCCACTGGAAGGGGAGAAGTCTTGCAGTGTGGACGTCATCACAGTAATGTGTCTTTGACTATGCTCGTGGCGGTTACGAGACAAATAGGCTTGTAATAGGGCAAGCACTTGCCATGTATTCTGAGAAAAAGCAGTATTAAGGTTATTTGCCAAGTTTCATTCGATAAATCTTGTGAAAGGGGGGTTACACAAATATGAGAAAAGTTATAATCACATAACAACTTAATTCGCACAACTAAAGCTTTCTGACGTCCTATTCACATAACAGCAGCTTCTAAAGCATCTAATCTAGACATAATTTCACTATCTATATTCGTTTGAATCAACAGTTTGTTACATTGCCCATAAATGAATCTAATTCTTCAGCAGTCTGAATTGAAGTAGTTAGAGCAACAGCAGCAGTAGCGGCCAGTGCTACGATGGAAATTATTGCAGCTATTAAGGTGCCAAGAAAGCATTCGACTGACAATTTTTCAAAAGCTTCAGCAGGCAGAGAAAGTCCAACTCCTCCGGGGCCACGGTCCTCTTTGGCTTGCAGGTGGGAGGTCGGAGACCCAGCTCGGAGAGGTCCATGATACGGCTCTGCGTTTCGGGCTGGCAGCCTGTGGATTCCTGCAGAAGTAGAAACACAAGCATGTCCCCGCTCCCACGTGATGAGAGCGCTGGTCCTCACCGCAGACTTTGGACTCCCAGTGTTTGGCACTGGCATCCCCTGCATGGCCTGCGTCCCCATCGCCCCATAATGCACAGGACAATGCTCAGTGCCACATGCACACGGCTCAGGCTGGCAGCATCTGCTGCTGTCTTCCTTCATCCTTTCTAACTGTATGTTGGCTTTTTCAAGATCTCCCGATTTTTTCCTTCTTTAGCAGCTTTCCCATCAATGTCCCAAGAGCTTTTTGTTTTCATAGACCCTATCCTATTGCTACACTGGTGTGCTGCAAAGAAGGCAGTTTTCTCCTTGGTACTTTCTGGTTTCACAACAGCCCAGATATCCAGGGGCCGGGCCCCTCCCTCACCCTCGTGGATGGTCGTGGCTAGGGGCATTCTTTTTGCTGCTTTCTACAGGACTCTCCCGTCTCACACTGCACAGAACAGTTGGAGAAATGATTCCAAAAGGCTCTCGAGATGAGACTTTACTAAGAGAAGTTGAAGAAAAGCACTTGGTTTCATGTAGCCAGCTTTGCATTTTTCATCTTTTATACCCTTGTGGTAGCTCATAGAAGTTTTCAGAGTTTCCTTGCTGGTTTCCAGAGGTCGCTCTTTTTTCTGGAGTTTCCAGTATGACTTTAGGTGCATATTTAATTAAGCCCCAGAGAGCTACATGCTCAACCGTAGCCTGTCCTCCTGCTTCATGATGACAATTCAATTTCTCATCCACCTTTTTTCAGTCTCACAAATCCATGCTCCCCTCTGTGGGAAAAAGAGTTTAGATTGTACTTGAACTTTGTATGACCTGGTCCTTTTCGTAGATGCTGCCATTGCTCCCTATTATTGTAGAAGATGTGGCAGTTCTGATAGTAAACAGCTGCTGGGAGTTTCCAAAAAATACGAGGCGGAAACTAGGCCGAGGCTCTCAGTTCCAGACGCTGTTGAGTCCCCTAGTCCCATCTTTATTTTCTCTCTCGTGTCTTTCTTTATGTCCTTTTCTTTTTTTTATTTTTATTTTTTAAAGATTTGTTTATTTATTTATTTCTCCCCCCTCCCCAGTTGTCTGTTCTCTGTGTCTATTGGCTGCATGTTCTTTGTCCGCTTCTGTTGTTGTCGGCGGCACGGGAATCTGTGTTTCTTTTTGCTGCGTCATCTTGCTGTGTCAGCTCTCCATGTGTGTGGCACATGGGCAGGCTGCGCTTCCTTTCACGCTGGGCGGGGCGCACTCCTTGCGTGTAGGGCTCCCCTACGCGGGGGACACCCCTGCGTGGCAGGGCACTCCTTGCGCGCATCAGCACTGCGCATGGGCCAGCTGCACACGGGTCAAGGAGGCCCGGGGCTTGAACCGCGGACCTCCCATGTGGTAGGTGGACGCCCTAACCACTGGGCCAAGTCCGCTTCCCGGTTCTTTTATTTCTTAAGTTCTGTGTCACCTTCCCTTCGAGCCAGCCTATTGCTGAGCTGATCTCAGCACCCTCATTGGGAAACCAAGGACAATAATCAAAGAGACATTGAAAAAGGACACGGGTTGCTCCTGTGCTGCCTGCGCTCCAGCAGCTTTGAGTCGCTGCTGCAAAACCTTAAGAGATTTTGACTGTTCTTACAAAACTGTGCTCCCATAGCTACGAGTCGTGGATGTGAATTCTCTAGCTTCCCTTACCAGGAATGTATGGCCGCGGTCGGTACCCCTCCTTGTCCTCGTTGCTGCGTCAGGCCGTTTGGGCGCCACTTGTTGGGGTTCAGACTCAGATGCCTGAAGAAAGCACAGGCATCATCGCAGTTGTGTGCTTGAAGAAGACGCTCCCTTTATAAGTTTTTACCTGCTATATATATATCTTAGATTCCAGCTATGATGTAGAATTAACAATAGATTCCAGCTATGATGTAGAATTAACAAGTGATCATGACTGAGGGTTCGTTTTCCTAGTGAATTATAAACATTTCTTACCTAGTACAGCTCGTGATTAAATGTCTATTGTGTGTTTAAGGCAGGCCTTTCTGAATGTTACAGTGCTTTCATCCCCTCGTGTACTCAACGAATTTTCCTGGGTCTACGTAACTTACCACCTCAGGCAGACAGGATGGCTACAGTCGATTTCAACCTTCTGAGTTCCAGGTTTTCCTTGACCTTCCATCGGGGCCTCACAGAGGCACAAGCGTGGCCTCTGGAGGCTTCTCCCCTGGGCAGGGGGTCTGCGCCCAGAGGAGCCTGCGCTGAGGGGTGGCTGGGGAGAAGAGCGGCTGGGGGCGGGCCCAGCAAGTGGGCTGGGGGTGCTGGCGCAGGCCCCCCCGGCCCCGCCCCACCCCCCGCAGCTTTATAGCCACATCCTGCCAGGAAAGCCCCAGACGTGGCGCGGCTTTCCGCAGGATGGGGCCCTGGGGGGGGTCCTGGCGGCCGCGCCTGCTGCTGGGGCTCCTGCTGGGCCCTGCAGCCGGCCTCCTGTGCTCGGAAGACACCTACCCCCATGGCAACAGGTGCTGCCGCGAATGCCAGCCAGGTGGGCGCCGGGGATCCGCCGGGGGGCATGGGGGCGTGGCTGGGCGCCTGGAGGCCCCGCACCGCTGACCCCGGCCCGCTGCAGGTTACGGGATGGAGAGGCGCTGCGACCGCTGGCGGGACACCGTGTGCCAGCTGTGTCCGTCTGGCTTCTACAACGAGGACGTCAACTACGAGACCTGCAAGCCCTGCACGCAGTGCAACGCGCGTGAGCGCCCGCCCCGGGCAGACCTCCACCGCGGGGCCTGAGGGCTGAGTCAGAGCAGCATGGAGGGACCAACTCCTAGGGAGGCCCGGGGGCAGCCACGGGGTCTGGGGCGGGACCCACGTGTCCCCCCAGGCTGGTGCAGGACGGGGTGCAGGCCTGCCCCGAGCCGCCCTGGGAAGGCGAGGGGCTCCTGCTTGGGGAAAGGTGCGGGGACCCTCGGCCTGGGACCCCTGCTTGTGCCGGGAGGCCAGCCCCAGAAAGGCAGACCCCCCTTCCCGGGCAGCGCCCCCAGCCCCGGCCGGCCCCTCTGCCCCCCAGGAAGCGGGAGCGAGGTCCAGCAGGCGTGCACGTCCACTCGGGACACCGTCTGCCGCTGCCGACCCGGCACCCAGACGCAGGACGGCTACAAGCACGGAGTGGGTGAGCCGAGCCCCACCCCAGTGGCAGGGCTGAGGGGCCCGAGGGCGGGCAGAGCCCACCAGGGGGCCGGGGACCCGGCGCTGGGCGCCGTGCTGAGACCGTCCCGCTGTCTGCCGCAGACTGCGCCCCGTGCCCGCCCGGACATTTCTCCCCAGGCAGGGACGAGCCCTGCAAGCCCTGGACGGAGTAAGTGGCCCTCCTGGGGAGGCCCCCCGGGCCAGCGCCCCTCCCCCGCCATGGCCTCCCCGTGAGGTGTGGGCTGGAGGGGGCACGTGGGGCCCCGGCACAGCAGCTTTGCACGTGTGCATGCCCCGCACGGCATCGGGTGGTCCTGCTCCCTGGGGCTGGTGTGCTGGTGGGGGGCGGGGGACAGGAGCAGGGAGGGGGCCGGGGGGCAGAGGTCAATGGGAGCCTTGGGGGCTGAGGGGCCGGCAGGGGCCAGCACGGGAGTGAGAGCAGGGGGCAGGGGGCAGACTGGGCAGAGTGGTGCCGGGGGCTGGGCTGGGGTCCTGGACCCCTTCATTTACAGAGGTGTCCTGAGGGGGCTGCCCGGGCGGGAGGCGGGGGCCCTGGCCTGACCCATCCCCGTCCCAGCTGCGCATCGGTGGGGAAACGGACCCTGCGGCCTGCCAGCAACAGCTCTGACGCCATCTGTGAGGACCCCAGCCCCCCACCCAAGCCGGCCGGGAGCACGCAGCCCGCAACCGCCCGGCCCACCTCCCGGCGGCCCACCTCCCCGCTGCCCACCTCCCCGCAGCTCTCCACAGCCCCCACAGAGACCCCCAGGGGTAAGGAGACCTGCCCTCGCCCCGGGGCCTGCGCCCGCATGGGCGCCGTCCAGCAGGGCCGTGGGCGTGGCCAGCAGCCCCCGCAGCCCCGGCAGCCCCTCTCCCCGCAGGCGCCGCGCTGGGCCTGGGCCTGGGCCTGCTGGCTCCCACCGCCGCCGCCGCCGCCGCCCTGGGCCTGGCCCTGTGCCGCAGGGTCTGGAGGCCACCCCGCAAGCCCCCAGGTGAGCGCCTGCCCGCACAGCCCTCCCCTGGCCGCACGCCCCCGCGCCTGCGCCCACTGCCCTGTCCTTCTCCCCAGGGGGAAGCAGCTTCCGGACCCCCATCCAAGAGGAGCATACCGACGCGTGCTCCATCCTGACCAAGATCTGAGCGGCGGCCGTGGGGACCCGTGCCCCCTCCCCAGGCTGGGCCGGCCGCGCCCCCCTGCCCGGTGCCAGTACCTGCCCACACCTGCCCTGCGCCGTTTCAGGCGCCCCCCAGGGCCGGCCGGACCCTCATACGTATGCCGCGCATACCCACCCGGCCTGTTGCGCACACCCCGCCCCCTCCACAAACCACGTCTGCAGACATGGCGGAGGGGCTGGGGAGGGGTCTCCAACCAAGGCGCGCCGGCAGAGGTTGGGGAGGTATGACTCAAAAGGCCAAAATAAACGTGTTCGGGAGAAGCCCGCCCCATGGCATGTTGAACCCCCAAGGCCTGCGCCTCCTTGGCGCGGTCTGACTGAGATATGGTCCCCCAGCTCGGCGAGGTGGGAGCAGGAGGAGGCCGGGGCAGCGCAGCGCCCGGGGCAGCGCGCGCCACCCCAAAGCCCACACGCACGTGGAGCCGAGCGTGCGGACCGGGCCCGGCCGGGAGGTGTGGCCGAGCGCCTGGGGTCTGGCCTGCCCATCTGCTCACCCCGTGGGTGGGGGTGCCAGTGGCATCCACTTTGGGGAACCGGTGGTCTCCGACAAAGGCAGCCGTTCCTGCGGCCCGGGAGCTGCCGTCGGATCTTGAGCATTTCCCGCGTGTGCAGTGGCCACGGTCACCCAGGCAGCTTCGCTGGGAGCAGCCCTGAGCGGGAAAACCCGAGCGTCCACCACCAGTGGCACGAAGGAGGGCGGGCCGCTGCCTCCACGCTGAGCCGAGGGCACAGCAGGCACAGGAACCCGTCCTGGACCAGCGTCAGGGGCTGGGACGCGTCCCCACGGGGCTGTGGGCACACAGCACGCGCAGCGCCCCGCGGCCTTCCCTGCGTGAGAGCGCGCCTCGTTCCCCAAAGCCGAGGGTAGGAGAGGGGAAGCCCGAGCAGCTCCTGCCGTAACGAGTGAAAGCCTCAACTAAATAAACACAAGGCCACGGGAGAAGAAAGTGCAGAGGCAGTTCCTGAATGGGGCAGTGGAGGACGTCCCAGGCGCGAGGCCAATAGCAGAAACTGGCCAGGAAGCCTGGCCCCTGTGGAAACGCTAAATGTCAAGTGATGTGGGCCCCGAGCCAGCGTCAGCGGAACTACAGCCCAGAAAAACGGTGCCGCTCCACCCCGAGGCTCACGCTCTGTCCGCAAAGCCTCTCCGCGCTGCAGAGAACCCAGAACAGGGCGCCGCCAGGGGTGCAAGAGGGTTTCGGCCGTGCCGGCCCCTTCCTGGCCCCGACCCCTGCCCAGGGCTCCAGCTCATCGCTGGGAGGAGACCCTCCCGGGGCTCGAGGTGGGGTGAGGGCGGGCGCTGCGCTCCGGCACCGCCCTACCCCCCGGATCGTGGCGGATGCCCCCGAGGTTTTGCCCGCACGGCCGGGGCCCCGTGACTTTCTGCTGGGGTCACTGCGTGGTGTCCAACGCCTGGCACCTCGCGGACCCTGGATCTTGGCCCGCATTCATTCCGGAGGCCCCTTCCCCCTCCCTCCTCCCAGCTCTGACCCCCGCCTGTCCCCCCTCCCCCTGCCAAGGGAAGACAGCGCTTCCCCCAGTTTTCAGCAGCAAACGGCGCCCCTGAAGCACCCGTCCTCATGGGCTCTGGCCTCGTCGCCACGCGTGACACGTGTCCCTCATGGGGGTGGGGGAGCTGGGCGGGGCCTGCTGGGACCTGCCGAGAAGGTGATGTGAGGGCACGGCGCTGAAGGGGTCAGCGGTCTGGGGCAGGTCCTGGGGCTGGGGGCCTGCGCGGGTGGGGCGGGGGTGGTGACGAGGATGTCAGGCCGGGAGGGGTGGGACCCCGCAGGGCTCCAGGGTCGCGAGGAAGCAGCTTCGCCCCCCTCCTGCCGACACAGCAACTGCCTCCGCCCCTCTGGGCACAGCGCCCACCCACGCTGGACTCCCCCCCCCCCCACCGCGGGCCCCTTGGTGCCTCCCCTGCGTCCCCCATCCCCTGGCTACTCCTCGCTGTCGGGTCCACACCTTGCCCTGGGCGCTCCCCCAGCCGCTCACAAGGTGTCTCTGCTGGGACCTCCAAAACGCCGCCGCCCTGACGCCCAGCTCTGGCTGCTGCTGGGATTTGTCCCCAAATGGACCCCCTCTTACGTCCTGTCCAAGCTGGCGGAGGCGCCTCAGTTGTCCTCTCAGGCCGAAGCCAGAGCCTGAGAGATTTCACGAGTCCGTCACCTCCCAGCCCCCCCAGGCTGCAGACACCCCCTTCATTCAGCCGAGGACCCCCCAGCCTCGGGCCTGGCCCCAGGGCCACCACAGAGCCAGGTCGCAATGGGCCATCCTGGAGGCCGTCCCTCTTTCCTCTTGTGTGGACGGCTCCAGAGCTGGGTCCCGCTGACCGCATGACCCGGCTTCCAGGTGGCGGCGCCAAGGGTCTCGGGAGACTCCGGAGTCCGGGCCCACTCTTCCGGGCAGTCCCCTGCCCATGACTAGCAAAGTGCCGACACCTTGCCGGGTCCGCCCGGTGTGTCCAACAGACCACCCCGAGGAGCGAAGCGCCAGCTCCGCGCCCCCAGGAGCCCGTGGCCCACTGGGCCCCGCCCTTCTCCAGCCTCCCCCTCCCCAGAACCCCTTGCCCTTACCCAGGCTTCTGGAAGGACCCCCCACAGAAGAGGTCCTGGCACCTGCAGGGGTCTGCCCCATCGCAGGCACTCGCCAGGGAGGGGCGCCCCCTTTCCGCGTCTGGAGCCATCTGGGGAGGAAAGCCGCGAGCTCCCGCCTCTGCGCAGATCCCACCAGGGCGCCTGCCCACCGCTCGCCACGTGGGGGCTCCGCCGCCCCATCGGAATTCCGGGGCCCCAGAGCCCTCCTCTTCGGCCTCCTCCGCCCCCACCCGGTCTACGCCCACCCCACGGGTCCCCGCGGCTAGTGGCGGGGCGGGGTCTGGGCGGGGAAGGGGCGGGGCAGCAGGATGGGCCCTAAAGGCGCGAGTGCCCGCGCGCGGGCCGCGGCGGGATGGGCGCCCTGGTGGCCTGCTGCGGGCTCGCGCTGCTCTGCGTGCTGGGCCTGGGGCAGCAGCCCTCCCGGGAGCCGCCCTGCGGCCTGGGCCGTGCGCTGCGAGGGACGGGGTTGGAAGTGCGCTGCTGCAGCTCCTGCGTCGCGGGTAAGGGCGGCGGGGCCGGCATGCGGCCCCCTAGGAGGGGCGCTGGGCGGCGCAAACCACGGGGAGAACAGGGTGCCTGGGTGTGGGCCCGGGGTGAGGGGTGCGGTGGGGTGGGATGGGGTCCTGAGTGGGAGGAGGGCTCTGGTGCTGCCCTGGCTGAGGGGGTGGAAGGTCTCCGTGAGCCTTCAGCCACCACCCAGGCCACGGCTCCCTGCCCAGCCTGGGGTCCTGGCGCCGCAACTCCTGCCCCGTGCCCTGCCCCCAACGTGCCCCTGTGGGCGAGGGGCTGCTGGACCGTGTCAGCCAGTGGATTCAGCTGCAGGGAGAAAGCCCCTAGGGCTGGTGGGAAGAGTGAGGGGTCCCCAAGTTTCAGTGTGGAAGCGTGAGTAGCAGGCAGCATGTGGGGGGCAGCGTCAGGGGTGCCCGGCAGCTGGAGGCAGCGTCAGGGGTGGGAAGGGCAGGCAGAGCAGGCGGTCTCCTGCGGCGCCTCGTCCTCTCCGGGTGGGGGCAGCTTCAGGGCAGTGGCGGGGAGGGTCAGCCAAGCCAGAGGGGCGGACGGAGCTGGACGGTGCGCACAGGGGCGCGGGGCGGCCCTTCCCCGGCACGCTCTTCCCCCAATCCTAACCTGGGGAAGGGGACTCGGTCCAGCTGTGAAAAGGCCTTGTCGTCTGCTCCAGAGAAGAGGGGCTGCCCAGAGCCAGACTGCACGTGTGCCACGCCCGAGTACCACTGTGCAGACCCCCAGTGCAGCAGCTGCAAGCACCACACCTGCCTGCCAGGCCAGCGGGTGCAGCCGCAAGGTGGGTCCTCGGAGGCTGCAGGGGCAGGGCGGTGCGTGCAGGAGTGGGGAGGCTGCAGGGGCAGGGCTGTGCGTGCAGGAGCGGGGAGGCTGCAGGGGCGAGGCCGTGGGAGATCCACAGCGAGTAAGGGGCTGGGCGTGCCTGTGTGGTCACATGAGAATGTGTGGTGTGGGACTGTGCAGGTGGGCAGCAGGGTCCTGGGGTCCTGGCACCCGGCCGTGTTTGTTTCTCCTGGAGGCGTGGACCGAGGCCTGCTCAGGACATGGCCTGAACCGTGTCCTCCCAGCCCCCTTGGGGTCCCCCCTTCTCCAGAAGGAGCAGCCGCCTCTTCTTAGGGGATGCTTAAGGCCTTAGGGGCCCTCCTCTTAGGAGAGGGGCCAGGCAGAGTGCTGGGGGCTGGGGGTGCAGCGCAGGGGACTCCGCAGGTAATTGGATGGGCTGGGGAGGGGTCAGCTGGGGTGCCCACCCCACCTCCTCTCTCCCCTTGGGTCCTCACTGGCCTCCCGGGCTGGGCTAAGACCCTGCGGACCCCTCTTCCCCTGGCCGGGCCCTCACCCCCCCTCACTGTTCTCCTCTTCCCCACCCACTTGGGATGCCCCCCAGCTCAGCGTGCTGACCGCAGCCCCCCACTCTGCTGGTCTGTCCCCAGGAAGATTCGTCTTTGGCTTTGAGTGTATCGACTGCGCCCCTGGGACGTTCTCAGGCGGCCACGACGGCCACTGCAAGCCCTGGACAGAGTGAGTCCCGGGGAATCCTTTGGGTGGTCCCAGGTGGCCGGGCTGCTGAGGGGAGGCTTGGGGCAAGGGCCTTGCCGGGGTGGACACCCGAGGCTGCCGTGCCCCACCCCCGGCTCTGAGGACAGTGTGCGCCGCGGGGCCGCTCAGGGCCTGGGCCTGTGTCCTCAGCTGCTCCCGGCTCGGGCTGCCCACTGTCTTCCCTGGGAACATGACGCACGACGCCACGTGCACCCAGGACCCCCCCGCTGCGCCACGCCGGCCGCTGACCGCCGTCCTCCTCGCCGTGGCCGTCTGCGTCCTCGTCCTGGTCTCCGTCCAGCTCAGCCTGCACGTCTGGCAGCTGAAGAGGTGGCGCGTGCCCCCAGGTCGGTTGTGCCCTGGTTGGGGGTCCGGGGCCCCTGGCCTGCCCTCTTCCCGCAGCCCCCCCATGGAGCCCCACCCACCTCTGCCGTCGCCCCCGGCCGAGGACGCCTGCAGCTGCCAGTTTCCAGAGGAGGAGCGTGGAGAGCGGACGGCAGAGGAGAAGGGCCGGCTCGGGGACTTGTGGGTGTGAGCTGCCCAAGCCCACTCTGTCCTGGGGACCCCCCTGGAAGACACCTGGGGGGCCCGGGTGCGCCGCCCGGCCCCAGGCCCGACCCCACTCCCCTCGACGGCGGAAGTGGGTAGGTTGGTGACGGTGGCTGGACCCAGGCTAAGCAGAAGAGGCCTCAGATGTGAGAGATGGACACTTCCGCCCCAGCCCCTGGTGGCCTGGCCAGTGGGCCTGCAGGCCCCTCGAGCCATCCCCGGGCGACCCGGGGCTCCACGCCCAGAGCACTGTCTGGGCATCAATAAACGCTTGTCACGTGACTGCACAGCTCCTGGGGCGGCCTCAGTGGGGCCTGCGTCGGAGGGGGGGAGGCACATGGCGGCTCTGGCAGGAACAGGGGTGCCCCGAGGGTGCTTCTTCACCGCCCCGTCCAAGCCCCCGGCCATCTGCCTGGGGAGGGCACCCAGCTGGCACTAGCAGAGCCCCCAGGCCCCTCTGGCACCGGGTCAGGCCTGACGAGGCCCCTGGGCACAGCTGCTGCCCGCTGAGGAGCCCCTCGACCGTCCCACTGCTGGGCAGGTGCGGCTGGCAGCAAGGGTGGGGTGACCCACCGGCTCCCCAGCTCCAGCTGACCCCCAAATCTCACCCCTCCCATGGGGTCCTGTGGGCTCCTGTGGGAGTGATGGAAGGAAGAGGCTCGTTTCGATGGGGTGGGGAGGGCGGCACGTCTGCAAGGGAGTGGGCCCACGGCTGAGGCTGACCCCTGCCCCGGGAGCTTCTCGGAGACCCCACGCACGCGGGGCCCTGGAAACCTGCAGAGCTGGCTGGGAAACAGGAAGTGCTGGTCACAACACATTGACCAAGAAAAATGAGGCCAGTGCGGTGACATGGCCGGGACTGGTCAGACGGCGGTCAGGGGAGCTGGTCCTACGGGCACGAGGGCTGATGCGGATGAGGGGTTCATCACGAGACTCCAGGAAGTTTCCAGAAGGAGGGAGCACCACGCAGGGGCTGCCAGGGCAGCCAATAGGACGACGGTCCGGCCAGCTGCCCGGCCCCCTCCTCTGGGCAGCTGGCTCTCCTCACCCTGGTGGCCCCAGGGCCGGGCACAGCATGCTCGGGATCCCCGGGCGCAGGCTCTGGCCGCCCACAGAGGGAT
The DNA here is from genome assembly GCF_030445035.2 of Dasypus novemcinctus. Classification (NCBI taxonomy): domain Eukaryota; kingdom Metazoa; phylum Chordata; class Mammalia; order Cingulata; family Dasypodidae; genus Dasypus; species Dasypus novemcinctus. Next base: position 131,714,894 of record NC_080681.1, read on the forward strand.
GGGCCCCTGCGCTGGGCTGGCGGCCGTGGGGTGGGGGGGACGGGCCCCTGCGCTGGGCCGGTGGCCGTGGAGTGGGGGGACGGGCCTCTGCGCTGGGTGGGCGGCCGTGGGGTCAGCGTGCCCGTGCGGACTCTGTGGCCTCTCTGAGGAAGCCACTGGCCTCTGACTCAGCACGGAAATTCCAGGGGGCCTGTGTGGGAAATGCCAGCGTGGGGACGGTGCTGACGTGCGGTAGGCAGGGCCCCACCCCTCTCTTCCGCAGCCTCTCCCCCCGCTGTCCTCAGACGGCACCAGCCGCCTGAGCCCCCTGCCCAGGCGCGGGCCCCTCCGGGCTGCAGCTGCCCCCACTGCACCTGCCTCTTGGAGAGGAGCCTTGGGGAAGGGGATGAGGCGGCACTGGGGGGGCAGGAGGGGGCAGCGCCCACCCTGGAGCCCCTCTTCCCTCTAGCCCTCGCCCCCTCCCCTCCTCTCCCTCCAGCCCCAGCTCCCTCCAGGGGCCACTGTGGAACCGCTCCCGGTGCCCGCTGCGCTCTGGGAGGGGCAGGCTTCGGGTGGGCACAGGGGGAGGGTCTTCCGTGTCACCACTTCCTGGGTTGGGAGGGGAGGACAGAGGCGGGGGGGGGGGGGGCGGGCCCAGGCCGTGGGGTGCAGAGGGTCCCACCGAGGAGCCTAGGTTGGCTGTGCGCAGGCAGTGGGGGGTGGGCTGCCGGGAGCCCTGAGGGGCCTGGAGGATGGAGTGGAGCCAGCGCTGACCCGGTGCTGAGCCCCTCCCTCCGCCCCGGGCTTGCGGCTGGGGTGGGGGCTTGGCGTGCACCTGCCCCGAGGTGAGACCCTGCCCTGCCCAGGAACTCCCCACCCACGGGAGCCCTGCTCCCGCTGCCCCGGAAACCACAGCCCCCCCCCCCCCCCCCCCCCCCCCCCCCCCCCGTGGCTCCAGGATCTCCGCGGCTCAGATAAGGGCCCACAGGCCCCTCTTCCCCGAAGCGCTTCCGTGGCCGCTCCCCGCCCAGCCCCTTTCCCCCACCTTCCTGGAAGCGGCCCTCCCCCTCCTTTCAGGGAGTCAGCCAGGGGGGGTCCCAGTGGACCTCCTCTTCCCCCAGGAGCTGGGACCTGGGGTGGGGGCGGGAGGCGCGTTCTGGCAGCTGTGGGGTCTGGGGTGGTGAGGACCCACCCGGAGACACTCTGGTTTTCTGCATATTCAGGGGAGACCGGCCCCCCTCGCCGGCTGTGCCGGAGCAAGCGCAGGAGAGGGCCGGCCAGGGGGCCGCCCACAGCCGGCCCGAGGCTCAGGGAGCCCACCGCTCTCGTCGTCCTGGGAGGCTGGGGGTTTAGGCTGGGGCTAGTTCTCGCCCCTCTTTAGAGACCTTCCCAGCGGGGAGGGGTACACGGAAGGGGGCTCCGCAAGGCTGTCCTGAGCCTCCAGCTCGCCGCTCTCCTGGCGGAAGCAGGTCCCCGGCTAGCGCTCTGGGGCGCCAGCCGCTGCTGGCCTGTCTCCAGGCTGGTCAGGGCAGGGGTGGCTGGGCCCACCCACACCTGCAGGTGGAAGGTGCAGCCGGAGCCCACACCTGCCTGCAGGACCCCAGGATGCTCCTCGAGAAGAGTCAGGGGGAGAGTGAGAGGAGCAAAGAGGGAGAGGGAGACAGGCCCCCCTCGTCCCC